>NC_137172.1:43321131-43793631 GCF_951804945.1 Podarcis cretensis
AACTGTAACAAGATTTATTATTAATAATTTTAAAAGGGGAAATGTATACAGAATTAAAACATATATTAATAAATAGAAAGGGAAAGGGGACAAATACATCAAACAGTACCATTGTAACAAATGATGGAGAAAATAAAATATAAAGTAGATTTAAATAATCAAAATCAATATGGAAATATTCTGTATGAATAACAAGTTTCCTATATCTAATGCTGAACTTCTAGTGAGCTGATAGCGTTGTAAAATTAAGGAACTACAGTGGTACCTCCGGTTGGGAACAGGATCCATTCCAGAGGTCCCGCCGGATCCCAAGGTTTCCACAACCCGAGGATCATTGTTCTGCACATGCGCACATGGCGAAACCCAGTCCAATACTTCCAGGTTTGCCGCTTTCGTAACGTGAAGTTTAAGTAACCAGAGGGTTACATAAGCCAAGGTGCTACTGTAATTAGTGTGTTCTGTAGCTGCTTATTTCTAAGTGTCAAGGTTAATATGTAACAAACTGGTTCTTGTATATAACATGCCATAATTTTAACATAGCTGAGAGGGAATAATAAGAAATATGATTAATAATATGAAAGTTTAGATGTACTTGTAAAAGAAACAGTATATTGATAATATAGGCTGCTATTTTTCCAGATTCTATTTCCTATTTTTACTTCCACCACATGTTAAAAATCAGTTTTTAGAACATTACAATACCAACATCATCCATTTCCCAAATTTAGAAATACCTTCCTAGACTAAAGTTGGAACAAAGTTATTCTGCATATTGGAAGTATGTTATTAACTAGGTTTCACACTTCCTAAACATTTTGGCACAGTTTTGTGTGTGTGTGTGTGTGTGTGGATACACACACACTTTTAAAGACATATTTTGGGGGAAAATACATTAAAAATGAAATTATTTTAAAGAAAAAATGTTTAAAATGCATATTTAAATAGTTTTTATGCAGAAAGAGGACAGAACAGACTTACAGGTGAAACATGTGGAAGTGATTTAAACTGGAAATTGCCTGATTCACCCCTCTCTGCCTGAATTATATAATTATAATATTTTCCAATGTATTAAATGCTACTGAACAGCCATTTTAAAAGTTTTCTTTTTTAAAAAAAAATAATTTTTATGGGTTTTCCAACACAAATAAAAACAAACAACACATTCACATACACAAACAAAAACATATACAACATGTATAATTTCATAATCCTGTTTTCATACCCCTTGTTTCTCCGACTTCCCCATACCACCCTTTTACTGCATCCTTAATTTTTAACATTTTTTTAGCAATTCTCCAATAATTAATTATTTAATTCACTTTCATTACATTCCTTTTTCTTTAACTTATTAGTTACAGCTGCAATTCTCTATTTCTTATTCCCTGACATCTAACACTCCTCAATTTTGCAATAATTTTTAAGATATATCTTGAATTTCTTCCAATCTTCTTCCACTGTCTCTTTCCCCTGGTCACGAATTCTGCCGGTCATCTCTGCCAGTCCCATATATTCAATCACCTTCATCTGCCATTCTTCCAGAGTAGGTAGTTCTTGTGTCTTCCAATACTTTGCGAGAAGAATTCTTGCTGCTGTAGTAGCATACATAAAAAACGTCCTATCTTTCCTTGGCACCAATTGGCCAACCATACCCAGAAGAAAAGCCTCAGGTTTCTTAGGAAAAGTCCACTTTAGGACTTTCTTAATTTCATTATAGATCATTTCCCAAAAGGCTTTAATCCTCGGGCAGGTCCACCAAATGTAGTAGAAAGTACCTTCAGTCTCATTACACTTCCAGCAATTATTATTGGGCAAATGATAAATTTTTGCAAGCTTGACTGGGGTCATGTACCACCTATAAATCATTTTCATTAAGTTTTCTTTTAAGGCATTACATGCCGTAAATTTAACACCGGTGGTCCATAACTGCTCCCAGTCTGCAAACATAATATCATGACCAATGTCTTGTGCCCATTTAATCATAGCTGATTTCACCGTTTCATCCTGTGTATTCCATTTTAGCAGCAAATTATACATTCTTGACAAGTTCTTAGTATTGGGTTCTAACAATTCTGTTTCTAGTTTAGACCTCTCCTTCTGGAAGCCTATTTTCCTGTCCTGTTTAAATGTCTTATATATCTGATGATAATGTAACCAGTCTCGTACTTTAGGCTTTAGTTTCTCATAACTCTGTAATTTAACTTTTTCACCATCTTGTTCTAAAATTTCACAATATTTTGGCCAATTAGGCTCCATATTAAGTTTTTTCACCTCTTTGGCTTCCATTGGTGACAACCACCTGGGAGTTTTACTTTCTAACAAATCTTTATACCGCATCCAAACATTATATAATGCTTTTCTAACAATATGGTTTTTAAAACCCTTATGTACTTTTACCTTGTCATACCATATGTATGCGTGCCAACCAAATCTATTATCGAACCCTTCCAGATCCAAAATGTCTGTGTTCTCAAGAAGCAGCCATTGTTTCAACCAGCAAAAAGCTGCCGATTCATAATAAAGTCTTAAGTCCGGCAGGGCAAACCCCCCTCTTTCTTTTGCGTCAGTTAAAATCTTAAATTTTATTCTGGGCTTTTTGCCCTGCCAGACAAATTTAGATATATCTTTCTGCCACTTCTTGAAACACTCCATCTTGTCCAATATCTGCAATGTTTGAAATAAAAACAGCATTCTGGGCAGCACATTCATCTTGATAACAGCAATTCGGCCTAACAAGGAAAATCTCAACCTTGACCATATTTCTAGATCTTTCTTTACCTCTGTCCAACATTTATCATAATTATCCTTAAATAAGTTCACATTTTTAGATGTTAAGTTTACCCCCAGGTATTTCACTTTTTTGTTATCTCTAGGCCTGTTTCACTCTGAAACTTCTCTTTTTCAGCCATTGTAAGATTTTTCTCCAACACTTTCGTCTTTTGTTTATTCAATTTAAATCCTGCCACTTGACCAAATATCTCAATTAATTCTAGTACTCTTTTGGTACTAGTGTCTGGCTGTTGCAAGGTTAATACCAGGTCATCTGCAAATGCCCTTAATTTGTAATGTCTAGTTCCGACCTGAGCTCCTTTAACCAACTGGTCCCCTCTAATCATATTTAACAAAACCTCCAGAACTGATATAAACAATAGAGGGGATATTGGGCATCCTTGTCGTGTACCTTTTTCTATTGGTATTTCTTCCGTAACCACATTATTTACAATCAGCTTTAAAAGTTTTAAACCTCTTTTTTTTAAACTAATCCACCCTTAAAAAAAATAAAAAAAAAATCCTGTTTTGAACATAAATGAGACCATGTTGGACTTCCTTGAGAATGTTCTACTTACATATATGTAAGTGGGATCCCCTGGCATGTTGCCTGAGGAGAATTAAATTTAAGTGAGAGCTATGTGAGCATCCCAGCTGCTAGCCAAGTTTTAAATCCTTCTGCAGTTAAAGGGAACCAGAGGGGGAGGAAAACAACCTTTCCCCCATTTTAAAAGGTTGTTTAGGTTAGATGGGCTGTTAATACATAAAAGAGGCATTATAATTACAATCCCTACAGTGCTTGTTCAGTTGTTCACGTAGCTGGGTGCCTCTATAAACACTTCTTCCTCTCAGCCTGTGGTTTAATGGATCCTCTAGAGTATCTCAAATTGAGATAATGCTGCCATAAGGCTTCCTTTCGGTACCTCATTGTAAGGAGTTCCCAGTTATATCTGCATGGAAATGGGATCTTTTTGCAGCTCCCTTAACATTTCCCTCCTTCTTTCACCTAATCCCCCATTTTCCCCCCTTGTAGACCATTATTCCGGCCCTGAGCTCATTCCTGAATGTCAAGCTCACATTTGATTATCAGACACTTTTGGAGTTTTTGCTTTCTTCGTACCTCCTAACTTTTAACAACCTGAAGCAAATACCATCGAGGCGAACTGGGAGAGAGAAATGGCATCAGCTTGCTGTGTAAATAATTAACCGTACTATTCTTTTTGATTGCATTATGCAGAGAGAGAGATCTAATTTATCCGACATAGCCATTAAATATTTCATGAAAGCTATCATACAGTTGTAAAATCAAATGTCCTCCTGTCTCATGTCTTAGTGAGCTTGGCAGTCGAGAATAATTACCTCTGCTTTTGAGGGGCCAGCATAACCATATGTTTGCACCCTCTTTGTCACAACCTGCTCACCCCCTACACAGCCACATTGTTCAAGAAAATTACGATCCGCATAATTGCAAACCCCTAAATGCTGAGGCAGCCAAAAACCCTAGAAACTTGCTTCCTTTGACCATATAAGTACAGTGGTACCTCAGGTTAAGTACTTAATTCATTCCGGAGGTCCGTTCTTAACCTGAAACTGTTCTTAACCTGAGGTACCACTTTAGCTAATGGGGCCTCCTGCTGCCACCACACGATTTCTATTCTCATCCTGAAGCAAAGTTCTTAACCCGAGGTACTATTTCTGGGTTAGTGGAGTCTGTAACCTGAAGCATATGTAACCCGAGGTACCACTGTATATATTGTTGCATGCCACCCCAGTCTCTGTGCGGTGTGAGATTCCAGGGGTTCTAGGCATTTACCCAGGTTTCATTAACACCCCAAAAGGGCCTTTCTTCTACCATAGCCACAGCCTTGGATTCAGAAATCAGGCATGTCTCTCTCTCTGTTTCTCTCTGGCTTCCACCTTGCACACACACACAACTCAGCTCTCCACTCTCGCCTTTGTCTTTCTTAAAACCAGTGAGCTGAGGGAGGGGAGTCCCACCCATTTTATGCCTTTGTTTCCTTAATGACCCTTTGCCACACCCAGAAGCTAATTTGGCTATTCCAGGAATTAGAAGGGTCTTGGCATACAGTGGTACCTCAGGTTACAGACGCTTCAGGTTACAGGCTCCACTAACCCAGAAATAGTACCTCAGGTTAAGAACTTTGCTCCAGGATGAGAACAGAAATCGTGCAGCGGCAGCGGGAGGCTCCATTAGCTAAAGTGGTACCTCAGGTTAAGAACAGTTTCAGGTTAAGAACGGACCTCCGGAACGAATTAAGTTCTTAATCCAAGGTACCACAGTACAGCCTACTAGGCCCTCTAAATGCATACCGCAACCTCCCCGCAACAACCAGGTATCTGTCCCCAGGTGTACAATCAAACAGCAGAATATAGCTTCCTTGTGGAAAAAACAGCAGACAGGTTAACAAAGGCATTAAAACACACCTAATCAAAAACAGATAGCCAGACACAGTTCCACTTTTAACCCAACACCAGTACTGTGACAGCTTATTCCTTTCAAGCAAGTTTCCAGTTCGTCGTGATCTCTTCCTCTTTCATCTTGCGGCACACTCCCGATTCTGTGTCCCAAATAGCTTACCCAGTCCCCCACACTTGGCAGCCCAAGATGGTGAGTTTAGACATCTTTAAGCCAGGGTGCAAGCCTCAGTCCCAGAGCTGCATTATCCAAAGGCCTTGCTCATTCTTTCCCTTGGGTTACTACACCACAAAGTAGCTTTCTAAGACACACACACAGTTATGGAACAATTCCTAAAAACCCTTAAGCTGCTCCCACTGCCATGAAACATGCAAAAAGCACAGATCATCAGCATTTCAAAAAGCAATGACAAAACCTTCAAGAAAGATCCGTACAGTAAATCAGTATTTGCCATCTGGCACAGAGCCACTCCCTTTTGTCTCTTAATAGCCCATTACCTCACCAGGAAGCTAGGCCAGCTATTCCAGGAATTAGAAGGGTCTTGGCATAAAGTCTGCCCCCTGCCCAAACTCATAACAAGCAGAACAGCCTTTCTTGGTACAAAATTATTGATACTGAACTCCAGGAGGGATTACCTAGCCAGTAAGCTCAATAAATCAAAGAACTGTGGAGTTGGAAAATGGTCTATATATTGTTACAAATCTCTAATAGAATCCTAGCTGGCCAGTCTAAATGGAAAAGAAAGAAAGCAGCGGTTACTGAAGAAACTATTGTTTGTTGCCCAAAATTAATGTTACTGATTTTTTTTTGATTTTTTTTTAATTACACCAATGTAAATACATTGTCAAAAGAATTGGTCTCATATATTATCTTGGCAACACAAATAGTAATTGCAACTCAATGGAAAGCAGCCCAAAATCTTACACTGGATGATTGTACCGCTCACTCTGGAATATAGCTAAAATGGAGAAAATAATGCATAATTTGATATTTTGACAAGGACTAGATGATCTGATAGGGACGCAGGTGGCGCTGTGGGTTAAAGCCTCAGCGCCTAGGACTTGCCGATCGAAAGGTCGGCGGTTCGAATCCCTGCGGCGGGGTGCGCTCCCGCTGCTCGGTCCCAGCGCCTGCCAACCTAGCAGTTCGAAAGCACCTCCGGGTGCAAGTAGATAAATAGGGACCACTTACCAGCGGGAAGGTAAACGGCGTTTCCGTGTGCGGCTCTGGCTTGCCAGAGCAGTGATGTCACGCTGGCCACGTGACCCGGAAGTGTCTCAGGACAGCGCTGGCCCCTGGCCTCTTAAGTGAGATGGGCGCACAACCCCAGAGTCTGTCAAGACTGGCCCGTACGGGCAGGGGTACCTTTACCTTTACCTAGATGATCTGATAAAGGTGATAGTCTTTACTTGAATTTTGTTATTTTAATTCGGGGGCAACTACTCATTCTACATACCTATTTTATAGTTTTGTTTTTCATGTTTTATTTGTTTCTGTTCTGATAATTGTTCTCTCTGTTTTATATACTTTATAACATGAAATAATAATAAAAAACTTTACAAACAAGAGAAGAAAGTGGCAGCATTATGTTGAACCGCAGCTCTGGCTTACAAATATGTTATTTTGTGGTTTATAATAAAGGCATCTAAAGGTGGCAATAGGCATTTGGCTGCTGTTTTATCTGTGAACCTACCCAATTTGCACATCCCAAAACAATATACAAACTGAAATGCAGCTATTCTTGGAAATTCACACTTCCCAGGGTTCTGCAGAAAGAAAAATGTGTAAAAAGAAACATATCATAGTGTAAAGTGAGCATTAAAAATGCATAGATTGGTAAAAATGGCACACAAAAGTACATTATATAGGACAAGTTACTTGCAAAAAAAAAAGTATTTTAGGGGAAATGGGCAGTAAAATGTTATTGAATAAATATTCAGTTCAGGAAATCCAAGAATATTTTAACCCACAAAATGGTGAACTGACAAAAAGTTGGAGAAATGAGAAACACAGAGAAACTGAACTTGACACATTCGTCCATCTCAATCATCCTTGCTCTGCTGTTGAGGGAAACAACCTGCTTCAGGCAGCCCCTTTGGTGGTAGGGACAGAGGCAAAGCAATGTTAAAGCACTAGCCAAAGCTGGGAGTGGAAGAGAATCGACTGGATTCTGCTCCAGGAAACAAAGTATTACAGTCATCAGAACCTGACACATAAATACATGGAAACAAGCAAGATGGGAGCATTTGGGGTGAGCAGCTAACATGCTGTACTTATTTGTCTCTTCCTCAGTCCAGCTGCACCTCAGCAGACTTCTGTGCATCTCCAAGCAGACCAAGTACGGCTATTTCTTTCTTTTCATTTCTCATTGCTTCAGTCTCTTTCTCTCTCTCCTCTACTCCCAAATAGTTTATCACTACATAGCCTTACAGTCCTCCTGCACATAAGCCTCCCTTCAGAAATGGCTGCTATGAAGTGCTATCTATAATTTAAAGCACATCAGTTTCTTTTTCTGCCAGCTCAGAGCTCCCTTATTTCTGCTTCTTTTAGTTTAAGGCTTTGTCTTCTTTAAGTTTATGGCTTTGTCTCTTTCTGCACTCTTGGCGGTTTCTTATTCCCATGCAGTAACCAGCACAAAAGTGCTGACCTGACTCCACTCCATGTGGTTCCCTCAGAGCCACCAAGAACATTTGGAAACAGCATGGAGACCAACCACACAGCAAGGACTCATCCACAACCCCCCAGCAACCATAAACTGTGAAAAGCATATTAAAGCAATTACTGTTTTGGAAAATGTCTCTATAGAATAACCAATGTCAATCCACTTTGAAGGGAATTATAAAATTTCTTTCACATTGCTGTTTGCGTTTAATTAGCACTGAGAAGGAAGGAAACAGTATATTTGACCCTATGTTGACATTCACACACGAAGTTCTAATTTTCAACAACCACAAGGCTTGCTCTGCAGTAGTCCACCACAGTTTAGTATCAAGAGCACAGCTGTTTATGCCTAACCTTGAAGGTAGAGAGATTTGGTGGTTATCTATTTACATAATTATTATTAGCATTTTTATCCCATTCAGAAAAGAAAAGAAAAGACTCCCAGAGCAACTTACAAATTTCAGCTTACAAGCACATGACACGAAAGGAAAAGGAATGGGGAGAGAATAAAAGCAAGTTCAAACACTATTGCTTAGTTACAGAGTTATGGTATTGACCAACGAGAATGGAACAGCTTGATATTACTTTCCACTAAAACAGTGACAAGAGATCTTCAAGCATCTCTCTTTCATGCATCCATTAGTGGAAAGAGAACTCTCTCTTTCAAGAACTCAGTACCCTGAAAACTGAACAATTTTATACTAAAAAAAGAACCAGGAAACTCACCCTCCCTGAAAAAGTTTTGTACTTATTTCTATAATGCCTGTCTGCACAGATCTGCATTTTGGAATTATATAAAGATAACAACAAGAGAGATGTTACAGTTAACCTGTAATGTTTGTAGGTGTTCTGCTCAAATACCTGAATGCAAATAAGCTGCTTAAGTATTAGAGTGGAAAGGATTATTTCCATTATGACATAATATTCCAAAATAGATTCAGATTCCGTGAATATTTCCTCAAGCATGTAGAGAGCAGCAATTTAAATGATGATAATCAGACCTTCCATTCCAATTACACCTCAGCAGATCAGGAATTAAACATGTTGAAAAAGATGGAGCACAAGACAAAAAGTGGGGAGGCTTGTGGCTAATCATGTTTGGCTGTGGCGAGCAATGCCACGGGTCCTTCTCATACTCCACTGAAATGAATGGGAGCTGCACAAAGCATATGCATACATATGGGAAATGTTGCCGCAGAAGTCTGTTTAACCTCTTCCATGCCCAGAAATTTAATAGTCTTACTGAAACACCTCTGTCTTCTCTTCAGATTTCTCAGATATTTTGCCTGAGGAAGAACACTCACATTCACTTTGAATTCCCCATTAGAAGAAATCTCAGAGTAAGCCTATATTCCCCCAGATTTCATGAAACCAATTTCTGAAATCCACATCAAGCCATTAGCATAGGATGGGCACTCCATCAAACCAAACAGATAAAATTAAGGGTGCATAGTAAAATCCACTAGAGCAGAGACTGACTGCATGATTTAAAACTTGACATAAATTCTTTTACTGTAGCCAACATGGGCAGCTGCAGTGCCCAGGCTGCCTAAGTAATAACTGAAATCCACGGCAATTTGAATTCCAACCCAGTCAAGAGCAACTGACTCACTCTGTAACCTTGGAAAGTTGCTGATGATATTTTGCCTCAGGCAGCCAAGTTGTAAACTAGAAAACAGGGAGAAGGGAGAATTTTTTAGTTTTGTTTTTAAAAAGAGAATTTAAAAAGTCTTAACACTACATCAGAATGTAAGCTTCTGAGGTAAAAGCATCTCAAAAAGCATTTGAGCCTGATCCCCAAACGGCATGAATCAGTAACATTACATTGATTTCAAAGTAGTTTGGTAGAATATCAACATTTGTATTCCAGTTGGCTGGCTGAATTTAGCAGACTTTCTTCAAAGCACAGCTAAGCAATTATTTTTCTCTCTACAAGGCCACGCAGCTCAAAGGGAAAGAAGACATTTGACATAGGCATGGGCCACAATTCAAAGGGGAATGGCGCATCCATGATTGCTTCTAGGAGGGACAGGATGACAGAGATGATCCAAAGAGTGAGAGGCAAGGGGCAGTGCCTGCCTGGGAAGAGGGGTAATAATAATAATAATAATAATAATTTATTATTTATACCCCGCCCATCTGGCTGGGTTTCCCCAGCCACTCTGGGCGGCTTCCAACAGAGATGAAAAATACACTAAAATATCACATATTAAAAACTTCCCTGAACAGGGCTGCCTTCAGATGTTTTCTGAATGTCAGGTAGTTGTCCATCGCCTTGACATCCGATGGGAGGGCATTCCACAGGGCGGGCGCCACCACCGAGAAGGCCCTCTGCCTGGTTCCCTGCAACTTGGCCTCTCGCAGTGAGGGAACCGCCAGAAGGCCCTCGGAGCTGGACCTCAGTGTCCGGGCAGACCGATGGGGGAGGAGACGCTCCTTCAGATATACTGGACCGAGGCCATTTAGGGCTTTAAAGGTCAGCACCAACACTTTGAATTGTGCTCGGAAACGTACTGGGAGCCAATGTAGGTCTTTCAAGACCGGTGTTATATGGTCTCGGCGGCCGCTCCCAGTCACCAGTCTAGCTGCCGCATTCTGGATTAGTTGTAGTTTCCGGGTCACCTTCAAAGGTAGCCCCACGTACCAGCCAATGTGCTTCATAGTGCTCCATAGTAACAATATTTAAAAGTTTATGTTAAGCATTTTCTCTCACTGATCTGAATGTTGTTTTGATAGATAATTATGTCAAATAAACAGGCATGTCATTTCTCTGTGGCTGCACCCATGATAGGAAACATCTAAGCCCATGGCTCCATCTTTGATTGGCTTTCGCCAGATTATGAAGACCTGTGCTTTTTTACTAAAAAAAATGTTTAGGGGTACTCTCATTTTCCTGCTCATACTGAAATACTGCCCCTCAATGAGGCCAAACTTAGATTCACAAAATGTTTCGGGGTGTGCATGCCTCTGCATCCCCCCAGAAAAAAAGCACTGCTGAAGATTATTATTATTTAACCTTATTTTTTGTTATTGTGAGAGCTTTTTATTTGTAAGGATGAGTTAGGTTTTGTGGGAAACTGTATTACCCAGTGCTGTGCCCAAACCTTCTTCTTCTTTTTAACTTGTGTTCAGAGGCCTTGGAGCTCTTAGAAATAAGAATCTGGATTCAGACTAAGCATAGTAGGTGTAAAGTTTTGTTTCCTTCCTTGCATTCAACCACAAGCAGACTAATACTCTTCCTTCCAGAATCCCTCTTGCCCTGCCAGGCTAGTATATGTCCTGGGGTGAACTAATCTGTGCTTAACCCAAGGCATTCTGAAACCCTGGCCTGGATAAGGGACAGATTAGCCTCAGGCACAAACTGCTACCTTCCTTGCACCATCTGGCTCAGTGCTCCTGCCTCTGTTTCATGCTGTTGTCCTAGCTTGAGGACTGCACTTAGAAAATGCAGTTGCCTCACATCTAATCAGGATGGAGACAACATTAACATAAAAGAAAAAGTGTATACAAATCCTCCTGTGTAATACCTATCAAACCTCACTCAGCCATAACTAATGTGTCTCCTGGGCAAAGGAGACACATTAACACCTAATGAAATATCAGTGAGATGCCAACTGCCAACCGGCTTAGGAGTGTCCCTGTAGAAAATGTTTGTTCTCACTCTGCAGCTTTTTTCCATCCAAAGGACTGACGTAATGTGCTGTGTGTTTCTTATTCCATAACACCGCATAATTCTAAGCACAACCTTGAGATCAAAACAGGGAGAAAATAAGTTGGAAAGTTTCCCAGAAAGGTCTCTAAAGGAGACCCATCCTACTTAGCAATTGCTTAGCAAGTAACATATGACTACTGTGGGCCTGAGGAGCATGAAGCAAACTCTTTGCTACAGCATACATTAATCTGTGTTTTTTTTCTCCAAGTTACCTCAGTGCCTCTTTTACTTTTATTAAAGGATTAGGTGACAGAAAAGCTTGGTCAGAATGTGCCAACTTCTGGAGAGTCACAGGCTATAAGGTTCTTCAGGGAAATGGGAAAATATGGAGAAACGGTCTAAGCAACCAGGTCCAGCATCAACACTGGACACATCACATGGTCAAGAGTATGGCCATTGATACCACTCTAAGTTGTTTAAATGGCTGACACTGCAAAGCAAAGCACTGGCTAAGAGTGCAGCTGCTTGCAATCTTCATTTTCCCAGAATGCTTCAGCATTAAAATGGCATGGTTCTTAAAGTTATGCCCAACACACCCTGTGGAATTATATTGGGCAATAGGGAAATATGGAGTGCTAGAATTCTACATAACCGGGGGGGGGGGGGAGGAAGGAAGGAAGGAAGGAAGGAAGGAAGGAAGGAAGGAAGGAAGGAAGGGCAAAGAGTAATACAGCTATTCTCCATTAGCTCAACGCTTCATAACAAACTATTCTTCCCCTGCCATCCAACTATAGTGAATTCAGCTGATGAGCATCAACAGAAAAGTAGACAAAATAAAAGGGGTGTATTCTAGAAAAGGGTGTGTGGCTGGCTGAAATCCTAGATGTTGGAATGCTCCACACGGCAAGATTTTGTTTGTAATAGTTCCATATTTCACATGTCTAAAGCTAAGTGAGTTTGTGGATAAGCCCCCATCCTGCCCTGCACGGTATGAGTTTGCCACAGTGTGCTTTATAAGGAAGCACACCCTTAACATTTCCTCACAATTAAATGTTTCTCATGGATACATTATGCCAGCTTGACTGTAACAGCAAGGCAAACTGATCACCATCACTTTGGAGATGAGCTACCCATAAGAGACTTTTTAACTAGATGTAAAATAATGACTCTTACTTCCTCAGTCCATAACATAATCAATTCTGTGGAAACAGGCCAGTATTGCATTCTGCTGTTTTGAGCTGTGTATCATAATGTTACACGTTTTATCTTTGGATCGTCTCAAATTCTTCTCAGTGCCTCTCAGTATTTTCCTGCATGTTTGCAAAACTTTCCACTTTATCTTCACTTCTACCCTTAATTAAAATGCTGTTTGGTTTTTCTCATAGATCGTTAATCAAGATACTCAAAGAAACACGATCAACACTTTTCGCTCTGAGACCCTTCTGAACTCTCCCTCTTACAACTCTGTGCATTTCTCAACACAGAGAGAAACCTGACTGCATCTAGTTACAGATGAATCCTGCTTTCTAGATGAACCTAGTTCTGACCTCACATCCAAAGCACCACCCGAATGAACTAATCCACTTGAAACTCCTTCCTCGTGAATCGAGCTGAAAAGAGAAATGTTTTCTGAATATAGTTGAAACACACAGAAGGCACTACGTCTGAGCCAATTCCCACTTTCCATTTCCCGAAAATATTTTCTTCCTCCAGATATGGTATATATGTGATTTTCAGCTGTTTTCTTGGAGAATGGGTGGTTGCAACTTGCTTTATCACCTGTCACCAGAAAGTGTGGCCTGTGGAAAGCTTTTGAGAGAGCCTGATACTGCTTCTGACCATATTTCCCAGAACGCTTTGTGAAGAATGCAACCTGGTGTCATTCCCAAAACATGGCAGGAAGTGTGGACATCAGAAAGCTGCAAAGAAAATCATGAACCCTTGGGAACAGCAGCTTTAAAAGCAAGAAAAAATGAAGAAACATTGGTCACTTTTTTAGGATGAATACAAATAAGTACCAACCACATTCTAAAAATGTAGGAGAAATCACACACACACTCTCTCTTTTGGGGGATTGATTCATTCACCACCACCCTATGTGTAGTCAAAAAAATTGTTTTCATATTTTTCAGCACCGCTGTGGAAGACAGTGCAACAGATAACAATGAATATGTCACTTCAAATACAATAGTATTTGTTTTTGTAGACATGGGAATGTCAAGGGATGATGCACAGTCTGCAAAACATGGGATCATCTGATTAATGATGGGCAAACTGATCCCATCATAATTGGCAATTTGCTCACCACATTTCAAATCTCATATTATGAACTCCGTCAAAAGTTCTGTTATTACAAGATTTAGTAGCAGCATCAAATTTAAACTTATAGGAATGCTGGTCCAGGGGCTTTGTAACCATTTTCTTTCTTTTTTTAATTTCCTTTAAATTTCTTAAAAGTAAAGACCTCTCTGAAACACTAGGAAGTGCAGCTGCTTTTGCACACTTTCGAAATGGAATCAGAAATGTCACGAGATCTGGCTCTAGGTGACTGGGTAACATTATTTCCAGAGGAAAAGATGGCTGTTTAAAATCTTAAAAGGTTAAAGAAAATGATTTTAAAGACCCTACATCTCCTCACATGACTGTCAGGAGAATCCCCTGTAACTATACAGATGACATAGTTAAAGAAAATATAAATTAACTCATAATCAACTTTTTAAAAGTGTCAGGGTTTGTTGGATCAAGATCAGGGTTCATTATACATTTGAGAATTATGAACATACAAGATTCTACTTACCAACAGAGTCATTTCAAGTTTGGGAACGTGATAAAGGCCATGACTGGTTGCAGTTTCTTGATGAGCATAAGCTGCATATTTGGGCATGCTCATTACTCCTTCACATGCTACATTTACCACAGCACACACTGTTCAAATGCTAGTGTACACCCAAAAATGTGAGATGGTCCATAGAAATATGAGTATATGGGAATACATATATGACAGCATTTGGATTATGAGATTATATATTGAGTCTACGGGGAGCTCAATTAACCAGAAAGTGTGGGTAATTAAGTTCAGTATAATGATGCAACTTTTTATTGACCTATATATTTCAAAACTTAAATTTGCTTTATAGTTATTTTCTGTGCTGTCCACTGGGACTAGTGAAGGTAGTGGCCGTGGTCTAGGTTCAAAAGTTGTACTAGGAAAGCCAGAACATTTGATTTGTATGATCAAACATATTGTAGAAGTGTGAAATAATTTATCAGTTGACTTTCATGGATTTTAAGAGAATGGCAAAAATGTTTGAACAAGGGAAAGCTACACAAAAATGCTTAAATAAATTATAGTAAACAAGATTTAGTTGGGAAACAGCTTTATGCTCCAGTGAAACCAGCTATGATCTTCGAAAAGGAAAGCTAACAAAGAAGCTTACTATTTCAAATTATAGTTTTATTAATGTTTTATAGAATCTGTTAAAAAAAAAAGCTGCCATGTATGGTTTAGTAGCAAATATTTATTGGGAATATATGTGCATTGAATATCATGTCTGAAATGTGGTTGAGGGTAAATTGATCACAACAATAGCTTCACTTGATAAACCAAATATGTGACATTGCTCTTCATGTTAAGTAACTTCATTTTCAGAATGAGTTTATCCATTCCTGTTACAGTGGTACCTCGGGTTAAGTACTTAATTCGTTCCGGAGGTCCGTACTTAACCTGAAACTGTTCTTAACCTGAAGCACTACTTTAGCTAATGGGGCCTCCTGCTGCCACCGTGCCGCCGGAGCATGATTTCTGTTCTCAACCTGAAGCAAAGTTCTTAACCTGAAGCACTATTTCTGGGTTAGCGGAGTATGTAACCTGAACTGTATGTAACCTGAAGTACCATTGTATTGTTATTTCTCACTTTCTTAAATTGATTCGTCCTCCATTGTGTCTCAGCTCATGTGAGACACCCACAACCTTCTTAGTCTCCCTTATAGATCTGATTAGGTCTGCAGTAGCCTATGAAAGATGGCCAATAGAATTAAACTGTTAATGAGATTAGAGAAAGCATTTATATTTTGCTTCAGTGTAACAGGCAGTGGAAGGTAACTGAGGAATGGGAGTTGCATCGGGGTACAATTAGGCTTAGCTTACGTGAAAGTGATGGAAGAAGAGAGGTGGAAAAAATTAAGCATATGATCTCTATGTTTTATGCACATGTTATTCTCCTGCCTTGCCATACCAAAGATCTCCACATTTGACTCATCCTCACAAATTATTGATTAAAATTATTTTTATAGTACCTTTCAGACCCTGAGATAGGGAGTAAATTCAACAGAAACATTAAAAGCAATGAACATAAAAAAGAGTTTTAAAAATACATGCAAAAGGAGCAAGTCTATAGACTCATATTGCAGGACTGCACTGATAAGTCGCAGTCGGTAAAGAAAACAGGTAACATGCAGATGCCAAGACTGCAGTAGATTGCCAAACCTAGTTGTTAACGCTGACTGGAGGCACCATTTGCTGTTTAATACAATATTGAAATTGGAAAGCTGGAAAAATTCAGTGGCAGCACATGTCAAGCATTTCTAGATATTTTATTCCCGCTATGAGACATGCATTTCATTTAAAACAACTGGCTCAGAATGTTGCTGGTGTGAAATACTAGACACTGATCGCTGTGCTACTTTTGGAAAACAGTGATCTTTCTAATGAAGTAATGAACACTTGCCAAATTTTGAAAGGATAAGTAGCATGCATCTGATTTAAATCACTCTCTTTAATAATTGATCCATGGTGGGTTGACCTGGTACAGAAAGCTCTGCCTTCCTCAACTCTAATTAGAAAAAAAAACCCGAATAATTTATTTTAACAGAATTCTGTGGAGAATTGTGGGCAGATAATCTCACAGACTGTTACAAGCAACTTTTCTGAACTGTGTGTTGCCCCCACTGATAAATAATACATATTCAGACACTGTCATTTGAGGCCTTGAAACAAAGTCTGGATGGCCATCTGTTCAAGATGCTCTAGTTCTGGATTTCCTCACTAGGCCAAGCTTGGACTAAATGGCCTACAAGGCCCACTCCAACTCTATGATCCTGTCATAGGATTCCAAAATCCACAGTTGGGCAACAGCTTCATAAAGATCAACTAGAATGCTAACAAAATTGTGGCATGCTTCCATGTTCGGCAGAAGAACTCTTCATCAGGTGGGAGGGACAATGATTTGTTTGAAAAGAAAATACCAGAATTAGGTTGGATGTTATAGCCATGAAGTCAGCTTGTAAATTCAGCTCCATGATGGAGAAGACAGGTTTAACAGGTTTCCCCCAGGTGCGACAGATCTCAGGTTACATACCTCAGGTTCTGGGATAAAGAAGCAATGGTTGCATGCCATTTCTGAGAAGGTAAAACTCTGGCTTGTAACCTAAAAAGAAACCTTCAAAGAAACACACAGGTTTCTGGCTAGGCAGAGAACAAAAGGAAAGATAGCTGTGGCAGTTCTAAAATTTATCAGTATAGGATGTCTCCAAACTGGGTGAATGGGCAACAAAATGGCAGATGAAGGTCAATAGAAGTAAGTGTAAAGTAATGCAGACTGCGACAAAAAGCCTGACTTCATATACACTGATGGGGACAAGAAAGAGATCTCAGATGGAGATACTAAGTAGAATGACATTTTTGAGATGTAAAGAAGAAACAGTAGCTTTTTAGGACCACAGGGATTCCTATCACCTGGTGTTCAAACAACTCATTCATCAATGACTTCACTCATTGGTTAAGAACGGTGGAAATCAGGAGCAGCCATGCTGGCTCATCTCACAGAAATCACTCGTACCTGCACATTTTGATTCATGACTTTCTTTCTAGGCAGGCTTTCTAGGCAGGAAACCTATTTAAAATGAAAGCATAAAATGAGAGCTCAAAGCCTAGGCCCCAGTTGGCTGTAGGCCTGATACATCCACATCTTAGTGGCCTTTGGGACAGCACTGGATTGGCAGCAGTCACAAATGCACCCACATTTGAACCTGCCACCAACCACCTGGTGCTGCCCTACCCTGGCACATCCCCATCCTTGTGGCCAGCAGAAGCAACAGAGCTGGGAGGTGGCACAGCAGCTGGGCCTCAGCTCATGTGCTGCAACTGAAGCTAAGCTTTATATTTAGCTAACCGTATTGAAATGCATTTTGGCTGTACGTGAGAATGGAGAAGTGGCTCCAGTAATAAAACTGGAATGATTACATTGTGGCAAGGGTGACATTTGCTATTATTGTACAACAAATTATTTTTGCTCTCCTACTCTTCTTTCTACTCTCTTCAGATATATGAATGCTGATCGTTCTTTGGGTATCTGAGCAGAATCAGATATGATGGAAAGAAGAGGAAACTATTATCCAGTTCAGCCTCCTATCATTTTCTGGCAAATTTCAGCATTAAATGCATGTTTATTTTCATGTTTTGATGCAAACATGAAAAAAGCAGATTTAGAAGTAAACATGAAAATGGTTTAAACAGACTGTACATCAGAAGAGCTAATGTGCAAAACAGAAGGTATAAAAATCTCCCCCTGGAGATTTGCTTCATGGGGTGGGGGTTGTTTTTTGCAGTAAAAAAAAGGAAGCTTTCTGAAGCTTTTATATAGACTGGTCTGAATAAAGTACTGTGAATGTTTGACTTCTTGTATCCCACCATATAAAAAGGACAAAACACTTAGTGAGTCACAGTGCAATCCTATCATGAACTATTGAATTCAGTAGGATTTGATTCTGAATGGGAATGGACAGACCAGTTCTCAGAGAGGAAAGGACTAAGTCTATCTCATTTCCAGGTAGATTTTTAGTGAGAAATCATTGTTTTAAAAAATCACTCCCGAAACACATATTTAGAAGTACTTACAAGGGAGTAGTGAGGTGGTCCGAGGGTTGCATGCTGCCTCCTTTCCCTCTCTCAAAATAGTTTTCCTTTAAAATGCATCTAGCCACCCAGAGCCTGAGCAGCTAGCATGTGGGGCTTCGTGTTTCTGCTACTTTGAGGCACATAAAGCTAATCAGGGAATGATGGGACTTGATGGCAACCTGCTGCTCCCCATGGAAATTGATTGGGGGGGGGAAACATGGCTACCCCAGGATTTTCACATGCAATCATTCGTTATTATTCTTGTTATTCTTTTTTAATTCTGTTCTGTCCGTTGTTGTTGTTTTTTTGCATTGTTCATTGCTTGTAGTAGTAGTAATAATAATAATAATGAGAAAACATCAAATAAATAAAATGAAGAATAGAAGAAGAAAAACCAGTGCCTTAAGGGAGTGCTGTGATTCCCTGCATTGCAGCAAGTTGGACTAGATGATCCTTTGGGTCTCTTCCAATTCTACAATTCTATGAGTCTACATTTCCCCTGGCACCCAGTATTCTCTAATCTTCAGCTTTGCCAGAAGTCCTGACTACTCAGCCAATAACCACTGAAATGTGCACAACAAACTGAACCACCACTTTCTGCCAGGGAAGTCAATACACCATGAAAAAACGTATAAGAAAACAGATAAGAAACAAGTTGTTCAACTTCAAAGATCTGCCCTCTCTCCAGACAACACTGTGAGCAGTAAGTTGCAAGAGAGCCAGACTTTAAAATGTAGCTTGATTCAATAAAAAGCCATTGTTTTTGTTCATTCCGTCTGTTTATTTTCATCTTTTAAGCTCATGTGGGAAGCCCCCTCTACCGCCCACATTAAATTGCATGTTTACAATGTGACTGAAACTGAGACTTAAGCCTTTTTCAGCAACAAGAAGGTTGTTTTGGAGGGGCAAATGGCTTTCTCGCTTCTAAACTGTTCTGAATCATTTCAGTAGAACTTTGACACCCAGGAGTCAATGGCATAATGGGTGGTGTTTCTGAACCACCACCCTGGTAGTGACCTTCCTGTGGCTTTCCTAGGTGGTGCAAGGACAGGGCAGGGTGGTGGTGAAGATGGGGCTACAAGGGCACAATAACAGGATCAATCCATTGTTCCCGCTGGTGTGTTCTCATAGTCACAACCTCACAGCTGCCCTGCCCTGGCCATCCCACCATCAGGTCTCATGACTCTGGAGGCAGATCCCCACCTTCAGGGGATGAGATCAAGGATTATCAGTCAGAAGGCCACATAAGGCCTACTATATAGGACTCAGTCTCAGTTTGTTGCTAAAGCAACATCAGAGTTCTTGTCTCCTACAGCCTAGTCTCTCCTATAGCCCCAGTCATGGAGAGAAGTGCTTACAAGATGAACATGGGTGCCAGTGGCACTCAGGCCAGGGGATTTTGCATTGCCATCCTTGCACTTCATTACAGAAGCACTGACACCAGAGTCCCTCCTGCTGCTCTGTCAGTGTAGACTACCAGACCAAGCTGAGCCCCTTTAACAAAAGAGATGCCTTCTAGTGAAGGTTGGGTTAGCAAATGGGATGCTGCAGGTGCTCCTACATATATTTGTAGAATGGCAACATCCCCGGTGAGCTGTTCACAACCTGAAGGTAGACAGAGGCTGAAGAGGTCAAGCACACAGACGGTACATGAAACAAAGGCTCTTCATTTATGGTCAACAAACCAGCAGCTATCCTACAGTGACTGAGTGGGGACTCAGCTACACAGCTGCAAATAAAACGTTTTAAATGTGTTGTAAAGTGCAAGATACAAATGTGACACTAGATGGTGACAGTGAGCTATGCAAAAGTCAATGTATTTTTCAAAATGTTTTTTTTTTAAAAAAAAAAAGCATTTTCACAGCGTTTCTTCTATGTGTAGATTCTACCTAGGAGAGCTTCTGGTCCTACTGAGACTTGTGTCCTAGGAACCTCTTGCTCAGGCTTCCTCAATCTCGGCCCTCCAGATGTTTTGGACTACAATTCCCATCATCCCTGACCACTGGTCCTGCTAGCTAGGGATCATGGGAGTTGTAGGCCAAAAACATCTGGAAGGCCAAGGTTGAGGAAGCCTGTTCTTGCTTAACTGAAAGAAATATGGGGTAATTTGCAGATTTATAGGAGCAGTAACTAATCAGTATATAGCTTGGAGTCATCTGATCATGACACAGCAAGGTTTGAGTCACAGCTTGGGCTAGATTGTGAGTTTGCTGCTGTAGCTACCTTAGCAGCGGTGCCTACCTTGCATGTAGTAAATATCAAGAGCAGGATTCAAAGCCAACCATGCTGGATTAAGACCAAGGCGTTCTTCTTGCAAATATACTTTCCTCTTCACATGTCCTAGACTTGTAAAGCAAGTTTCTGAGGCAGTGTGACTTTTATTGAGGCATCATCCAAATATCTACTCCCTCCACTTATGGACACGCAATTCAGATGTTAGTGTGTTCATCTTCACTTAATGATGTGTTCTCCAAGTAACAAGCCTCCCCTTAAAATATTGCCCCTAGGAAACTAAGCTGTTTCAGTTTCTGCTAATGTATATCAGATATGCATGTGGATATTTAATAATCCTCTTATTGTGTGTTAATTAAGCTTAAATTGGTTCTTAAGTTCCACTAACTGTGGTTTAGTAGCTATATGATTTACATAATTTCAAATTACACAACCAATGAAGCACAAATTACTGTACTTTTCTACTATATTGGAATTTGCTGCAAAATATCCAAGCCTTTAATTGGTGTGGGATGAAATTAAGTTGCTATTTTTATACATGCACTAATTACAAGAGAAGAATTATGCTACAAAGCTTTTGACTTGCAGTTGATCTAATATCAGCATGAGTTTTTCATCTCTGCCTATGTAGGTATGATTAATTGCAAATGAATATAAAACATACATTTAGCAGGTAATTTACAAACCCACTGAAGTAAATTTCCACTACAGGTGAAAAAGCAAAAAAAAAAGACCATAATATATACACACTATAACTCTCCTCGAGAACTCTTCATGATGTGATACCTGGTTTAAAACCATAGCATCCCCAACTGGCAACATGGGCCAATCACATTGGTCTTTCCCAGTTGTCACCCAAGCAAGCAGAAATTCACCTGGTAAGATAAGCCAACCCACTAGATCAGACTAAAGGCTAATCTAGTCTAGCATTCTGTTGCTACAGTGGCTAGCCAGATGTCTGTTGGGCACCCACAAACGGCATGAGCTCTGTAGCTCCCTTTTGCTCATGATTCACAACAACCAGTATTCAGCATGGTTTGCCATCATGACTAATAACTGTTGATAACCTTCCATGATTTTTAAAGCTGGCCTGTTCTGTGACCATCTTCAGGCTATCAATTCCAGTTTAGCTCTATGCTGTGTGAAGAAATACCGGTACTTCTTTTGTTTCTCCTGCATCACAAAATCCTTTAGCTTCATTGTTTGGCTCAGGTTTCAATAATATGAAAAGGGGATAAAAGGGGATATGAAAAGTTGCTAGTCTCCCTAGCAACTTTCTCCACCTTATGCATAATTTTCTATAGATCTACCATGCTCCCTTTCTCATCTTCTTTTAAAGAGTTAAAGCCTCAGACCCATGCCCTCAAACATTTCACCAATGAAAATAGGGACGACCTATTCCATCATCGGGACGTGAGTGACGCTGTGGGTTAAACCACAGAACCTAGGACTTGCCGATCAGAAGGTTGGCGGTTCGAATCCCCGCAATGGGGTGAGCTCCCGTTGCTCGGTCCCTGCTCCTGCCAACCTAGCAGTTCGAAAGCACCTCAAAGTGCAAGTAGATAAATAGGTACCACTCCGACGGGAAGGTAAATGGTGTTTCCGTGCGCTGCTCTGGTTCGCCAGAAGCGGCTTAGTCATGCTGGCCATATGACCCGGAAGCTGTACGCCGGCTCCCTTGGCCAATAAACAGAGATGAGTGCCGCAGCCCCTGAGTCGGTCACGACTGGACCTAATGGTCAGGGGTCCCTTTACCTTTACCTTATTCCATCATCATCATAATTTTATTATTTATACCCCACCCATCTGATTGGGTTGCCCCAGGCACTCTAGGCAGCTACCAACATATATAAAAACATAATTAAACATTAAAAAATCTTTCCTATACAAGGGCTGCCTTCAACTGTCTTCTAAAGGCTGCATAATTACTTATCACCTTGGCTTGGGCGATAACGCCATACCCTCCAATATTTCTCCATGAAAATAGGGATGTCCTCAGGAAAAGCTGGACATTCCAGAATCAAATCAAAAACTGGGATAGCTTCTGTAAATCCAGGGCTTTCTCTGGAAAATAGGGACACTTGAAGGATCTTCAGACATTGTAATCGTTCCTTCTAGGGCTGTTACTCCAACCCTTTGATGATTTGGGTTGACTTTTATGCACCTTTTCCAGCTCTACAATATCCTTTTCCAGATATGGCAACCAGAACTGTGTACAGTATTCCAGCTGTGATCAGCCCTGAATCTCAACATTTTTCTGCTGCTGGGGGCACCGCTTATTTGCCATGCTGCAGAGAAGGCAAACAAGTTTAACTTTATGCTAAATCAGACCCCTCAAAAATGTAGTAGCCCATCTGCCAACATATCTAACACATGCTTTTTAACAAGACCAATCATACTGCAATCCTATGCATGCTTCCATGGGCGTAACCCCTACTGAACTCATTGGGACTTCTAAGCAGAGCTACATAGGTTTGTTCTGCATGTTGGCCAATGGACTGTCAGGTTAAACAGTGTTTTGCTCCAGTGTTCTAGTGAGTGTTCACGACACACATGACAGTTGCAGTGGGCACATGATGTATTATTATTCACTATATCTATTATTAAGCTTGGGCGGGGTGACATCAATACAGTGGCAGTGGGTTGCCTTCACATACTCATTGCTTTCAATAATGGAATCTTATGCTTAATGGTTATGAAAACAATTCTTTTGCAGCAGAAGAATGGGTGTATTTTTTGAAAATTGATTTGTTAGGGCTTATTTTCTTGTGGCTGATTCAGCCCCATGAAAAGCAGGGAGGGGGTGCAGATTACATCCACGTTTGAAATTGTGTGTTGCAGCAATACAGACCACCTGAGCAATGGATTGGGTGGAAATAGAAAATTGTGTTGTTATTTTTTCTTGATAACTATTGGGAGGGGTAGAAAAAGAGTATAGTTTTTTACACTTACATTCTTTTTTTTATAAATAATATTTATTAAAATTTTAAAGGTTACAAAAAAAGGGTAAAAACACCATATCAAACAAGAACAAAACAACGCATCACTATAAAGAAGAAGAAGAAGAAGAAGAAGAAGAAAACAGCTAATCTTCCCATAACTTGTCTTTCATTTGCTTGTTTCCTTGACCTCCTCACACCTCCCTTTTTTGTATTCTAGTTCAGTTAACTATTTCAGCAAATCCTTTCCATCTTTTCCACTTTTTGTTCTGTAATTTATCTTAATATAATGTAACTTTACTTTCCCTCCTTTCACCAATTAACAGTCTATTTTTTCCTAAACCCTTATAACATTTCTGCTAAAACCACATAACTTCATTCCAGCATCCTTCTAACATTCATTAATTTTACAATGTTTCTGTAGATAGTCTTTAAATTTCTTCCAATCTTCCTCCACCGACTCTTCTCCCTGGTCTTGGATTCTGCCAATCATTTCCGCCAGTTCCATGTAGTCCATCACCTTTTTACACTTACATTCTTAATAAGCAGATGTTCCAGGAATACAAAGGAAGCAGTCCTTTTCACAAAAAGTTTCAATGTGGCGAGATGATGGAATTGCTGACAGTGTTGTTTGAGAAGGCAGACCCTTGTATTTATTTCATTTATTAATTTTGATGTAATTTTTATTGGGTTTTCAACAATAAATAAATACAAAAGCAGGAGAAGTTATATGTTCAGTAATGTATGTTTATACAAGCACATTATACCATTATACTTTCCTCACTCAGCAAACAAATATACACAGAATCACCATAGGGAACTTCCCTGCCCTGACTATATTTTGATATGGCTAATGAGTTATAAGTGCAGATCCTCTGTCTTGTTATATTTGGAATAAATATAGAATTTTTTCATCACAGTATGGTTTCCTGAGTATTCTTTATGGGTGTGCTGACAAAAAGTGTGTATAATATCTAAACTACCCAAAATCCCATTCAGATGTAATATCTGTCTGTCAATATGCTTTATATTATCCTGATTCCTGAGGACTGAAACACTACTTTGCTCATCTTTATAGGCAAGAGAGTGGTTTGAGAGAGCCCATTGAATCTTCCTATGAGGCACCAGGTTTTTATTGCCTTGACTTCTTGCTAAGTAGACTAGCTCCAACAGAACTCAATTCCTGTTAGAACAGATTGAAACGAAATGTCCTTTGGGGTCTTGGCAACAAAAAATCAAATCCACGTCATCATGGATTTCTTCATAAAATGGTCATCCAGGAGTTGGGTAGGATAGGCAGGAAGTATCATTTCACTGCTTGTTGCTTTTCAGTTGCATTGCTTTTCTTTTCCTGTCTTAAAAAGCAAATTAAAATTTCCTGGACCATCTATTTCTGAATATTGTTGTGGCAGGAAAAGCTTTGGCATCTGGCAATCCCATCATCTGTGGCTCAAGCAAAATCTCTACACTTTATAGTATTCCTGACTCGGTCATATCATTAGCTGTGGAGTGTGAAGGCAGAAAGAACTCTGGCAGCCCTGATTTCAATTGCAAAAGCCTAATCAGGTAAATACCATTAAAAAAAATGTACACAAACTACTGGAGGGATGGTGGGGAGAGCTTAGAGTTATTTTCAAAACAAGGGACATACTTGTCTAGGAGAGAAGTACATGTGCAGCCTGAAACCTGGCCAGGTTGCTTCTGACACAGCTATTTCCCCTGTGGAAGAGACAGGCTCAGGGAAGGCCCTACCGTTAAGCAGAGTGAGGCAGCTGCCTCAGGCAAGAGATGCTGGAGAGTGGCGAAGTGTTGGAGGGAACACCTGTATATGCCCCTACACCAGGAAAATTGTGAAACTGCCATAAAAGCATCCTATGGATCTGGCTATCCTGCATTATTCCCAATTTCATATTCTGCTTGGGCCCAAACCATGTGGAATTGGCAACTACATCACTCCAGTACCATATGAATCAGCCCTTACAATACAGTTTATTCATCTTTGTATAGTCATCCATTTAATCTCCTCTCTTCCTTGTATGATTAATTACATTTCCCCCACAGTCTGCATGGCTGCAATTCTGCAAATCAATTTTCATTTTGTTACTTTATGTACATTTTCTAGGATAATTTGGATTTTTGCTCAATCCTTGTTGCCGTTCCAAAAAGCTGCCAATGTAAATTACCTACAGATTTAATTGATGTACTCCTTAATCTCACTACCAGATAATTAATGACAGTGCTTTACAATGAAACATTTACAAAACACCTAAAGTTGGGTCCATAGTTGCCTCATTTCCAAGTAAATAAACTCTAACACCAATACTGATTGCAAGATCATGGATCCAAAACTTCCTGGAACCATTTTTGTCATTGTTTTGTGTGTGTTATGTTTGTTTGAATGTGTTCTGTGTTTTCATTATACCCACCAATGTAAATTCCCCATTTCTATTGTGGCCACAGAAGAAACTGTAATATATCAGTTGAAATCAAAAGCATTAGCAAATATATTACTGTGAAGGACAGAAATTGGAGATTGTTAGACCTTTCCCATTCAATGTTGACAAGCAAAAGGACTGTGAATGTCAACGGTATCTAATTTAACAATTAATTTCTGATTTACGCAGTTAAGCAAAATTGGTGGCATTTGAAACAATACTTGCACAATATATTTACCAGAATAAGGTCTAAGTGGAGGCTGATTGATGAGACAAGAATGTGTATAATACAGGCAACAACTGTATAATTAACAAATATATGTAGCGATGATTCAATTATGTTTTCAATATAGGGTACCAAAGAACATTATCAATACAGTGTAGGTGCTTGGAAGAATATTTAGTTTAGAATATTAATGGGGGGAGAAAACTTTCCAAATACTAGGTATGAGAATTCATAGGTCACCCATACCCTTTAAAAACATCATAAGGTATGTCAAGCAATCACGTGGTGCATATCACTGAACATATGAATTCCACCTTTAAATGATGTGAAAAGTGTTTTATCACATTTCAGTCTTTAAAATTGCTACTGAGCAAGCACTGCAAAATTCACAATGGAATCAGTGCGATAGGAAGAGACATTGACAGTCACTAGATTGAGAACTTGCAAACCCACTATGTGCAGATATTTTATTCAGTTCCCTTTAGGTTAGTAAATGAAGAAGCTTACATGAGTTGAATTCCTAACATTATAATGGCATGATGGGGCCCTTCCACTGCAAGATTGCACAATGAAATAATGGTCATATCATTTTTTTAATTCAACAGAATTTGTTCATCATAACATTTAGGATTGAACCTTTTTCATAGGATTAAAAAAAACTTTCTATGAATGTGCATTAGGGAGAAGTCATTGTCTGGTTACAGGATGTATGCTTTGCCTGTGAAAAGGCAATACTGTGATAGTTGGGCCAATAGTTTGACTGTGTATGAGGGAGCTTATATCAGGGTTGAGGAACCTGTGGACCTTCCAGATATTGTTGACTCCAACTCCCATCAGCTACAACAACATGACCAATCATCTGGAATGATGGGAGTTGGAGGCCAGCAATATCTGAAGGACCACAACATCCCTACTTCTGCCTTATTTCTACCGAATGAGGAAAATGTACAATCCTATGTGCATTTAGTTGACACAGCCCACCCGCCTCCCCATCTGCCTTCATCCCATGACCGTCGGCCATGCTGCAGGAGCGATAGCAGTATTGTTGAAGAGCAGGAATCATGACTTCAAAAAATAACTTTTGTACCCCTGCATCAGGTTCTAAGTTAACTCACAACTTCCAAGGAAATAGGAGAAATCAATATCCTTTTGTTCTTTATTAGATCCCCAGAATTAGTTAAGAGCTGCTTTATACTCAGAGGCAAACTAAATGTGATGTTTTGTCACATAGTTTGCCTTGGCATGTTGATTTTTCTTTTAACGTTTAGCCAGCGTGAGGAAAGGGAGTGTGAAAGCTGGATTGGACTGTGGCATTAGCGGAAGAGGGTTTAAACCTTTCCCCTCTCTCCCCATAACATCTGCTATTTACAATGGGAAGGAAGTTCCAACTGGCACCAGTTGAAGTTTTCCTTCCAGTTCAGGCCCCATGGTCCTAATCCATCTACCGCGCACACAGGCCAGCTGTTTGTTGAGAAAAATCAACTCCACAAGAGCAACCTATGTTACTCATGTCATTCCTAGTTTGTCCCTAATTTCCATCAGCCTATAAACTGAGGACAGCCATTATGGTGCTCCAGTCAGGGATGGCCAGAACAGCCTCTAACAGGCAGTGCTGCCCCTGCTCTATCCAGGGTGTAGCTCTCTCAAGTCTCAGGCAGGGGTATTCTCCCAGCCCTGCCACTCAATTTCTTTTAATGGGAAATTAAGCCTGGGTCCTTTCCCATGCAAACCACCAGCTCTACCATTGAAGTACAGCCCCCCGCTTGTTGTTTTGATACACCCTCAAGGCACCATTGCTACCATGCTGATCATCTAAGAGTTCATCCTTCGCTATTCCCCCCCCCCATTGCCAGAAACCTTATTAAAAGGTTTTCCCAGTGAAGTGCTCCCATGCTGTAACAAGCACCTTTATGGTGCCGCAACTCAGAGAGGAGATCTGTCGAGCTTGATTTAATCAAGCCAAGGTTTTAAGAACAAGTGTCAGGCTGATAAAATTGCCTGTGGCACCAAGTGAGTTAAGGGGAGATGTGCATAGCTTCAGATTGCTGTTCTCCTATAAATTTCCTGCTGTGCTAGTAGCTTTCCCAAAATGATATTGGAAGACAAAAAAAAACAAAAGAGTGTAACTATAGTACATCAACTTTGTGAGAATCGATAGATATATTTTTTCCCCCTCCCCTACACCAGCAGAATGATTCTGGCAACCCTAGACACATTCGGCCATTTATCCTTGTGTAGTGCTTTTGAATTTCATGGGACTACTCTTAACTAAAGAGAATGGAAATTGCAGGTTTATAATTCATTATATTTGCGCTCTACACTTCCTTCAAGGACCTTGAGGCAATGTATTATAAGGGATCCCATTTTTTATCCTTTCAGCACGCTGATGCAATAGGTCATGCTGAGAGATAAGAGCAGTTCGCACATCCATGGTCATTACCTTAGGAGTGCAACATCAAAAGGCAACTTGCAGTTATGAACACGGCATCACAGGGGCAACATCACAGGCAAAATTTTCATGTTAACCTCAGATACAGTGTTTTTCAATGGAGTCAGTTTACACATTCAAGGTCCATTTGTACCATGGGCTTATCTGATCACATAGCGGTGAGACATAACCGGTATGCCTGCCCCATCTCCGATGTACCAGATACCCATACATAGATATAAATATGGAATAATTGTGTGCTGGGAACTGTGGTGGCTGCCTACATGGTTGAGCCAGAATGGCTTGGGAGCTGGGAGTGACAAGTGACCCAACTTGTGACAAGTCACAAGTTCTGCTCCTTTCACTTTCAGGATCCAAACTCCACACCCTTCTGAAAGGGAATAAAACTCCTGAAAGTGAAAGAAGCAGAATGCCACCCCCTGTCACTATGATGGAGGGAACTTTGCCCCACTCTAATGGAGGAGGAAGCTTTGAGAGACTTTCTCCTAAAAGAAGAGCAGAGATTGATGGCCATAACAGGCCAATCAAAATGAAACTGGCACTGGCCTACAAAGGCTGGAGCCACATCAAGTATCACCTCTTTCTTCGCTGCACCCACCCTTCCTAGAGTGGAAGCCTTTTTGGCCTCAGGAGGCTGAGCAGAATGGTGAGAGCCATTGAGGCATTGAGGTTTGGGTTCCATGTTTCCTTAGGCATTTAGTTTCAATTGGGGTGTAGATTCGCCAGGACACGACAAGCAAGTATCCTATGTTGAAGTGCATTTCACCAACCTACATGCATTACTGACAAGCTGTGGGGGTGGCTTTGTCTGATGCTCTGGGGCATGGTGTGTGTGCCCTGCTGAATGTACACAATGGGGTGCATGAGGTGTCAAGCCAAAATACCCACCGCTCCCGAATATGAGAGAGAATATGCATCCATCACTCAATTAATGGTGATTAAGCCAGGTAGGGTGGTTTGGGCTGCACTTGAGCAACTGGTTACCTCAAGTTGTAATAAATACATCATAACCTTACGCTGCAAACTTGCCTCTTAGGGCCTTAGAGGCTGCATTTGACTCAAGCCTGAAGTTTCCCACCCCCGATGCAGGGG
Source organism: Podarcis cretensis (assembly GCF_951804945.1). Lineage (NCBI taxonomy): Eukaryota > Metazoa > Chordata > Lepidosauria > Squamata > Lacertidae > Podarcis > Podarcis cretensis. The sequence goes on from NC_137172.1 coordinate 43,350,916, forward strand.
AATGGAACGCTCCCACCAGATAGCCAGCTGGCGCAGTATCTTCAGCAAATAATCAGTGAAAGAAACTCTTGTTTCCTTGTCTTTACTATCAGCAGTTAGGGCTATCCAACTGACTCTTGCTCTTTGACCTCTTACAGGGTGTCAGGCCCAGCCTCATTTGTCCACACGGAAAAAGGAGGAGTGATGTAAGACAGTGGTGGAAGGAAGTGACCTCACAGAAACTGTAGGTGTTAACCTTTGACTCTTGCTGCTTCCACCATTCCTGGTTCATCTCAGGATTCTGCCCATGACCCAGCCCTGACGTGAGCCCAAGTCCAGCACTCTACCCACTATGTCACACTGGCTCTCTCTGCAGTTGCAATTGCTATCATGCCTATGCTTACTGAAGATATTAGTTCAAAGAATCTGGCTGCTTTTCTTTTTTCACACGCACACAAAATCCTCAAAGGCTAGCTTGACCTAATGCAGTACTCTCGAGTGAATGAAAGGAGTGAGATGAAGGCAAATGTCTCTGAAGCAAGCTTATGCCTTGCAATATACATTTGATATGAAAAGATCATTCAAATAATCATTCATTTGTTCATTCGCAGAAATATTTTTATTTCCACGCCACTAACTACGAACCTCAAAGAGCAAATTTACAATCAATCATGCAATGAACTTCAAAATGATAGCACACTTCTCCCCCTCCACTGATGGATTTTGTTCTCCCCAATAACAAAGTGGAAGATTCAATTAGTGATGGAGTCATCCGGAATGAGAGCCAGCCAGCCAGCCTCCCTGGGTAGGAATATGACATTTTTTGCCGAGACTTCAAAGAAGTGAATAGAAAATCAGTGATTCCTCCTCATCAACATAAACTTCTATACCCTCTTGGCAAGAATAAGTGTTTATATGTATTTTTGAATTGTCAACCTCAGAAGGGTATCAAGTTAAATAAAAGCATTTATTTTTAAGTTAAGAAGCTTTTTGCTACTGAAAATAAACAACTCCTGTAAAAGGGATAGATTTCGTGTATATGGATATGTGTGTGTTGTGTCTGTAAAATTGAGCTGCGCCTACATATTTTATAGGATATATCCAGGCTACCAGCCTTTACTGGTCCTGGGGGGAAATCCCCAATTAAACTATTATGATGAGCAAAGCATAAAGATACTTAAAATGAATGAGAGGTAAATTAAAGCGTATATATTTCATGGTCTCTTTAAGGTACCATTTAGGCTGCCTACACATGTAGCTTTTGAAACATATAGCAGTCATTTTTCGCAGTGCACTTTTGCACATAGTGGTTTACAGGGGTAGATTTGTCTTCCCTGCAAAAGGTAATCCATGCATTTTGCAATTGCATTTTGCAATTTGCAATTGGGGTACAATTGCATTTTGAAGTTTGAACAGCTGTAAAGCAAGATTTAACAGTTCAGCTGTGCAATTCATTTCTTTCTTTTTTGCATTCTTCTGCTGGGATTACTGAATTACAATCTGATTGGATATTTGTTGTGTTTGGGTAGACTATATGCCTGAGTCCCTTTAATTGCCGCATCCATCAAAGATCCAGTTGCTGGAAGAGCCAGAAAAGGAATCCAAGGCTGTGATTATGGGAGAAGCAAGAACCTCTTGAAGTGTGAATGTTGTGAGTCCCTCTATCATGTAAACAAGCCATATCTCATAAGACATCACAGTCTCTGCTGTCCATCATCCCAAAGGAAACAGAACTCTGGGTAAGCTCCAGGAACCCTTGGAATCTCACACCACTTGCAGATTAGAGTGACATGCAACAGTATGATAATGTGTGAGCCAGGCCCTCCCTGCTTTGGTGTTTGTAATGCACCCCTAACAACTTTCCATCAAAATAATGCTGCTCTTGGCCATAAAAACATCTTCACCCTATCCCTAAACTAAATCACAGCCCTTCCCAACAACTGTGAAGAGTCTGTTGGATCAGGCCAATGGCCCAACTAGGCAAACATCTTGTTCTCACAATCACCAACCAGAAGCCTGTGGGAAACTAGCATGCCAGACATGAACATAGCAGCCGTCTCCCCTCCTGCACTTTCCACCATTTGGTATTCAGAAGCATATTGCTTCTCCCTGTAACACAAAAGCTTATACATTGCATTTCGAGCCTAGTTCATCCTATAAACTCCACCTTCCTAGCAGCTAGACAAAGTGTGTTTGCTGAAGATTATCATGTTGATTGCAAGAAAAATAGAATCCTCTTGAGACAGTACCTTGGGTTAATTCCAAAGGAAAAAAACAACAACTGAGGAGACAGGTGTCATGGAAGCAGTTAGCAGCACATGGAAGCAGAATGGTTAACAGTTGGTTGCAGTAACGCTTTTATTTTTAGCTGACCAAAATCAGTTGGTGATGGTGCAGGATGTTTTAGGAAACTGCCTCACACAGAGTCATGACAATGGCATGTCTAGATCAGTATTGCTGACAGTGGCAGTAACTCTACAAGGTTTCAGATATGAGCCATTCCCAGCCCTACCTGAGGATGTTTGGGATTGAGCCTGGGATGTTACATATGCAAAATAGCTGATCTACTACTGATGAAACATGGCCATTAAAACAGAAGAGAGAGAGAGTATTAAGTAAGCTCCGTGTCTAACTTACAATATTGATTTTTCATACTTGGGAAGTTGCTAGCTAAGTAATTGGGTAATTAATGCATCCATTGAGTATTTGATTGACCAAATTAAGTATGTAAATTATTTGATTATAGAAGAGCTGTAATGGAAACAGATATTTGAATTTGGTTTGGTATTTCCTCCCTGGGCCGCCATGTTTCATTAAAGGTTCTGCTGAGCTCAGAATCCTTCTTATGTATATGAAACATGCACCATATGTTCTTTTTATACTCTACTAACTTACTGTGGTTGCTTCTTTTTGAAAGAAGCCCGTAATAAATAAAGGAAGTTAAAACCAAGCCAAGAATTGGGGGGGGGGGGAGAGAGGAGATTCCAACCCACTGAGATTTTGACATTCACAACTAAGGATAGAGGAGAACTTAGATTTGCCTTTAAATTTGAATTGAATCAATCAGATTCACACTTTGTAAAACAATATGAGTATGTGAAACACAGTTCTCCAGCCAAACAATGTTTACAAAACTGTACCCATCTTGGTGAAAATAACATAAAAAACTTCAGGAAAAAAATGTTTGCAAAAAATGTGTTACATTAGACAAAACTGCATATAAAAACATGTTCATTAGGAGGACTTTTCATGAGGATTTTTTAACATCCACATATTGCTGCAAAATATGGAGAACTGGATTTAAGGTTGGAAACAGCCTAAATTGACAGATCCTTCCATGCCTAGCCACAACCAAGTGACCCCTTGACTTTCACCTTTTCATATATATATATATATATATATATATATATATATGGTTACATCTCGTTGAAAATGGGCATGGAAACAACTTTCTGGCATTTAAAGAAGAGGGAAATTCAGAACTAATATTCAGTGGTTGGTTTGTTTGTTAATTTCTAAGTCCTGTGTACATGGACAACTGTGCCCTGAGCATTCTTGGGACATTACTCTTGTGCCACTGTTTCCTCCCCTGGGGAAAACTGCTCTTTAGTGCTCAGTCAGAACAAACAGCTTTCCATGTTTTCTCCAGATTGACGTTTGCTCCAATTTAGCACTAAAGAGTGGGTTTTCCCTGGGAAAGGAGCGGGGCAATGGGGTGTACTGCACAGACCCATCTGTTGAAAGTGTGGGTCAAGCAGAAAACTGCTCAGACCCATACTTTCTAGGCATATGACAAAGGGCATTGTGGACAAGCCCTCAGCTACCTCTCTGACACCATGTGGTTTTTTTAGTCACATGCCAGATGCTTTTTTTGTTATGCCAAAACTGTTTGCTACAGAATGTCTAGCAAATTCCCACTGTGTGGGCACAAGAAACATATTTAAAAGCTAAAACAAAAGGGGATTTTGAAGAGCTGCAATTCTCCATACTAAGTAGATGGGAATAAAGTAGCAAATGCAATTTACTGTTAGCCAGCTGCTGGACCAAATGGGCCATTGGTTGATGTTATCTGGGCTTGGGACATGCCTATCAGCTCTGCCCTCTTATATGAAAGTGATCCCACATGATCACATGATGTATCTCCTGTATCTTGAGAAATGTTTGCTTTCAATCATTTTTCAAAATATGATGAGTTGCCATGATTTGTCCACCAGGCCACCATATTCACATGAATATTGGCTTTTCTACCTCAAAAATGATTTTGTAACCCACCTTCCCCCATATGATAAAGGGCACTTAAAAATATTTCCTTGATCTCTTTTTTTCTGCTCTACATGAATCAGAATTTTGCATTCTCACTAAGTCTTCTGAATTAGATAATCAGAATTGATGAAAAACACACAAATGACTATGATGGCTCCAACAAGGCAGCAAAACAACTGCATCAGTCAGGATTTTGCCAAGGATTATTAATAGCTTAGGGACCACTAATGTCTGAGAATTCCAAGTAATACATTTAAAGGCTTTAGGAAGAATGGCATATCTCCTCAATCACTGGGCCAGCTTTTGACCTCACTGCAGTTTTCAATTAATCCCTTTCAAATGCTAGGTGGGGAGGAGATGTTAGATGACTGATAGCGTTTCCAGTGGGTTAAAAAAAAAAGTTCTACCATTCTGAAATGAGAGTAAATTTGAAGCTTAATTGAGCAGGATGCCCACCAACTGCTCTCCTGTTCTGCTAAAATAATGCTGCCATCCCAAGCACACTCATCTGGGAGTAAGATCCATTGAATTCAGTAAGAATTACATCTGAGTAGATATGGCTAGGATTCCTAGAGACCAGCATGTACAACATGCATGAAAGAGAGTAAATTACACTGCAGTCCTATGCATGTTTACTCGGAAGCAACTGCCACTGTGCAAAATAAGACTTGCATCCAAGTAAGTATGCATAGGGATGTGTGGAAGCAAGTCCCATCAGAAGTCCCCACTGGAACTTTTACTTCTAAATACATGTCTTGTGGAGGTCAATTTCATACCTTTGCGTTTCAGGCCAAATTTGACCACATCATTGTTTCACTTTCTTAGAGCAAGTTTAACAAAGCATTTCAAGCTCATAATCCAGTGGTTTTCAACCAGTGTGCCATGACTATTGAACGATGGTCAGGAGTGCTGCAGGCAACACTGGCCTCTGTCCCTCTTTCCTTCCCTCCTTCCTCTAATGCCCTCTCATGTCTCTGCCTCCCTAACACATCCACAGCTGTTTGTGGCAGCAGCCCTGATGCCTCCTAAGGTAAGGTACTGGCCTCACATTCACCTTTGATCAGTCTCCATTGGGCCACTAAGGCTGGGGTATCCTCTGCCCAGGTCTCTGTGGGGCGGTGTGAGGAGACAAATCTCTTTGCAGCTCAGAGACTAGGGGCAGTGGCTGCCCAGAGGACTCCCAAGGAAAGGGGGGAGGAGAGGAGGCTGAGGGAACACTCCACAAGGAAAGTTGTTCAAAAAAGGGTGAGAATCTGCCGGCTCTGCAGGCAATGGGTGACATAACTGCACTCCACAGGGGTGCCACAGAAAGAATGTAGTTGGTCAAGGGAGCCATGGACTCAAAAAGATTGAAAACCTCTGTCATAATCAAATGAACTTTTAAAAACTCAGTTCCCCTCTTTAGATGCTGGGACTGGAGCCCCTTGATCCACAATAATAACCTGTCCCTCACCTCCACCCCAGTTTATTTGACATGGGGCAGAAATTCCACATATGAACTATTTTGTTACCATGGCATTGCTATCTCCTTTTAAATGAATGGGGCAATTCACACACACAAGAGCTCTTACTCTGCTGGCAGCCATCACAGCCTGCTATTTTTTATATCCAGGTGAAATGTATTCCTCGTCAGGCAGCTTACAGCCAGCTGTGCATGTTGCTCAGCTGAGTCTTTAAGGCATTGTGTGTCGAGCTACTCAGGTGATCACCTGGGACAGTTGTTGCAATGCTCCAGGTGAACAGGAAAATTGCAAACCCTGTAGCTGAATTGTGTATTCATAGAACAGGAACCATTTTGTTCTTAGACCTGCTTTTTGCTTGTTATAGAAATAGTCAGATCGCTCTCATGTGGCGACTTCAACATCTTTCTTATCATTTCTCTGCAATCTGCAGTAGGGTGAAATGAAAGTTCACTTCAGAATGAGAGGGCTGCTTTATATTCTGTTATAAATAGATTGAGGCCTGTTCTTTCCTACATTCTCTGTGTTGTTTTGGAAGTAAGTTCCATTTGTTTCAGTGGGGTTTACTCCCAGTATAGATGGGGGTGGGGAGAGAATTCATTGTTAGTATTTTAATGCACATCTGCATTATTTGCACTTCCACCTGGACCAATATGCAAACAAAAACATAGCTGTCCTTTGAAATTTGCACTTCTCTGAATGTTGTGATGCAGTTCTTCAACCCCAAAATGTACAAAAAGGCATGTGTTGTAGAAAGGCATGTACAGTATATATTGGTGAAAATAACATACGCATGTGTGTGTGCGTGACAAAATTGCATATATTATACGAAATGTACACAGAATGCATATGATTTTAATGCAGACTTTTAAAAAATGAAAACTGATGGGTTATGGGTCAACGTGTACTGAGAAGGCAAAATTGGGAGATTCAGCTATCCCTAGGTATGATTCATCAACTCCCAGATATGTGTGCATAGAATTGCATTCTGAGTCAATGTGTTAATAAGCCACACAAACATATTCAGAAAATACCATGTCACACAGGGAGAAGAAGGCTAATTATTTGTTTTTCCCCACGCATGAAACATGTTTTTCTTGTATCATAAGGTTAATATTTTTGAAAGACATTACTGTATGGCACACATCACATACCCACTCAAGGTCATAATTCAGCCACATTCAATGCCAATGCTCCTTCTAATTTAGATATTCCCCAGCTGTGGCTCATGAAGAATTTGCTGATGATCTGCAGTGAGCTTGCTGGTGTGACGGAGTTGGCTCCTCCATCCTTATATCCAGCTGAGAGTAACAGAACAGATGGAAGGATGAAATGAAAGGAACAGAAGACGTAGACAGTGTGATTAACTATTTTTCAAACAGGATAGAACACTAATCCTGCTAAAGTCAGCTAGAAATCAATAAACTTTCTATGGTAGCAATTGCAGCGGTACTGACAGCAATTTTATGGGATTGTGAATGGGAAGTTAAGAGGTTTATGAGATCCTGAATGGGAGCATGGCCAGGGCTGGTTATGACAGGCTAGATAAATGCCTAGGCCACCCTATCCGTGATGTTTGACTATCCAGGCAGTCAGGCTGCATAGAGATGAAGCAGTGTGCACCAGGCCTCCAGCGTTTTTTAAAAGGGCCAAAGGTTCTTTCAGTTTTACCCTCAAAACCTCAAGCACTGCCCCAACTTCAATTCCATCTCATTTATTTATAAAATGTATAAATCACTTCTGTTCCACAAACTTCCCAAGTCTGTCATTTCTAAAATCTCAACCAGCTAAAAGAAAAAAGGCTGCAATCCCATGATTAAGGCTACAGTGGTACCTCGGGTTAAGAACCTAATTTGTTCTGGACGTCCGTTCTTAGCCTGAAACTGTTCTTAATCTGAGGTACCACTTTAGCTAATGGGGCTTCCCGCTGCTGCCATGCCACTGCCACCGCATGATTTCTGTTCTCATCCTGAAGCAAAGTTTTTAACCCAAGGTACTATTTCTGGGTTAGCAGAGTCTGTAACCTGAAGCATATGTAACCTGAAGCATCTGTAACCCGAGGTAGCACTGTACAATTCTAAACCAGCTTTCCTAGGAACAAGCCCCATAATTGTGTAACTGCCAGGCATCCATCCCAAAGATGCAAATTTTCTATTCTTTTTCATGAGTACATATATATTTTCATTATTTATTGTTTTGGGGGATTGTGGTTGCTGCAAGCTATGGAATCCTTTTGGAGACTTAAGTGGAAGCTTTTGAAAGCTCAAAGGTCTAATCTGAGCACCTTTGAGAAGCATTATCAACAAAGGGTTTTGTATCACAATAAGGACTAACAAATGCATTGTGACATAGCTTTTGTAGACTAGAGTCCATCACTGGATGCATGGGCTGTTGGCAAGGGGGTGTGGGGGTGTGTGCAGTGCAATAGACAGGGGAAACATAAATAATGAGGTCAGATGGGAATGAAATGCAAAAGAGTTACAGCCAGATACAGCTAAGGAGCCTAACCTGCACAAGGACTTCTGCTAGGGCAATGGGGCTCCCCCCTTCTTCCACATGCTCCCCCATGCTTCCCACAAATTGCCTCAAGTGGTTTAAGAATCCCCCAGAAAAGTACGTGGTGGGGAGGAGAGTGGAGATTGTTCTATCTACCAAACTGAGATGCTTGAACTGGTGGATTTTTTGCCATAGCACTATGTTAAATTCCTCCCATCGCCTATAACAACTGAATATAAAAAAGTACAATAATTCAAGGAACATTGTAACTGTTTTTGTCTTGAAGCTGGTTGTTAATGCTTGCTGATATAGGCTTGGTAGGACAGGCCTAAAATTCATTGAGTTTTAACATTAAATTACTCAAATTCATGGTGCTGTCAGTGATGTGGCCTGCATGAGCTTTCAGCTCTGGAGGAGAATGAAATAATAATGAAATGAACAATAAAATTAACAGTAGTCGGCAAGCTTCAAACCAGGAGCTAGAAACCAAACATGGGGTTGGAATCAGAGGTGGCCCTCGGCAAACAGAAAGACTTTTTACAACTAAGTGCCAGCTCCTAGCACAAGAAAGGAGAACTGAAATCCAGTAGTTTGCTTCTGTGTTAACACATCTTGTTGTATCTCAAGATGTGACTAAGCATAAGGCATTGCGCAATCTCTCATACAAGGTCTACTAGCAAAAGGTGTTCCGCTATCTCTTGCACAAGGTCTCAAAGGACCTGATCCAGATGCAGTTGTGCTTAGATTCATTGAAATCAATGGAACTGAAGTTAGTTGTCAAGTAACACTGAATCTTGCACAATGGGTTTCAGAACAACACCAAAATTGCATTTGCGTATGCATGTCTGGATCTGGTCCATAGATTTCATTTTGCAAAAAGTCAACTGAAGGTTTATGAGATTAGAATACCCTTCATCCAGGGCTTTTTTTTCAGCCAGAACTTGCCAGAACTTAGTTCTGGCACTTCTCAGGTGGGTGCCATTGCCATTCTAAGAGAATGAGAGAGGCGTTCATTGTGAGTTCTGGCATCTCTTTTTCTAGAAAAATAGTACTGCCTTCATCCAGATTCTTCATCCAGCTGCATATTCTGTGTCATACATAAAAATGTGCGGCTACTCTAGTCACTAACAGCAATGCAGACTTAACAAGGAACTAATATCAAAGTCTTAAAAGTGAAGGACCCTACTATGTGTGTTTCCTTCCACAGAGCCAGAATGATTTATCAACTGAGCAACCTTGATGGCTGTCTAGAAAGACAGAAAGTGACCATGGAATAAATCAGCTGTCCCCTTAGGATATCAGCATGGATGAAAACCTGCAGACTTCTCTTGCTTCTGCCACTGTGAAAAAGATAGCCTTGACACTACAGAAAGATGAGGCAAATCTGTTCAAACAGAGATGTCCTCTGCATGCCCCGTTTCTATACCTTTTAAAATATGCAATCTTCATGGAAGAAGTTTAAAGTCTATTTACAAAAACACTGTAAAATCTTTGAATGTTGAGGACATTGAAAAGGAAAAGAAGGGGTTCTAGTGACTGAGTTAAATAAGAGCACAAAGGGAGGGACCAAGAATCAAAATGAACAAGATTGAGCTTGCTGAACTAATTATTACATAGAATACAAGATCGGGAGGCGGGTGGAAGTAAGGAAAATAAGGTTTTGAAGGTTATAATTGGAAAGTGAGTTTATTTTTATGTCAAAATCTTCTTTTTCTTTTTCTTTCTTTTTTTTTGTCTATGTTTTCTTTTTTTTCTTTTTTGTGTAATGTTTGTGAAAATTTTTCTTTTTGTAATGTTTGTGAAAATATGCTTTTTTGTTCTTTTTTGTGGAAAAGGCAATAAAATTATTATAAAATAAAATAAAATAAAATATGCAATCTTCAAAATGCCTCGCTGTTGTTAATTTCCTGTTTTTGTGGCTCTGTATTTCCTTGTAATAACACAGTAAATGGGGAGGCACTAGTTCATGTCTGACTTATATAAAAAAAAGGATATAGATACTCTCTATCTCAATATGAAGGAAGTGTGACAGACTATCAAGGTCTAAAGGTTTCTGAATAGTTAATGTGAGATGGAATTTGTGTTTGCAAATAATAACTAGCCTTAATGGATGACACCCAGCCAAAGCGTAAGTATTTTTAAGCCCTGTGCATTTTTGTGGGAGAGTCAAGCAGAGTCAAACCATGTATCGATATAGCTAGCTTGCTTAAGCTTATGTATTTGTGGGTCTGATGAGGGACTTCTTATAAACCCCATACACGTTGCCTTGAGTTCCATGATGGAAGAAAGTGGGGTATAAATGTACTCATTCAATAAATAAAAATCAAATTACCTTCCTCTGACTGCAGTATCTAACTTCTGAGGGGTTGTGTGCAAAACATTTTGGGCAGCCTACAGTCTAATGACATAGCTTCTGGTATTTTTCATTTTCCAAAGCTTTCCTGTCAAGTTGACTGTACGGGAGTTTCTTGTTAAGCTGAAACAGGTAAACAACAATTTTCCCATGAGGTAAAGCACTCCTCGACTACTCCCCACTCTGCTACTATTCCAGAGAAAGTTAATAACCCTAGGCACATTAAGGCCTCTCCTTCCAAGAGCCTGAGTAATATCTTTCTACAAAGTTAAACAGCATGCGTAGAAAATTAGTCAGTGTTTTGAATTTAGACCAGGGTGCAAATCCTTGCTTGGCCATGGAGCTCACTGTGTGACCCTGAAACTTTCTCTCTCTCTCTTTCTAACCTAACTAATCAAATAGCATACCCCAGATATAGTGTCCCGGAAAAACCGAGACATCCCATTTTTTTCTTACGAGACCATTGCTTATGCTGTGATCTCATATAACACCCCAAAATGTGTGTTTTGGGGTGCAGTGCCTCCAAAAAAACACACTTTGGGGGGATAACACAATATCACAGCATCTAAAATGGCCACCATTCTATTGCAAGAAAAAACAGGAAGATAGTGTCCTGGAATATAGCGTCCTGGATTTTGCTGTCAAGGTGTTGGAAGGTATGATATAGTTGCCACCTTGAGTTCTCTGCAGGAAGAGTAGCATTTAAAAATTAAGGGAAAAAATGCACAACTTTGATACCTCCAGTTCATATGTTACAGCTCACACTACTCTACCGGCACAAGTCTACTTTGAGTACAGTAGAATAACTGGCTAAAATCCTGTAATCACCCATTTCGGCGGGACTTGCTTTTCAGTAAGCAAGACTAGGAAAAGTGTGGAGTTCAGGCTCATCCTTCCTTCTATGGCAAATTTCTCTCTAGAAGATCTTTACTTCTGGGACTAATAGAAGCTCATGTTTGAATCTAAACCTGCCTTGGGAAGCTGTCACCTGTATATTTCATTCTTCGTTTAACCCTACTTAAGCACTGATAAAATCTTCTTGGTATTGTTCCTGCAGTCTTCTTTATTTTTAATTTATTTCTGCATGTTGCCCAGAGGATAAGATCAGCATAATTTGAGGTGATGTGGTGTCACTATTGTGGACACAGATGTGTGCCATGTTTCATTAGGCATGTCCTGAATTTGGTAGAAGGGGGGAAAATATTTTCTTTCTGTTGATGTCAAAGTAATTAAAGCTAACAAACAGTTTCTCTCAGAGGGTTAGACATGTAGACATAGTCTCAGAGCCATTTCAAATTTCCCACATGGAAAGAATGTGTGAGAAAGAAAAGGATCAGCACCATGTGCAAATGGTAATGATCACACATGCTTCAAGGCCACTGTGTGAACACTAGAGACTGGGGAGGGAGGAGAGAGAGATTTGAGTCAGTTTGCATTTAAAGGCAAATGGTCAAATTCTCGCTTTCTGAAACAATGAGAGAACTGAAACACAGCTATCCTGCAAAATTCACATATTTTGTGAGGCAGTTCTCCAACAAATGTTTACAAAAATGCATACACTGTGCATAAAAAATGAATGTATTAGTGAAGATCATATGCAAATACATTATACTCAGTAAAATGCTTGCAAAAATGTGCACGTTAGGCAAAACAACATACGCAATTGTGTTTATTAGGAGAAATTTACAGTAAAATGCTGGTGAATTTTTGTGAGTATTTAAAAAAGCAAACACAAATTGCTACATAAATGTGAAGAACTGAATTTAATATTGGAAAAATGAGAAATGGAGAAAACCTAAATTGACAGATCCTTCCATCACAAAGTTTAATATGTGTCCAATGAATATACTGCTAGCAACGGATAGATCAGTCTATTGTGAGTCTATGTAAATTTTGTTCCATCCCATTTCAACAATCATCTGCAATTTTATAAACTGCATGAAAAATGTATATTGAATGTGCATTTTTAAATGTGTTTTCTTAATTATACATTTAACACATTTTAGTAGTTCGTTGAGATGAAAACTGTATTGCAAAATTCAGTGAAGCAAAAAATCCAAAGGCTAATTACATTCCAATCTACACATTGGTCCAGGAGGAGTGAATGAGGTCTGTGTGCTCACTGGAAATTACAAAAATTGAATTTCTCTGCCATCCCTAGCCATGTGTAGCCAAAATGATTACATACACACAACTTCCATTCTAACATGAAAGTGGTTTCCTTGTAGGACACTTGGGAACTTTTAAAGCAGGAGCAGCACCCCAGATATTATTGGACTCCAGTTCCCATCAGCCCCAGCCTGCATGGCTGACAGTCAGGGAGGTCACAGGTTAACCACGCCTGTTTTAAAGGATAGTATATTTCCCTTATTAAAACAGAATGCATAAATTTCATTCCATCTGCGGTAGCAGATTAGGCACTCCAGTTTACTTTCTGCTGTTTCCATACCATGTTTCTTACTTTGGCTTTCCTGTTCCAGCTCTGGACCTCCTGTAATATTCCTGGTCCTGCTTCTGCCCTATGTCCTGCCCCATGGCCACTTTTCAGATATTAGGATTTAACACCATTGCCTAAGCTCATTACCAAGTGAGGCCTCAACTTGCTGCCCTCACTCTGCTGATCTGACCCTTCTTCTCCTGGCTCTCAGAGAACATGTCCATATGATCGATCAGTAACACACCCCAGCCTTGCCAGGACTAATTGCACACTGGTCCCTAAGGCATCACTTCCACAACACTAGAGTCATTTTCTCTGGTTATATAGCACTTGGCTAACTCTTGCGTTCCTTACCCATGTGCCCTGCATCACTGATAAATTATACAATGACCAAAGCAGAATACATGTTGATCCCACAGGCGGAAATAAAATTGCAAAAGTAAAATTGTTGTTGTTGTTGTTGTTTCAGCCCACAGGCCCCTAAAGCCATGAACAACATATGAATGCAACAAAAGATCTAATAAAAGGACGATGAAATGCAAGAAAGCATTTGGTCAAAGCAACGTAAGATAGCCTTCCCAAGCCAAAGCATTAAAGAGAGTGTTCCCATGCTTAGGGGCTAGAAACTTGAGCAGAAACTTATCGGTAATTCCTCTAGAGCCGTGGTTCCCAACATGGGGCACTTGCCCCACAGGCAGGGGGTTTTATTTTTAAGGGGGGGAAATTGAGAATGAGTTATTAACAGTTAATGGCCTTTTAGGCTTCCTCCATGTGAATAGGAGTTTAGTTTTTGAATAATAAGAATTATATGTCATGGGGGGGGCACCAGGATTTTAGAGATGCTTAGATCGGGCATGGCCCCTAAAAAGCTTGGAAACCACTGCTCTAGAGGAATTAAGTGGTACTCTCGCCAGCCCAGCCCACCCCATTCTAACTATTCCACAGGAAGAAATGAAACAATCCAGTTACACAGAGCACTTGGGCGATATGTGTTGGAAATAAAACAAAACATGGTCTGCTATTTCCTAATTCTGATATTAACTTAATAAAGGTGTGCAAATTTTGAAACTAAAGAAAGACATAGGAAGAATTAAAGCAGAGCCATCTAAACTATATAATCAACATCCAGAAAAAACTTGAATAATTTTTCAGCAGCCTGGAGGAAATATGCTCCCTTCCTTGGTTTCCATGGCTGCAGTCTCCTCCATTTTTCCATGCAATTCAGTTCACTGTTAGGAATGAGCTGCAATCCAAAAACAGTTACAGACACCACTGCATGTTCTGTGGGCCTCTCTGTAGCCACACCTAAAACCCATTAGAACTAATATTGTTGTGTTACCACTCAACTTACTAAGGGTATGACTGGCTGCAGTTGCCTTTGTCTGGAGATATATAAACTTACATGCAATACATTTTCTCCTTCAGTCATGTTCTAAACCACCATTCATCAGTTGTAATCCCAAGGTGGGCTTTCAACACAGATATCTGAACTTTAAAACACAATAAAATTGGACCACCAATTTAAAACCAACTTGAAAAAACCTGTATTATTGTAACAGCAAACAACATCCATCAATTTATTGCTAGATGTTAGTTGGTTAAACCAAAATGAAGTTGCTTTCTCTCTCTCTCTCTCTCTCTCTATATATATATATATATATATAATAACTTTTAAACACTTGCATTTTGTACGTGCCTAGCCTGAATATTTCTGCATATAGACACTGTGAATATCCCTATTCCTAGATATCTAATTGTTTCTAAGGCTTTCCCTTTTTGTTATTATTCTGTGCACTTTCCTTTGCCAAAAGTGATGGATTAGCTTCTCAGTGCAAACACAAAGTCATTCAACAATAGACTGACAGGGGACATTTGCTTAAGGAAAAAGCATGCAGTGAGCTGGCATTTTGGACATTACTGCCACAAATAAATCAACTCAAATGCTCTCTGTCACTTTCCTAAATAATAATATTTTGTTAAAACTTCACAGCATCATCTTAAAAGTCACTTTGATGAAATGCTGTGCTTGAGCGTGAAGACATGAAGGGTGCTTTAGGGATCTAACACAGCAGGATGCTGGAGGCGTTAAGTGCCGGCCTCATTGCGGCTATTGTGTTCATTTGCTTCTAGGAAAGATGCTGCAATTATGTCCTCTTTGCTACTCAAGTCAGGAGTCAGAACGAGGAACTTCCCAGAATCACTTGGTATGGAGGAGCTGCTCTCTAGAAAGAAAGAAGCTTACTTGAAAGGGAGCTTCACTGAATACAGAGAAGCTGGGTTTATAAGCTGGTATGGAATCAGGCTAGCCCTTTTCAGGCAGCATGGTACTTAAAGCTGTTCATAGATGGAGCATCTGATTCAGGCCTGGGTGTTTATTTCAGATTGATTAATTAAGTGACTAGCAGCCTAGCAATGACATTGCTTCTAGTAAACCAAAAATCATTGCCCTTTGGAAAGGTTCTGTCCACCATTTTGATGCAAAATTGTGTCCAGCTGTATCCAAAAATAGACGAAAACCTGCTCCTTGATCTCAGGAACCCTTGTGCAGAATTTGGTTGCGATGTCCAAATGCATGGAAAACGGACAACTTTCCCCAAACATATAGTAGATTTATTTATAGTACTTGTACCCCACAGCCAAATTTAGACTCTCAAAATGGCTTACAAATATCGCTTTAAAGACTGTCCCTGCCCTCAGGCTCACAGTCTGACACATGGGAGAAAGGGAACAGGAGGAAGGAGGGGGAAAGTAACTCAAGCACAAGTTTCAATTATTAAAGCTAAGCTGGTGTTGGTGGTGGCTCGAACTGTCTTGCTTTTGATAGTGTTATAGAAAGCAGCCCCTCCTGTCAAGCACTCTTCCCTCTATATCAAATCTAGGAGCAGAGCTGGTGCCAAGGTCCAGCGCAGGAAGACAGGGCAACTTCTGCCACACAATCCCCCCACTCTGAAGGCAGTGATGTGTCAGGGATGACAGACAATTACATTTGTTAAGCTGTTGGTTCCAAGTCTGTAACTTGTTTTGTGGGTATTCTGTATAGCAACAATGGAAAAACAGACACATGGACAACAGAGGAAGAGGCTAAGAGATCTGTACCCTGTCCTAGTGGTCACTTCTGGCATTGGTGGATTCCGACATAAGCTGCAGACACTGTTGATCTGTTAAGATGTCTTTATTGTGAGCTACTTTAAGTTCACCTACCTAAGTAGACTAACCCTAATCCACAAGCCAGTGGGGGGTGATACTCACACTAAGGAACCTGGCCAGCTATATCCTTTGTTTCACAGTGAAACGTGAACTGCCTGCCTGTGTTTGAAACTATTGTATAATTAGAGGGCGATGTAAAAATAAAAAAAAGCACAGACACATAAAATGCCAGAATCTATCTTAAGACTCTGTTCTGCTTTACTGTGCTTTACATGGTCCAAGTGCCATGCAAGCACTTTACGACTTAATCACCTGTAAGTCGTCTGGACTTTTCAAAAGGCAAGCAGTCTCCATTTCCAAATTACCATGCCAACTGCCCCTAAGGGACGCATCAGATTTTGTGATCTGTGGCCTGTAATGTATCAAATGAGATTTGCACAAGGATCTACCTTGGAGAAGCTATTCCTTCTTTTTAACCCCCCCCCCCCCTTGAATAATGTTTCCAGCTTCAGCTTTATGCTAATGGCTAATATTGCTTCCACAATCCCACAAACCTTTGCTGTTAAGCCTGAACAAACGTAATGGGCTGAAACAAACTGACATGGCAAAGCTATGCAAATAGTGATGTGCACTACATCAAGCTAATGGGCAGACTTCACACTAAACTGCCAAATAATTCAAGTCACGCTTCTGAATACCAGCTTCGCTTTGAGAACATGGCATCTTAAGCAGAACAAATGGACCGCCATTCCAATTAGAGGTGTAACATGCTTTAGACAAGCACAGGTGCAGGTCTAAAGCTTCTTGTGGGTCCTTCAGAAGTTTCAGTAAGTCCATTCTCTTTCCGTTAACTTCTTGTAATGATCCATGAGTTTGACTGATTTGAATTGTCTAGTGAAATCACAGACAGAGACACTTGGTTGAACACAGGTAAGGAACAGGGTGGCTATCCAAGGAATTGCAAAACCAGTCCTGTAAGCTCAGTGGGTTGTGTGGTGCAAGCCAATACTATGGCCCAGATAAGAATACTATGGCCCAGATAATGTGACAGCTCCATTGTCAGCCAGCACCAGAGTCACATGTACAACAACAGCTTATGTTTCAACTATGGAACATCATTCCCACAACATTACTAGTAACTCCGCCACCACTCACCAATCATGAGGTTGCTTGGTGGTGGTGATGCCATATTAGTTATACATGGAAGACCCCAATCAATATACGACAACCATGCCAACATGACTGCAACAGCACCTTACCAAGTACACATCCCTTCCTCACACATAATGCACAAGTGGGCATCCCATCATAGGCCCCCGTAGTGCGGTCAGAATAGGTGCAGCCATGCTAAAAGCCCTGGCCTGAGTTACTACACAGTGGGCTCCTGAGATCTTTGGAACTTGCAGGACAAACTCTTTTTCAGCCTGTAGCAATCTACTGGGTATATAAGGGATAAGGCAGTCTCTGAAGTAACCTGAGAGCTAGAAGGCCTGGATTTGTACATTTGTACATTTATTATTTGAAAATGAGAACTGACATAAGAATGGTCAATGTGAAATAGTTGTAATATCTTGGATATGCTGTTGCAAATTCATATATATCTCCTTCCTGCATATTTCAAGTTGACAGAGAGCCCATGGAAGCACCCAAACATTTATTCCTAACATTTATTCAGTATTATTATATTATTATATTTATATATTCATTTATACCCCGCACCTTTTTCCCTGACAGGACTCAAGGAGGCTTACAGATAAAAACAAGAATCGCTAAAAATGTTGGGGGAATCACTAAAAACAATAGAACATTGACAGAATTAAAACTATATACATATATAAAAATCTGTTTAATTCAGTGTAGGAATTCAGTATGACTGGAACCCCAATTTGACTGACAAACAATGCTGTACTGGGCAGGAAGCTACACCTGTCAGTGACAGCATCTTATACTTAGCAAGTGAAGCACGCCCCACCGGCTTTCCTGCTGAGCCATTTCAATCCCATTCTAAAAAGCACTGCCAAACATGAGCAAGGGTTTGTATGAACATAGCTGGCTCTGTATTACTGTATTGGTGCATGTCATCAAGTCAGCCTCCCATCAAACACCCCACCCAAATCTGACCTGGGCTACAGTCCTCGTGTGACATCTTGGGTTGGTTCTCAGCAGAGAGTGTACACAGCCATTATTTTAAGCCCTTTGCTTTGTTTGTCTTTTACAGCCACCTACAGTTAAATGATCAATAGAAGCAGTAGTTATTTTTCATTTCTCCTGTCTATTCTTCTGAGGGCAAACCCCTACCCCAACTGAATTTTAAAAAATTGATTCACCCCTGCAAAAAAGGTGGGTTTTCACACGCCCCCCCACCCACTGATGGTTTTTTGTTAAATTAAAATGATGTTTGTATTTACATTCTGTTTCTCTTCACTGCCTCCCTCCATTTTCCAGAGAGAGAAAGAAATCCAGCTCAGCTACAGAATGCATTCCTGAGGAGAGCTGAATCAAGTGACTTACACTGATCCCTTTTGTAATGGGCAAATTGTCAGATAAAGCTGAGACCAGTGCAAGATTAGAAGCATCTAATATTCAAATAATTCCTTGCGATGTAATATCAACTATTAAATTGTAAATCTCTGTTACTAGCCACAGCCAAGAAGTCAGCTCCAATGCTTGGAGATTTAAGGCATGAAGCTTAATGGTAGATACCAACTATGGTTTCTCCCATGGGCTTCATAACAAGGCTATAAATTGCTCCCTTATCTGTATCTTATGGTAAGTAGCCATGCAAACACAAGTAAGGCTAAATTAGGCTAATTAAGAGTATTTGTGGCTCCAGAGACTAGAGACAATGGCTTTTGCTAAGTTAATATGTAGCAGTTATCACTCCCCAGGATAGATATAACTCTTAAGCATCATCAAATGCACAAGATTTATTAACAAAATGGCTCTAACACCTTGCATACAGATTTTGTCTAAAGCATGTCTGCAGTCGTGCTGCAGAGCACACTACAATCTGCAGATTATTGAACTCTGAGGTAACACAACTCAGGAATTGATGCCTGAATGTTCTGATGCTTTTGAGTCTGTGTGCAACACAGGTCTGCTTTATCTTCACCCTAAATGGCTATTTATTTGCTCAACTAACCTCAGGAGTACCTCAGATATATCTCAGTCAGACCCTCAACAACCACGCCACTTTTTCCTTATGGATTCTGCAATCTTGGATCTTCGTGTGCATTTGTAATACTGTTGTAATCCTGCCACCTTGGATTTGTCACGCAGGAACAGTTCAGTTGTGGTGCAGTTGAGGCGGTGTGGCTGTATTCCAAGCATAAACTACAATTTACCTCAGCAAGACGCTACTATACAAAATACATCAGCTGCAACAAAAGGGTTTCAGCAAGATTAGCACCTGCTAAGTGGAAACTGTGATAGAAAGCTAAAAGCCCAAAATTCAAGCTTGAACTAGAATCCTGTAGAATTTGGTCCTTGAACAGGTCCTAGAACAGATAATTAAACAGTCAGACTGTAAGCACTTAGAAAGGATGCTGTATTTACTCAGACCCAGCATGGGTTTCTCAATAACAAGTCATGCCAGACAAATCTCATTTCTTTGTTATAAAGCTTGGTGGATCAGGAGAATGATATGGATGTGGGGTATCTTGATTTCAATAAGGCTTTTGACAAAGTCCCAATGATATTTTTGCGAGGAAGCTGGCAAAATATGGGCTGAACAAGGTAACTGTTAGGTGGATTTGTAGCTGGTTGACTGACAGAACCCAAAGAGTTCTCACTAATGGTTCTTCATCAGCCTTGGAAAAAGTGCCAAGTGGGGTGCCACAGGGTTGTGTCCTGTGCCTGTTGTTCTCCAACATCTCTATAAATGACTTGGATGAAGGAATTGAGGGGATGTTCATCCAATTTGCAAATGACACCAAACTAGGAGGGGGAGCTAATGCCGCAGAAGACAAAATCAGGATTCAAAATGACCTTAACAGATTGGAGAACTGGACCCAAACAAAAAAAATGAATCTCAGCAGGGACAAATGTAAGGTTCCACTTCCTTCAGCAGGAAGTACCAGCTACACAATTATAAGCTGGAGGACACCTGGCTTACCACTAGTACATGTGAAAAGGATCTAGGGGTCTTAGTGGACCACAAGCTTAACATGAGTCAACAGTGTGATGTAGCAGCAAAAAAAATCTAATGCTATTCCTGTTGATTTGTAGCATCCAAGTGCACAGCGGAATGATGAGGAATACGTGCCAACATGCTCTATATTGCTTTATTTACATTTCAAAGCTGGTAGATTACAGAAAACCATCTTGTCTCTGCCGGAGCAGAAAACTGCATCCTCTCTCCTCTGAAGCTCAGAGAGAAACACACTGTGTGAGAACAGTGAAAAACAGGAAACCAGTGTACGTCACATCCAGTCTCCTTTTCCCGTGGGAAACACAACAGTAATGCTGTCTGTGGAATGTAAACATTGTCTTGTGACAAGCTCTTCGCTGCACAGTGAAGAGAGCAGAAATCAACATCCTCCCCCTTTCTGTGAACACCACTGGGCAGCGTGTTCGTACAATATCAGTACAAACCCAACTTCTGCACATAGGTACAGTGTTGATCCTTTGATACAATCTTGGACAATACATCAGCAGGAATTTCATTACCTGGCATATAGGACACCGTTACGAGTCCCTTTTGAATACGTTCCCTAGCATGTTGCAACTTCAATTGCAAGTGCTTCGTGCTTTGCTTACAACCTTCAGAATTCAGCAAAGCCAAACATGCTTTGTTGTCCTGGTAAACCTGGATTGGACATTTGACAGGAATTTTCATGTCTTTGCACAATTGTAACAACCATTCACAATCCTTAAGTGAATAAGACAGTGCATTCAGTTCAGCTTCACAAGTACTTAAGCTAACTGTTGTTTGCTTCTTGCATGACCAATCAAAAAGACCCTGATTGTACATGTAGCAAACTCCAGACGTGCTTTTCCTGTCTGTAGTGTCACTTCCAAAACTTGCATCTGCAAATATCTCAAGACCACCAGACTTCTGATTGTTAAATCTCAGCCTGTAATGCATAGTGCCTTTCAAATACCGCGCTATGCGTTTCAGAGCTTTCCAATCCTTAACAGTAGGATTGTTGACTTGTCTGCTTAGCAAATTACAGCTAACAGCAATGTCTGGTCTTGAACATCTGGCAATAAAGTTTAGCTTGCCTAGCACACTTCTGTACAGTGTAGTGTCAGAAAATGCTTCTTCAGTGTCATCTACCTGATAACCTGTTGTCATCGGTGTGTCTACAGGGTTAGCATCCATCAGGTTTAGTTTGCTTAACACATCAGCAATTTTCTGTGACTGGTGTACTAGAATGTTACCATCTTGATCTCTCTCTATTTCCAGAGATAGGTAGTTGTTTACCTCACCAAGATCTTTCATGTCAAAGTGTTCCTTCAGTTGAGCTAGGGCGTTATTGTACATTGTGACATCATCCCAAAAGAATAAAAGATCATCAACATAAAACAAACAATACAGTTTCTTTTGCCCCTCCTCTTTGACAAATACACATGGATCAGCTTTCCCTTGCTTAAAACCTAGAGATAACAATACTTCAGTGAGTTTTGTGTGCCAACACCGTGCACTTTGTTTGAGACCATAAAGGGACTTTTTCAGAGCACAAACAAATCCCTGTTTTACCTGTACGCCATCAGGTGGAAGCATATAAAGTGATTCATCTAGAGATCCGTACAGAAAAGCTGTATTCACATCATGGTGACTAATGTGTAGATTCTCCTCTGCAGCTAGCTTGAGCATAAGCCTAATGCTCTCATACCTCACTGTGGGTGAGTAGGTCTCGTGATAGTCTTCACCTGGTACCTGTGCAAAACCTCTGGCTACCAATCTGGCTTTGTGTCTGACTATCTTGCCATTTTGATCAGTCTTCGCTTTGAAGACCCATTTGCTTCCAAGCAGTTTCATTCCTGGAACTACTGGAACAAGTTCCCATGTTTTGTTCCTTTCCAAGGAATCAAGCTCAGCCTTCATGGCATTTAACCATGGCTCAGCTTCCTTTGAATCCAAATCCTGGATTTCTTGGAAACCTGAAGGTTCAAATACCTTCTTGGAGCTTTTAACAGCTGTTACTGCTATCTTAGCAAACTCATCAGCAAATCTCTTTGGAGGTCTGCCTTTTGTGGCTCTTTGTGACCTGCGAATTAGCCTTAGGTCTTCAACACTCTCCTCTTCCTTCTTAGGAGAAAAGCGACCTATTGTGAACAATGGTTCCTCCAATTCTTGATCAGAGCTTTCAGAGGGTCGCATAGAGGCTTTCGCACTCTTGAAATCCTCTGAATCACCCGATTCAGTTTCAGACTCAGAATCAGTTTCAGTCTCAGAATCAGAACTTTCATCAGTGGGTGTGGGTGGTTGTGGTTGCTTTTGACTATCCTCAGTCTCATCACTGTCATCAGGGTAACATTGGAAAATTCCCACATTCTCCCCCCACTTGGCATTGTACTCAACACTTCTTGTGAGCTTAATAGTCTTAGAGTCAGTCATCCTTATTCTGTAAGAACCTTTCTCATAACCTAGAAAGATACCATGTAAACCACGCTTGTCTAACTTGGAGTTTTGTGGTGAGTGAACCCACATGTCAGAACCAAAAATTTTCATGTGTTTGATGTATGGTTTCTTGCCAAACATCTTCTCATAGGGGGTACAACCAATCGCTGAAGATAACCTGCGATTATAACTGTAAGTGAAACATGAGAGAGCTTCGGCCCAATAACTCTCTGGAAGATTTGCATCATGTAGCAAGGTTTTTAACCCTTGAAGCAAAGTTTGATTTGCCCGTTCTGCAAGTCCATTCTGCCATGGCGAGCGAGGACTAGACAAATCATGTTGAATTCCTTTCTCAGTCAGAAAAGCTTCAAACTGCTGAGAAGTGAATTCTCCCCCGCGATCTGTGAAAAGAATTTTTACCTTCTTACCTTGCACATTTCCCAACCAAGCACAGAATTCCTTGAACCTAGGAAAAGCCTCTGATTTCTGCTTGAGATTGTACACATGAATATACCTGGAAAATGCATCAATGAGAACCATGAAGTACCTATTTCCACCCAAAGAGGGCGCTAGTGGTCCAACCAAATCAGCATGAACAATTTGGTATGGTTCTGTAGCTTGCCTACTAGACACCTTACCTTTCGCAGCCATTTTCACCTTGTTTGCTGCGCATGCCTTACACTTCATGTGGTACCTGCAGGGTTTAATAGTCATACCTTCAACCAAGGCAGGCATTTTAGATACTGCCTCAAAACCCAAATGACCAAATTTTCTGTGAAAATCATGAATACATTCTGCATGCAAACTTTTGTTAGAACCTGCAATGCAACAAGTGTCATCCTGCACAACATCATCATAATACAAAACATACAAACGATCAACATATTCAGCATACAATACATAATCATTTTTCTTTGTGATGATGCACCTTTTGTTCTTAAAGGAAACGTCAATGTTCCGCTCATTCAGCTGTCCAACGCTGAGCAGATTATGTTTAGCATCTGGAACATAAAGTACATTCTGTATCGATAAGTCCAAACTGTGAAGAACAACAGTTCCGTAGCCTTTACTGGGAATTGTGTGGTCATCTGCCTGGTGAATCGCACCTTCCTGCGGTGTAAAAGACACGAACAGTCGCTTATCGTTGCACATGTGGTGTGTTGCCGCTGAATCAACAACGAAGAAAGATCTAGACGTCTTCTGGACCTCTGCAACTTTTGGAGTGAAGCGTGAGACCATTGCTTTGGGCTGCGTTGTCCTGGACACCGGACCTTTGCCTCTGCTTTGGCCTTTTCCACGCGATGAGCTTTCGCTGCGCTGCTCTGTCTTGGCCCTGGGATATCTGCATTCCCTCTTCATATGGCCTAGACGTCCACAGGAGTAGCATTTCACTGCCTTCAAAGCTTTGGCGCCATCTGGTGGTTCCACTGCACTATGGGATGACGACTGTGAAGACTCCCCCTTTCCCATGCAGCCAGCACCCCGGCGATCTGCTTCATTTTGAATCACGGCAGTAACATAATCCACTGTCAGCTGAGCGGTAGGCTGTACAGCAATCTGAGTCGCAACAGACTCCCAACCTGAACCCAAAGATTGTAGTATCATGAAGGAATACACAGCCTCTGGAAAGTTGAGTCCTCTCTGTTGCAGCTCATGTCTCAGATTCTGCATCTCCATCAGATGTGTACGCACATCTCCACCTTCAGCAAGAGCCATATTATGCAGCTTGTTAAAATAAAACATAGTAGACCCAGCTTCTGTCCTCAAGTGTGCCTCCCTCAAAGCGTCCCAAATTTCTCTGGCTGAGGTCTTATCACGCAATAGACAGAGCTCTTCTGGGGATACTATCAATGTAAGAGTTCCCCTTGCTTTGGAATCTTTAGCTTTCCATGCATCTGTAACTGGAGCTGGGGGGGTGTCTGTAATAACGTCAAACAGACCCTCTTTCCGCAGAATAGCCTCTGCATAGATAACCCAGTCCGTATAATTTTTCTTATTGAGCTTGGGAATCCCACAAGCATCCTGAAGGGCCATCATGTCTCTGGCATTAGCCTTCTGCATCATCTCTGCTGCTTTAAACAAGCTGCTTTATACAAGCTGCGTCTGTGCTGCTTCAAGCCTCATTCCAAAGGCAAGTTCAAAACAGCTTTCTCTCTGCCCTAAATCATGCTGCGTCACTGTTATCAGCAGCTGCTTCAGCCCAAAAGTTACTTTCGATTTCCCCAGCATAGGCATAGCCGCTGCCTGTAGCCGGCAAACGGACATAAAAGTTCAAAGTCCAGCCATAAAGCCATTAAATAGAAGCTGGCAGGCTGCCCGGAGCAGTAGCACATACCTCATCAATCATCTTGACGCGCAGATACCGTCCGATCCGTCCCTCTGCATTCCGATCCTTTTTCCGGAATTCCAATGACTGCGTCTTCTGGGCCATAACCATAATGTTGATTTGTAGCATCCAAGTGCACAGCGGAATGATGAGGAATACGTGCCAACATGCTCTATATTGCTTTATTTACATTTCAAAGCTGGTAGATTACAGAAAACCATCTTGTCTCTGCCGGAGCAGAAAACTGCATCCTCTCTCCTCTGAAGCTCAGAGAGAAACACACTGTGTGAGAACAGTGAAAAACAGGAAACCAGTGTACGTCACATCCAGTCTCCTTTTCCCGTGGGAAACACAACAGTAATGCTGTCTGTGGAATGTAAACATTGTCTTGTGACAAGCTCTTCGCTGCACAGTGAAGAGAGCAGAAATCAACAATTCCAGGCTACATCAGCAGAAGTATTGTGTTGATCAAGGGAAATAATAGTACCTGTCTATTCTGCCTTAAGGGACAGGAGTGGTGCTATGGTCTAAACCACAGAGCCTAGGGCTTGCCAGTCAGAAGGTCGGCGGTTTGAATCCCTGCAACGGGGTGAGCTCCTGTTGCTCGGTCCCTGCTCCTGCCAACCTAGCAGTTCAAAAGCCCGTCAAAGTGCAAGTAGATAAATAGGTACCACTCCGGCGGGAAGGTAAATGGCATTTCCAAGCACTGGTCTGCTTCACCAGAAGCAGCTTAGTCATGCTGGCCACATGACCCTATACGCCGGCTCCCTCGGCCAATAAAGCGAGATGAGTGTTGCAACCCCAGAGTCAGTCACGACTGGACCTAATGGTCAGGGGTCCCTTTACCTTTACCTATTCTGCCTTGGAATAGAGAGGAATACTGTGTCCAGCTCTGGGTGCCACAATTTAAGAAGGATATTGACAAGCTGGAAAGTGTGCAGAGGAGGACAACCAAGATGATGGAGGAAGCTTGTTTTCTCCTGCTCTGGAGGGCAGGGTTCAAACCAATGGATTCAAGTTACAAGGAAGGCGATTTGAGAGTAGAATGGAGCTCCAAGAGAATGGAACTCTTACTGCGAACTCTCCTTCCTTGAAGGTTAAGCAGAGTTTGGATTAGGCATAGGCAAATTTGCCCCTCCAGATGTTTTGGGACTACAACTCCCATCATCCCTAGCTAACGCGACCAGTGGTCAGGGATGATGGGAGTTGTAGTCCCAAAACATCTGGAGGGCCGAGTTTGCCTATGCCTGGTTTGGATGCTTTTGTTAGATCCCTGCATTGCAGGAGTTTGGACTAGATGACCCTAGGGGTCCTTCCAACTCTACAATGATTTTGTTCCTTCATTTACTCCATTTTCTGTCTGCTGCATTACACTGCAACATGCTTTGACACACACATGTGCATCCAGTGAAAATTTCCATAACCAGCTTATAATGTGGCTCAGTGGGAGAAAAGCCCAGTAATATCTGCAGATGTGAGAGATGCCCCTTGACACTTAATGACTGTGATCTAAAGAGGCCTGCAGATGTGGCACTATGTATGCTCATTCATCCAAGCTCATTGCAGTTCATTTATACCAGTGGAATACAGGCTTTTCTTCTACCTCCTAATTAACTTCTGAGATTTAGGGCTAGCCTTTCCACGGCTGACTTACAAATTAGCTATACAAAATAAAGTTGGATAAGACAGTAGCAATTCTAGACTTGTCACGGCAATAATAAAAAAGAGAGCATTGTGATTAACAGTGTGAGTTAATGTTCAGGCTGGAATAAGACCCTGGAGATGACCAGTAAGCATGAAAGTTCAGCTTGTCATTATAGAGAGCATGAAAAGTATACCAGCCGGTCATCTGAAGGGTAGGCATAAAGAGAAACAACCGAACATCTGATACACAAAGGAAGAGCAGCAAGTTAATGAGGTTTCGCTAGTGACAACCATTATGAAAAGTTCATAAGATAATGAGACAAGGCACATTTAAAAAAAAAAGAAGGGTCATAAAAAACCCCATGAAGGCCTGAACAGTTGCCAAGAATTTGCCTCCATCCAACCACATGGCTGTGGGAGCAGCTGGAAAGAGGGCCCAGGATTTATACTACTTCCCCATTTGCAAATCTGCATGGCAATGGAAGAGGGAAGCAAACAACTTGCTGTTAATTTTAAACTCTACAACAAATGTGATATGCATCCTATGCACCTGTCCAAGAGCCCTAGGAATTTGTTCTTTTCCATGACTCATCAGCAATGGGGGAAAGAGACTCTTGTAAACATCATAAAGCAGAGTTTTATTCATTTCAAACTGCACACCGGGGAGCTGAGTGGACGGCTGCTAAAATTCTTCAAGCAGTGGTCTGGAAAATCATGCTAACAAACAACCTACCTTCGTCGCCTGCTGTGTACATTGAATATAACCATAAGTCACAGCAGACTGTGCATCAATGGGCTATCAGTGGATGTCTGTGATGCATGGCAAGGGCCAAAGCAGACGGCCAACTGCCTCCATCCATCCAGGAAGAGCACCTGTAGCCTACTAAAGCATCCTCTAGCTGAACCAATTGCACTTACAGCATGCTTTGTGAATTTAAATTCCAGAAACTATTTTTAAAAACTTCAAAGGGTAATGTGCAAATCATGGCACCATGAAAATTTGTTTTGAAGAAGCCGATGACAAAGAGATCATAAATGCATTTGGGTGGTGACTTTCAGCCTCATAATGGTATTTGTGGCAGAATAGTACTTCTTATTGCCTGAAATTATCGGTTCCTTTTCCTCTTCTTTTCTTTTTCTCTTTCACACAGTTTCTGAGGTTTCATCCTGCATTAGGTGTAGTCTTCAAGAAACCAAAAAGCATCTCTTTTTGCTCTTCTCAGAAGAGGACGAATTGGCAGTTCGTTGTAATGTTTTGCTGTCATCAAAAAGTTACAGCGAAGATATTGTGATGGCTTTGGAAATCTGCCCCCTCCAAATCTTTTGTGGTTTAATTTACAAATGACAGAGAGAAGCAGTGGTCTTCCTTGTGATCTAAGGATGAAAAAAGATGAAACAGCAACAAAGATACCATAGCTTTCTTCAAGACCATAGACAGCAGGAACAAAGAAGACTCAGAAGACAAGATGGTGAGAGAGAGAGAGGGAATTCAAACATCCTTGACCCCAAGAAACTGCCATGATGGCAATATCACCTTCAGATTCCACTGTGTATTTGAAGATAAGATTAAGAAGATAAGATTTGACACTTTAAATTGTTATTTTAAGAGTTAATAAGGCAACCAGTTCCACTGTGACAGAAGAAAACATCAGCACCATGAAAATCACTTTAAAAATTCTAAGTTGTATCCAGAGGACCGCTGAGTAATGTGTCCTGTCTGCACGAGGGTTTCTGCTTGTGCAACAGGACATCTGATAAACTGCCAGTGGCCTCAGGCTCCAAAAGACATAACTAGTAGATTTAATCATGCCCAGATCACTGGGAGGTCAGAGGCATTTCTCAATGGGGAACTGACTGAGAATCCATCTCATTCCTGGAAGCTGCCATTGTGAAGATAATACTTAGGGCAGAATCCTTGTGATCACAGAAGGCCTTTGGACCAAGTAGGGGCATCCGCTAACAAAAGAGGCAGGGAAGCAATTTGCTGGTCACCCTTTTCCCTGCACACACCCTATATTCCACCTTGTTCTGGACGGTCCTGCCACTCTATAGAACCAATTCAAAGGGAAGTGCTGCAAGAGGAGAAATAAAAATTAGCAAAAACCTACCTCTGCTGCTAATGGGAGCATTTGCTGGATGAAGAGCACCAACTAGATTCCACCCTTCACATTGCTAGAACCCATTTCACAACCCATACCTCACAAAGATGCTTGTGAAGTACTTTGAACATTTGAGATGGGCTATTATAAACTTGCTGCAGTGATCCTACAAAGTGTGCCATAATTACTGTCCTCGTAAGCCTTAAAGATAGCAGGTTTACAAAAGGCCACCTAGTGAGGTGGAGGCTGATGTGCAATTTCCCAGCTCGCACCTCCCACTTTTAGCCACCATGTGCTATACTAGCTTTCCAGCAAAGCAGCTGCTCTGCTACCCACACACTCCATCACTTATGCCATCCCATGTTCTGAACAGCTGCCCTGTTCAGATCCACAGCGGATATGACCACACTGCAGGGCTTTTTTTTCCAGCTGGAACTCAGTTCCAGCACCTCTCAGGTTGGCGCCATTGTCATTCTAAGAGAAGGTGTTCATGGTGAGTTCCGGCAACTCTTTCCCTAGAAAAATGGCACTGGAATAACAGGATACGGGGCACTCTTCACACTAGGGAGTTTCCAGATAATTTGACTGGTGGCTTATCTTGCATCTCGCTTAGCATAATGGTTAATTTGGCTCTGTGGAGGGTATTGACAGAGTCCCTACCAAGGGAGACACGTGGGTTTAGCTAACGAGCTAGAAACAGAGCCAGAGGGCAATGCAGACTTTAAAAAATTCTGCTGACATCTGGCTTGTGATTTTTGAATGCAGTGCTGCTTTGCTAAAGCCCTAAAATGGTCCTCTGTGTGTGTTGTATACATCTAGCTGCTGCTGCTGCTGCTGCCGCTGCTGCCGCCGATCTATCTTTGCTCAGGGCAATGAGTCAAACTGTGTGAATACTCTTAAGTACAAACAGCTCTGATTCTTTGAGGAGTTAAAACTCCTAAACTGAATTCCAAACTGTTTCAAAAAAGTAGGAGATAAGAAAGTGGAAACTTAAACATGTGAGGAAATGAAACTAAAAATCCATTAAACTGGGATAAGGAGACATTAACACTTGAATCAGATGAACAACCACATTGCAGGTTCATCTTAGCCCAGCATTCTGGGTTTCAAGGCCCAATAATCCTGACTGTCTTGGGTCACAGTTGCTGTCAAATGAGTTCTCAGAAGAGGAGGAAAGAACAGAGAACATCCTTGGTGGGCAGCAGCCCAAATGAATGGACAAAAGCCCTTTGCCTGTAGAGGCCGTGGAGAAGGCAGCAATGGAGGAGAGACTGGGCAGCTGGAGAAAGAGCAGTTTGCAGGACTGACCTCCATCCCATTGCCAAGAATGTGACAATAACTTCACTGTTGGGAGCAGAACCACACCCCTCATAGAAGCCAGTGCTTCCAAGCAAACCAGTCTCATAAGGAGAGTCTCGCAAACTGTGTCTTGCCTTTAAAAGCTGGTGGGAGATGCATCTTTGCAGTCTTCATCCAGTCAACTCTCTAGCTGTTCCTTTAGTGTTCTATACCTGTAGCCTGTAGTGTTGCTAGCCTTGAATAAAGCTTTCTTCCTGTTCACATATAAGAGATTTGGCCATGGTGCTTGGGGTGGGTACCAGAACACCTGATTCCACAGTAGCCAATAAGAGTTGTTGTAAATAAAAATATGCCCTTTTCCCTTATGGGGTATCCAAGAGCCCATATAGAGTCCTTACATAGGTTCCCTATTGGTAGGAGAAAATAACAGAGGCCAACCAGAGAATATTGAGAAGCAAAGCAGCTAGTAAGCTTGATCTTTATTGATCTGTTGCAACAGGGTGCTCCCCTCACACGCAGGAGAGGAAGAGGACCCCCAAAATTGCTGTGCAAGGGCTTATAAAGACTTTTGAAATTCCCATCCTGTAGATCAAGACCACCCCCAGAAACATTATGCATTCATCACAGAAGGGGTGTAACCTAAGACCACCCCTCAGATAAGGCGGATCTAAAACAGAACATTTGTATGTTGTTTTCTCCTGTCGCTTTGTTTATTTCCTGTCTGGCAGGTTACTTGATGAGATTTTCTTGGGGAGCCTGGGCAGTCTTTTGTAATGATAAGGCTCACGCCCTTATTCAAACACAGATTAGGACAGAATTTGTGAAGGAAGAGACAATGGGGAGGCTTTTCCATTTTGACCATGCAGAGAAACATTTGCTCAGTTTAGGAATCAAAATGGTTCCAGGTTGGCTTTCCTGTGCTGATCTATGTACGTGTGGTTATGAACGTTGCCATATATCTAAGACCATAAAATTCCTATCACAGAGTCTTCTGGAAAACCCAGATGCAGAGCTTGGAGGCAAAAGCCCACCCCTGTTCTTGTTCCCCAGTAACCGGAATTAAGACACATATTGTTTCTGAGCCTGGAGGTTTCACAGACCTAGGTGGGGAGGGGTGTCTCATGGTTGAAAGTTCCTCCATGGTGGAGGGGGGTAGATGGAAGTCTTCACCTAGAAAAATAGCACATCTAGGAGAAAACTAGGTTACAACCCTTCAGTATGAAGTGCTATATTTTAATTGACAATGAGTTTTGTTCCTTTTGTTTACATGGAAGGACATTCAAACATGTGGTGTCCCTATGTGTATATGAAAGTGTTTCAGCTGCTCCTTTGGCTTCTTGGAAGGCCAAGTGTTAGCCATCAAGTTATCTGCTCTTGACCCATCATTCCAGAAGTACTGCCTACTTCTGTAGTAACAAAGCCTACATTTCACCAATCTGCACTACGCCTGGTAGTGGCACCCGCCCTGTGGAACGCCCTCCCACCAGATGTCAAAGAGAAGAACAACTACCAGACTTTTAGAAGACATCTGAAGGCAACCCTGTTTAGGGAAGCTTTTAATGTTTGATGTATTTTAATATTTGGTTGGAAGCCGCCCAGAGTGGCTGGAGAAACCCAGCCAGATGGGCGCGGTATAAATAATAAATTTTATTTTTATTTTTATTTTTATTTTTATTTTTATTTTTATTTTTATTTTTATTTTTATTTTTATTTTTATTTTTATTTTTATTTTTATTTTTATTTTTATTATTTCCACAAGATCCATTCAGGGTGTGAAAACTGCAATTTTGTACCAACAGAAGTTCAAGTTCAGAGCACAGATGGAATGTAACAAGAATCCCCCCCCCACACACACACACACACAAAATGCCATCAGCCAGTAGCACAGAGACAGAAGGACCAGCTCAACTGGACCTTCCCTCCCTCAACAGTCTTTCCATCAGGTTATATAGGAGAGAGAAAGAAGGGAAGCAGGGACACTTCATTGGCTCAGATGAGAGACCAGCAGCTTTTGGCTTCTGTCCTTGAACTGCATTCTGTTTCAGCTGGTCATTATAAGAACTTTACAGCTAAGAACTAGTGCCTGGGTTTGGTTTTTCCCCTCTTCTCTCCCATTCCTTTTGCTTCTCTGTGTCTGTATTATTCCTTTTATGTTGTAAGCCTGAGAGCAGAGACAGTCTCACCACTGATCTTTGTAAACTGCCTGAGAGCCTATTTTGGGGGGCTGAAGGAGTAAAAATCCCTTCTAATAAATAAAATCAATGAATAATACTTAAACAGTTCTCTTTGATATGTTCATGTGTAGGGAGGCTGAGAATTCTGATGGAAACAAAAGTGGAAATTGCAGGTCTTTGCTTATCCATCACATGTGTGGAACAAAAATCTATCCAGCAAATACAATCAGTTGTTGTTGTTGTTTTCAGCCCACAAACAATAAGTAATTGATGACTCCCCCCACCTCAAAGTTGCATTGTATTTCCTTTGCATTGAAATGAACAATATAGTGTGGAATAACATAATGATAATGTAATTAATACCATAATTAATTGTGCAATATTCTGCCGTGAAACAAATAACATGGCTTTTATCAAAAGCCAAACTGCAATGCAACAGAAACAGCCCTCATGGACCAACACACTAGAATGAAAATGGAAACCTTATTACACCCCTACTCATGGGAACGCTCAGCACAACCCCACTTTGCCACTCAGTTGCAGCCTCTCAAAAAGCTGGCTGGCTGAAAGTCAGCCGAAACGGATGAAAAAAGCTTACAGGGATCACAAGCACTGAAATAGTGTTTCCAATCCTGTATTTAGGGCTGGATTGGGAGTTTAAACCCTCTCAAGTTAAGTACACGTTAAGTAAGATCAAGAAAGACAGACAAATTGCCAAATCTGAAATGTTAACAGAAACTGTCTCAAACCTCCTTCCAGCTAGAGATATTCCCTGAAAACAATAATTTGGTACAGAGAATGAACAATGTAGCGTATGATTTCCAGTGACAGCTTTCCCAAGGGAGAAAAAAGTTTTGCCTTCCAGCAGAAAAGTGAGCTATCTGATCTAACACCCCCCCATGAAGTATTGTAAACTTGGTTTTTTGACAGCCATTCCACCTTGAGCTATAATTCATTTCTTCATCAAACAATAGAAATGGACGTTGCTACATGCATGTTAAATTGAACCTGCCTATGTACCAATACTTTAAAAAAAATCTTTCCTCAGGGCATTGTAAGTGGCTGGCAACTGAGTTCAAACCTCTCACGAGCCTTCAGCAAGTACAAACATTTCTTTTCCAAGTCTTAGAACTCCTTCAGACATGAGATATTTAGATGTACACCTTAACATGAGGGAAGGGAAGACAACCTATGTCACTCCAGATATGTGGCTTGCTTTGCAGTTTCCATCATACCTGAGAAATGGCCATTCTGACTGGGGCTGTTGGGAGTTGGAGTCCTCCAATATCTGGGGCGCCAAGAATTCCGCCATCTCTGACCTAATATGTTTTACACGTAAAAACTTCAAGGTGAATGTGACAAACATATTTGCAAATGTGAATATCATGTACCATCAGGGAGCCCTTTGATTATTTCATTTCCTACTCAACTTTTGGCTTGCATTCTTTGACAGCAGATGTTCCCAAGCTGTGGTCTGTAGGCCACCAGTGGTTCACAAGCTTCATTCAGATGGTCTGTGGCCTGTCTGTGAGGGACAGTAGGAGCATCAGCTGTGAATGAGAAGAAGAAGAAGAAGAAGAAGAAGAAGAAGAAGAAGAAGAAGAAGAAGAAGAAGAAGAAGAAGGGGAAGAATAGTAGTAGTAGTAGTAGTTTGGATTTGATATCCCGCTTTATCACTACCTGAAGGAGTCTCAAAGCAGCTAACATTCTCCTTTCCCTTCCTCCCCCACAACAAACACTCTGTGAGGTGAGTGGGGCTGAGGGACTTCAAAGAAGTGTGACTAGCCCAAGGTCACCCAGCAGCTGCATGTGGAGGAGCGGAGACATGAACCCCGTTCTCCAGATTACCTGTCTACCACTCTTAACCACCACACCACACTGGCTCTTGCCCTGAATGAGCAGGGCAAACCAGACATGATGGCGGGGAGGAAGCAGTTGAAAGGAGTGGAGAGGACTGGCAGCAAAGTTAATGGGAGGCTAGAATTAAGAAGTTCAGTCTTGATTCAATTTAAAGCCATAAGGCATCTAGCACAGTGCATTGCAATTGCTGGAAGAAGCAGAAGAAATATGCAGTGTTCCATCCAGACTGTCAGAAATGTTCAAGTTGTCCATGGGAAGGAAAGGTGGAGAATTGTTGTTCTATGGTACATAAATAAGCAAAGCTGGTGACCCAGGTTCTGTCTCTGTCTTAAGCTGTGGCTCATGTGGCTGCGGCTCTGTTTTGGGCTCTGGCGGGCACAGGGGACTTGGGTTTGGTGCCGGCCGGCCAGGGGGAGAGCTCAACAAGTTTTTGGGTTATCACCTCGCAGGGGGTCAACCTGGCTTGTGTGATGGAGACCTCGGTGCGTGAAGGGGAAACTGTTACCTTACGAGAGATGGCGCCCCCGGGTTTCTCCGTCCTCCACCAGTCGCGGACTGTGGGCTGGGGGGGAGGGGTGGCATTATTAATCCGGGAAGATTGTTCTTTCAGGGCTCTACCATCGCCATCGATCCCTGGCATTGAATGTGTTGGCCTAGTGTGGGGCTCTGAGGTGAGCTTGGCTGTCTGGCTGGTGTACCGGCCACCTAGCGCACCAGCAGCCACCCTGTCAGGCCTGCTGGAGGCGGTGGCCGGCTGGGCCTTGGAGTTCCTTAACCTATTGGTATTGGGGGACTTCAACATTCATACTGATGCCACTCCCTCCTCACATGCTCTGGACCTGATGTCTTCCATGGCGACACTAGGGCTCTCCCAGTTTGTGTCGGGCCCCACACATCAAGCAGGCCACACGCTGGATTTGATTTTTGGCATCGGTATAGATGTGATCATGTTTCCTTCGATGAAGGTGCCATGGTCTGATCACTACGCTCTGAAAGCCAGGATTGACGTTCCACCCCCACCCTGATGGACCCTGATAGATTCCGTCAAGCCTTGCAGGACCTTTCTCCCCCTGGCGACTCATTGACTGAGCTTGTTGAGGGCTGGAATACCCAGCTCCTGGCAGCTATCAATGAGATCGCACCTAAGCGCCCTCTGCGACCCCACAGAAACCGGGCTCCCTGGTTTACCGAGGAGCTCCGTAAAATGAAGTGGGACCTCAGACGGCTAGAGCAAGTATGGTGGGGTGCCTGTGACGGAGCTTCAAGAACATCTTATAGGGTTTTTATGAAAACCTACGAGATGGCAGTGAAGGCCGCTAAGAAGTCCTACTTCTCGGCCTCCATTGCATCCGCTAGCTCTCGCCCGGCGCAATTATTTAGTATAATTCGGTCTTTAACGTCCCTCAAAGGACAGCCAAATTTAAATAACAATTTGACACACAGCTGTGAGGCATTTGCGAGCTTTTTTGTGGAGAAGGTCCTGTTGCTCCGCCATGACCTCCCTGCCAATTTGGATACAATAAAGGAACTGGAGGCCCCTCGACTGTCCTCGGGTCCAGTATTGGACCACTTTGACCGGATATCCCCAGCCGATGTGCACAGACTCCTCCGAGCTGGAAAGCCCATCACTTGTCCTCTCGACCCGTGCCCATCTTGGCTGATTAGAGCGTGTCCAGATGAGGTGCGGGCCCCCCTGGGGGATATCATCAATTTGTCCCTTGGCACCGGGACATTCCCAGGGGAACTGAAGGAGGCAGTGGTGCACCCGCTCTTAAAGAAAACATCATTAGATCCCTTAGATCTATCCAATTACCGCCCGGTTTCGAATCTTCCATTCCTGGGTAAGGTGATTGAGAGAGCGGTTGCTGAACAGCTTGGTAGGTTTCTGGATGAAACATCAGCCCTGGATCCATTCCAGTCTGGCTTCCGCGCTGGTCATGGGACCGAGAGGGCTCTGGTCGCCCTAACAGATGATCTTCGCAGGCAGCTGGATCGAGGCGGGTCGGGGCTGCTGATTCTTCTAGACCTGTCAGCAGCCTTCGACATGGTCAAGCACGAACTCCTGGACCACTGCCTTGCCGACGTGGGGATCCAGGGCACAGTCCTTCAATGGCTGCACTCGTTTCTCTCTGGTCGGGGACAGAGGGTGGCGCTTGGGGGGGGAATTGTCATCGCGCCACTTCTTGGTGTGTGGAGTGCCCCAGGGTGCGATACTCTCCCCAATGCTTTTTAACAACTTTATGCGCTCCCTCGCCCAGCTTGTCCGGAGTTTTGGGCTGGGCTGCCATCAGTATGCTGATGACACCCAACTCTATCTGTTGATGGATGGCCATCCTGACTCGGCCCCAGACACACTGATCAGATGCTTGGAAGCTGTGGCTGGATGGTTACGTGGGAGCCGGTTGAAGTTAAATCCTTCGAAGACAGAGGTCCTTTGGCTGGGACGGGACGATATGGGATCGAGGGGGCAACTCCCATCTCTTGCGGGGGTGCAATTAGTGCCAGCACCGTCTGTTAAGAGTTTGGGTGTAATCTTTGATACCTCCCTCTTCATGGAGGCGCAGATTGCAGCTATAACAAAGGCGGCATTTTTTCATCTCCGCCAAGCTAAGCAGTTGGCTCCTTACCTCTCTCGCCCTGACCTAGCCACTGTGATCCACGCGACAGTCACCTCCAGACTGGATTATTGTAACTCGCTCTACGTGGAGCTGCCCTTGAGACTGACCCAGAAACTCCAGCGGGTGCAGAATGCCGCGGCAAGACTCCTTACGGGGTCTTCACTGCGAGATCACATTCATTCAGTGCTATACCAGCTGCACTGGTTCCCGGTGGAGTACAGGATCAGGTTTAAGGTGCTGGTTTTAACCTTCAAAGCCCTATACGGCCTAGGACCCTCATACCTATGGGACCGCCTCTCCTGGTATGCCCCATAGAGGAACTTACAGTCTTCAAATAAAAACATTTTGAAGGTCCCAGGCCGCAGAGAGGTTAGGCTGGCCTCAACTAGAGCCAGGGCTTTTTCGGCTGCAGCTCCAACCTGGTGGAGCGCTCTGTCACAAGAGAAAAGGGCCCTGCAGGACTTGACATCTTTCTGCAGGGCCTGCAAGACAGAGCTGTTCCACCAGGCCTTTGGTCAGGGCGCTGCCTGACTCCCTCCTTTGGCAACCTTTATAGAACTTTAGTTTATGGTTGCCATCAATTTTGATGTTAATTAATTTTTATAATGTTTTTAGAATGTTGCACTATTTTAGTGTTGTTAGCCGCCCTGAGCCCGGCTTCGGCTGGGGAGGGCGGGATATAAATAATAAAAATTATTATTATTATTATTATCGCACAAAAAAAGCTCAAGAACTTTTTTTGACCCTAGCCAACAGGGTCTCTTTTGCCAGATGCTTGGGTCCCAAACCATTTAGCGCTTTGTATGCTAGCATGGACACCTTGAGTTGGGATTGGTAGTCCACTGGTTGCTGAGCAGGAGCAAATAGCTATGCCCCACTGATAGCCCACACACAAAAAAGATGTGGTCTCTGGACTCTAGTTGGCCAGCTGTGCTCTAACTAGCAGAGACGCAACCCACATGTAAAGAAAAGTGACTTGTCTCAGCATCAAGCCCATAGGTTTTAGTACCTGATGAAAATCAAATCACTGGAATTGATTCTTAGCCTTTTCTACCCCAGGCATTGATCCTTTCCCCCAAGAAGGTCTGCTCCATCTGCCCCATGCATAATCCAACAGCAAGTTTCAAGAATTCAGGGCATGACCCAAAATATACTTCAGGAGATGCCTGCAATATCCAGTTTCATCATGCTTAACAATTGCCAAAGGAAGCATTGTTGGGAGACCAAAAAAAACCCCACCTTCTAAATCCTTGTAACGTTCTAAAATGTTAATCCCTGCTATGAGAAAAAATATATATTACTCCCTGTTATTCTACTGGTGGTGCTGTGCTTTGCATGCTAGGAAGCCAAATAGCAGGCTTATTCTTTCCTGCCAAGGACCGATTACAGCATGGTTTTGCTAATACAGTTTAAAGCCTTTGTGCCCTCTTTTAGTTTCTTCATGCTGTGACTATCATATGTTTTGAAAGGTTTGCAAGGTGCAATTTTACACAGCTGGAAACTCCAGGGCTATGATTTTCCCACCAAGGAGGCCATCCTTTAGAAATTCACCTGCGGGACTCAGTGCCCTGATGCAAGATGTCCTGCGATGATATCATGCCGGGGCTTCATCCTGTTTGTTTGTTTTGAGGGAGGGTAGAACCAAAAGGGCACTATTTAGCTCTGTGTTGATAGGATTTCAGTACTTGCTTGCCTCTTTATTTCTGCATTAGAGCATGGTCTACCTTATTTTTGGGATTTGGGGGATAAGGGAAGGCTGTTCAAGAGACAGTGGCTAATTAACTGCATCCATTCTCCCAAAAGCTGCATGCAGATGTCGCTGACTAGGGGATTTTGGAGGTCAGCACAATGGCATTGTGTCAGAGCCACCTGGAATTGAACCAGCACCTTCCTAGTCTGCAGTTAACCAATATAATTTCTGGTGGACTTACAATATGAGGTGTGTAACAATATCCATATTGTCCTCCCATCTTTCCCTGTTATGTGCAGTAATACTCACAGATTTGCAAACTTCATATGGCTGTCCCTACAGTGTGTTAAGATGAGGCAAGCAGTCTTTGTTTTCTTTCTCCTGTATTTTACCAGCAAAGAGTGATGGAAACCATGTATGAATAAGGACAGATAGATCATCTGGTGGCAGATGCTATGGATCTCCGCCATCAGACTCACAGCACGTCTTTCTTATTTACTTGAGCCTTTTAGGACAGTGAGCCACTGTTGTGTCAGGACTGTCAATTTATTGATGCCACCCATTCAATAGCAGGGTAACTGAGTATGGAATGGGATCTTAAAAGCTTCTTTATAAGGCCCTCAAATGCCTTCCCTCTCCTAATTCTGGAAACAAGAGAAAGCACTCCATTCTATTAAGGTACAATGATCTGGAAACCTATCAACAATATGTCTGTCCGCAGGCTCATCCATCTATATCCTATCTTCCGCTGCCCCAGAGAGTAAGTGCTCATTCCAATGAAGGCAGTGTGCTTGTAAGATAAGAAGAAGGTTTCATCAAGCCATCCATGTAAAGTTTCCTGATTAAAATGTCAAAGTGAAATACTGGTGACCAATGTTGTGACTAAAGGCATTTTGACTAACCTTTTTATGTATTGAAGTTCAACTATAATTTACACACACCACACACAACTAACTGCACGGTCCTCATTTTCAGGCTAAGCTCTAGGGTTGCCATATCATAATTTAACCCATCTGTGTTCTGGAAGGTAAATTGGGGTCTGAGAAGCTAGAAGACCTCATAAGGCAGTCAGGTTTGGGAGGGGGGAGGTAGAAATAATAGTTTGCCAAGTATCACAAGTGGGGGGAGCACTGGTATACTTGGGTTCTGCTTGCATCCTTATAGGCATCTGGTTGGCCCCTGTAAACACAGGATGTTGGACTGGAGGAGTCTTTGGCTATTAAATTCCAGCTTATTGCAGAAATTGATCCTGTGAGGTGCTTATTAAAATTGTTTTTCAAGGTGTTCCTATGTTTTACTCACATGGACTCACACCGGAACCCTCCATCAGTAGAACTGCTGCAGAGGTTTGGCCCTCAACACATGGAAGCTGCAGGAGCTCTGGATAGTGAGACAAGTAGGGATGGGAGAAACTCAATTGGTTTCTCTTCATTTCTCATACTTCCAATCTTTGGTTCAGTTCCCACAATTCTGCATCAGTTTGTCAACTTCCTTATTTTTTTAAAAAAGATCTTGTGAAAATAAATCAGCATTTTAGTGTGAATTTATCCTAAAGTACACGTTTTTGCAAAGCCATTTCCCCTAATATAATACATTTTGTGTATTATTTCCACTAATACATGCATCTATTACCTTACATGCATGTTGATGCATATTTGACTCTAGTGTGTGCATTTTTCCATTGCATTGCTTGGCTGCAGAATGACACTGGAAAATCCAGAGAGGTGCAGATTTCAAAGGA
Organism: Podarcis cretensis; assembly: GCF_951804945.1. Classification (NCBI taxonomy): domain Eukaryota; kingdom Metazoa; phylum Chordata; class Lepidosauria; order Squamata; family Lacertidae; genus Podarcis; species Podarcis cretensis. The sequence continues at coordinate 43,391,067 of NC_137172.1, forward strand.
TCACTGTGTTTCTGTTCACATATTGTTTTGGAAACTGTGGATGACGTAGGCTCACCCTTAAATGTGAAATGAATCAAATTTCTCTCCATCCCAAAATGAGGCAGAGGGGGCATTGCCATGCCTTTGGTCTTCTCTTGATGTAACAGTCATCATGTCTGAACAGAGCTAGAGTGGTACCACGTTTAGGGGATTACAAGTGATGCAGATCTACAGCATATTTTAGATGACAGGAGACCAGGAAGGTGACACAGTACAGCCCAAGCAGACTGAGACATGACAGGAGGTTAGTCTTGGGACAATGGCAAAAGGGAGCCAAACACCCATTTTTATTTCTGAGCAGTCTTGGATGTTTGAATCAAAGATGCAAACCTGTCCTAATCTTATCCTGTTGAGATCTTATCCTGGGCCTTAGTTACCACCATATTCCAATAAACCCCACTTGCAATGCCTTGCCAGCTGCATTCAGAGGCATGAGCCTGCCATGGGGAAAGTGATTCGGCAGAACCTTCCTGGATACAGCTGTTAGTCATGTACCCAGCTCATCTGGCTAGCTCATTCAATTTGTTTGCGGAATGCCCATGAGGACTCTGCTTGTGCACTCATGAAATCATATGGGACTTTATTATCTGGATTCCAGCCTTTTGAATCAATTCTATTTGGCAATTCACTTTGAATATTCTGCGCAGCTTTGCAGCAGAGAAATCCCTGTGTAGCAAAGCCCCCATTATTCATTTGTATCTTTGACATTTGTGACTGATCAGGAGTCTACAGTCTCATATTCGCCCTTCTTTTATTGCTATACATATGGCTTGTAATCTTATAACTGTAGCCAATGATTTTTTTATTATTATTCTTCACACAAAGGCAAAAAGAGTCTCCAAGGTTGATGGAAACAGTTGCAGACAATGCACTCCAACAAAGGTATTCTCATCCAAGCAACAGGAAATACATGCATGGCAGACTACAGACTCCTTCCCCACAACCTGCTAATGCCATTTAATTATGGTCCTGGGACTGTTTATTAAGTTTAGACCTGCTGCTTAACAAACAGCATTAGCAATGACTTTCAGTAATTAAGGCACACATAATTATTTGCCACACATTTTCTGAGCAGCACCATCAGTTCCTGGAATCAGTTGCATCTAGTCACATGACAATGGATGCATGTGTAATCAGAGAGAACAGGAATAAAAATTTTCTTTTAACAGAAATATTTTCCAGTATGACTGATTCACAGCAAGAAGCTTAGTGAATAAGCTTTGCAAGTGCTATCTTTTTCTTGCATGTATTCCTTCACTATGGCCCCTTGATAACTTTATACTTAGAGCCAAATAAGTCAGCTAACTTGTCCCCCCCCCACCCCAAATACCCTCTGCTGTTGTGACTGTATGGACAAAATCCATCAAAGAGTTTGCACAGCTTTTTATAAAAACTTGTTTACATAATATCTGGAGGGCACCATGTTGGCTCCCCGTGAGCTACTATGGTTCAGGCAAAATTACTCCTGCCCAAAGGCATAGCCCATTGAGCAATTAGTCGCAAGTAGGATGAAGTAATGTGTGGTGCCAGAAAAACAGTGAGTACTAGCAACACATGAAAAAGCCTGGCCTAGACGTCTGATGTCAGAAAGCAGAGACATCACCTTGCCAACAAAGGTCCGTATAGTTAAAGCCATGGTTTTCCCGGTAGTGATGTATGGAAGTGAGAGCTGGACCATAAAGAAGGCTGATCGCCGAAGAATTGATGCTTTTGAATTATGGTGCTGGAGGAGACTCTTGAGAGTCCCATGGACTGCAAGAAGATCAAACACATCCATTCTTAAGGAAATTAGCCCTGAGTGCTCACTGGAAGGACAGATCCTGAAGCTGAGGCTCCAATACTTTGGCCACCTCATGAGAAGAGAAGACTCCCTAGAAAAGACCCTGATGCTGGGAAAGATGGAGGGCACAAGGAGAAGGGGACGGCAGAAGACGAGATGGTTGGACAGTGTTCTCGAAGCTACGAACATGAGTCTGACCAAACTGCGGGAGGCAGTGGAAGACAGAAGTGCCTGGTGTGCTCTGGTCCATGGGGTCACGAAGAGTCGGACAAGACTAAACAACTAAACAACAACAAAAACAAGATGTCAGATGGTGATTAAGATGGTGATTTTTATATCATTCTCTTGGGAGCCACTTTGTGAATTCCATCAACAGGGAAATGGGTAGAAGAATTTTATTTTTATAATCAACAGTTAAAAACCTGTAGGGTACAAAGGCCTTGAGTGCCAGATGAATTTGCTTTTCTTGGGTGTGCCATAACCTTAACTATTGCCCTGATGCAACAAAGCCACTTTTTAAAAATAAATAAATAAATGGCTTTTTGCAGTTAGGCAAGTAATGGGGAAATAGGCTGAAAAGCGTGGGATGAGTAAATGAAGTATAACCACCATGCAGGCAAATCAAGATGAATGCTCATTGTCATCTAACCTCCCGGCAAAAAATTTGGAATGAATGGTCAGTAACCGGTGGACACAGTCTAACTTCTGTGTAAGCTTTGTGCAAGCAAATCAAGATGAATGTTCAATAATCAGGATGTCTTGAGAAGCTAAACATCAGGTATCTGAAGAAGTGTGCATGCACACGAAAGCTCATACCAAGAACTAACTTAGTTGGTCTTTAAGGTGCTACTGGAAGGAAAAAAATTTTATTTTGTTTTTCAGGATCTTCCATTATACTCCTTCTACCTGCCTCTTTTGCCTTGAACATTCCTAGTGTGCTGCATAGCATTGACCAGAAGCTGAACAGACATTCTGTGTAATCTAATTTAGACTACAAAAACTCTACCAAGCTTCTTTTTAGACAGATTCTGTGTGGCCTAAATTAGACTACACAGAACCTCTACAGGCCATTCTTAAGCCTGACCACAGCTTGGCCATTTGTCATATCTCCATACTATATTTTGTCATGATTTGATGTGGTATTTGACATGTCTGGGTTAATAATGTCAACAGACTCATTGCATTACTTCTCTTTGCGGCAGACTGTTAACAACCCAGGGTTGACCTAACGTAAGAACAAAATGTGCTACATCCATTTGCTGTCTAACCTCCAAAACACAGCTGGTGTCAAATGTCTCTCAGTTGTCATTTAAGCAGACAGCACATTAACTCAGCGGTTAATCCCCTGTGACAGTGGCCTTGTCTCCCATGAGACAGAGAGGTGTGTGGCGAATTAGTGTACACCGTTAGCTTGACACAGAGAATGTAAACAGACATCAAAGGGCAAATGTTCTCTGAAGCAGATTCATTGTGATTTCTAGAGCTCTAAGAAGACCAAGTACACAGAACATTACACAGAGAAAAGATAATCTGACCTGACAAATTGCCGCTTACTGGAAATGAGGATTGGGGAAGTCACAGCCACAGTGATTCAACACAATTGACGATGTCTCAGGCGACCTTCGTATTAGCCAAGATTGCCTTTTTAGTACTTTGTGAAAGAGCTTTGTCCTAGGTCAAGTCTTTCATCACTGTGCCAGCCTAAAACGGAATGTAGATAAATGCCTTCTAGAAAAGAGCTGGGTGCTGCTAACAATCTCTCATTATTTTCGGGTGCTTCTCCAGATGCCAACAATGGATTAAGGCATATTTCTCATTTTTTGGAATCACTGGGGTGAAAACAAAGGGATTATCCATGGATTTCAGATTCATTTGCATCTGAAGTTAATATACTTAATTCCAGCAGCTCTTTCTTTGTATGCTTTGGTTTCCTTCATTGCACACAATCATGGCCATGCATTTCAATGGTGTGTAAAACGCGATCAAAGTACACCTGTGACATTTAGCTGACTGAGCTTCATTCATATTTCAGAAAGCAGGATGGAGGGAGCACTCAGTTGCAATATCTTTGACTTTATCATGAAGGCACGCCATGGACACAATAAAAAAAAGAGAGATGTCTATGATGAATCACATGAAGAAACTGAGAGCTAGCCTGTTGAGCTTCTGCAGACACTGTATGCTCAGGCAACAGAATAATGGAGTGTAAATATCGCCTGTTCCAAGTGGCATCACTCTCCTGTCAGGAGCAGGTGTCTAGCCTCCAGATAGTACTGGGCCCAGCATTGCTCCAAAGTGCCAACATTCATCAGCTACATTCACTTTTGGAAGATGGAGATCAGGCCACTGCCATTCATGATTTAGTGACTTCCAGATTAGACTATTGCAATGCATTCTATATGGGGCTGCCTTTCAAGGTTCAGAAGCTTTAGCTAGGGAAGAATGAAACAAGCCATCTGATGATGGGTGCGGACTGAGATTCCCCACCCCTGCTGTAGAGAATTGAAGAGAAGATGAAAGGAATGATGGGGTGGATGGAGATTAGATAGACCCTGCTTGCCAGAGTGGGCACCAAGAAAGATGAGGAAGGTAGTGAAGAGGAAGTAAAAAAGAAATAATGTTGTTGAGGCAAACATTTAGTAAGTGTGAATGAGCATACTAATTTGTAAAGTAATTAAGTATTATGTTTTAAACAAGGTGTGTGTGTGTATGGTTTTTTAATTTTCATCATAGCTAGCTTTATTTTTAAAACTCTGGAATGGACAGAGCACAATATAAATCAAATAGTCCATTTTAAATAGATAAACAATATATTTCCAGAAAACAGAAGAAAACAGATTTGTTCAAACTGTTCTCAACACATGTAAAAAATGTTCCTGGAGCATTCAGTGAAGTTCATTTAGTATGCTAATTGGCGTTTGTTTGCAAAAAGAACAAAACCCTGAAACCACAAGTTACTCTTTTATATAACACTTTTATGTATATCTCTGAGGAGCATTTAAACATAAAGCTATTATATTAAAGTCAAAGCGTGCTGCAGCTATAGCCAGTTGATGAGGATTTTCAGTGCTAAAATTACTAATTGGCACAGAACAGGTACGCAACATGAATTATAATTGTGAATACCTGTCTTGTGACACATTAGGCCAAATTTCAGGGCCAACCTACACATTCAGCAAAATGTCAGAATATCATGTGGGCCCAAATGGGTCTCTTGGTGATATCCAGTGATTGACAGGTGGGTGGTCCCACGCTCCGATCCAACTTGACCTGTGTAATCTGGCTCACCAGCTGATCCAGTTCTCCTTGGGAGTGGAATGCTTTGGAATGCATGCGCTAAAATAACATGACAATTTTTTAAAAAGAAAACTTAATTAATTGTAAAAGCAGCATGCCCACCATAATGTTTACATTTGGCTTTCACCTTGGCATGCTACAGGAAGATTTGAAATCCCAGTACACTGCAGAAACCTCTCACAAAGTCCTTCAGATCCAAGCCCAGGTCATCAAAAATGCTAGTCAATGTCCTTGTGACTTCTTATCAAGAACTCTCTTTTTTCAATGTGAGTTAGCTAGGCATTGCCCACAACGTTGCAGGCTCCTTGTGCAACGGCAGCACAATAGTTGCCGACCGTAAGAGAAATGGCAACAGATCTGGCAGGAGGCATGAAATACTTTTATACTTTAAAGGTCTGTCAGGTCACACACTCTGAAATAATTAATGGGGCACCATGAACAGTCATAAAACTGAAAGATTAAGAGGCCATTAGAACACTGTCTCCTTCACTTGGGGGCAAATGCACACCCTGCAATATATTGCAAGGTTTTAAATGGCTCCAATCCCCACCATTTCTAGCTAGCTGCCATGCTGTAACTCAGGAGAGCTTACTGTAAGGAATAAGAAAGTTTTCTTTCACTCAACTTCAAGACATCGCTCCCTTTTCCTGTTTTAAATAACATGCCAAAAACCTTATACTCTCATAGTCCTTTTTAAAAAAGAAAGAAAAAGCCACTTATGATGATCATCTATATTAAAGTGGGTGGCTTGCTGGAGGTAATCCTTCCATTTCTCTGGTGAACTGAGAGTTTCCATAGCAAAACTGAGGACATAAGCTGCTGCCTTATTTTGGTCCTTCTAGCTCAATACTGTCTACACTGACTGGCAGAAGCTGCCCACGGCTTCAGGCCAGGAATCCTTCAAAGTCCTCCCTAAAAATGTGGAGAGTCAAACCAAGGACCTTTTGCTTGCAGAGCAGATGCTCTACCACTGAGCTACAAGTCCTGACGGAAATGTTTGTGCATTGTTGTTGTTGTTGTTGTTGTTGTTGTTTAGTCGTTTAGTCGTGTCCGACTCTTCGTGACCCCATGGACCAGAGCACGCCAGGCACTTCTGTCCTCCGCCGCCTGCCGCAGTTTGGTCAAACTCATGCTGGCAGCCTCGAGAACACTATCCAACCATCTCGTCCTCTGTCGTCCCCTTCTCCTTGTGCCCTCCATCTTTCCCAACATCAGGGTCTTTTCCAGGGAGTCTTCTCTTCTCATGAGGTGGCCAAAGTATTGGAGCCTCAGCTTCACGATCTGTCCTTCCAGTGAACACTCAGGGCTGATTTCCTTCAGAATGGATAAGTTTGTTCTTCTTGCAGTCCATGGGACTCTCAAGTGTCTCCTCCAGCACCATAATTCAAAAGCATCAATTCTTCGGCGATCAGCCTTCTTTGTTTGTGCATTACTTGTAAGTTTAATACTCACTGAGCTTACAGTGCTATTGAGCAAAATGTCTGTGCATAGACCTGCATTGGAGAAAAGGATGAGGTACAAGCAGAGAAGAGGCCCATTGAGTGGCAAAGGAGTAAAACTCACAAGGAGGAAGGAAGATGTATGCTGCATTTCATATGCAAAATGTAACATTACAAGAACTTCATTTGGCTTGGGGTTTATGAGGCAGTAAAGTGCTTGCAAGTGCTCCGAGTTGCATCCTCTCTCTCTTGGGCTTTATTCGAAGGTGCAGTTTATGGTCTCATAAACCAAAAGGTAACTGAACCACTACAATAAAAATATTTTCCACTATGTATAAAAGTTACAAGAGTACATACAGTTGTATACTGGACTGTATCATTTGTTTTGTTTTCCTCACTCCTCATCGTGTTTCATAAGTATGAGGTAGCAGCGTGGAACAAAGGAAACCTGCCTGCGAATTACCGGTACATGCCCAGTCAATCAATAGACTGTTTAGGCATGAGGGGCAGTGGGGCAACAGGCTGGATTTTGGGGTTTTAGGATCAAATATGGACTCGGCTGTGAAAAGTAAAGCCTTGTTGCACTATAAGACTTATTTAGCTGCCCCAGTATATTTATTCCAACTGAAGCCAACACTTCATGCATCTGATAAAGTAGACTGTACCCCACAAACCTTTTTCGCACAATAATGGCTTTCTTTCTTTCTTTCTTTATTACCTGTTCTCCTTCCCAAAGGAGCCTGACTTTTTCAAGGGGGGAAAAAGTTTATGGGGTGGAGTCCACATCATTAGATGGGTCATCTTCCATTGGAAAGTACATATACGAGGGCTGCCAAATTGTAGTCAAATAGGACCAAGGACTTGTGGGGGAACCAAAGAGTTTCACTTTTCTCCATAAACAGAGGTCTCTCTCTTGTTTCTAACCTTGCAAGGCCTCTGGACTTAGAGAAGTTGAGATATATAGGGAAAGATAGACATGTACAGTACAGAAATACAAAAACAGGAGAGCAACACAAGACTTAGTGGTGGCACTGATATGACTGTGGAGAGGGGGGTTCACAGCACTACAATTTTGTTCACTATTTAGTCCCCTAACAGAGCCAATGCACACCCATGTGAAATATATTAAACAGAGTTGGTAGGTTAAAGTGGCATTGAAATCCAAAAATTCACACTTGTGAACGTGTAAAAATTCAATTACAGCTTAAGTATTTGAAAAATAATCATGGTTGACATTCACTACAGAAGTAATTGGCAATAAGACAACCAGCACTGCAGTGTAAATTAACACCTGTAATGGGACAGGAAACTATTGATGCCCCTGGGTAGACTTCTACATTTCTCTGTATCTTTGTCAAATCTCCCTCACAGGATTACTGCGGAGATGAACAAAACTAGTGTGCTTAAAGCATACACCAAAACTGTCTCCATGTTTGAAGTTAAATACTGGAGAGTCATTTGCCTCCTAGTGGTGTCTGAGAAGCAGAAACTGCAGGAGCGCTGAGGGACAGATGGCTATATTCTAGTGGACAGAGCCTTCTGGCCTAGCTGTATATTTATAACAAAATTAACTCTGTTTGTTCTTGTCCTTCTCACCTGGCCCAAGTCTTTTCTCAGCATGCCAGAGGGCAGCCCTAAAAATACATTACCAAGAGTGGCAATGAGGCAAGAACAAACTCTGTGAATCTTTCCTAAGAGACTTCTAAGGCCAGAGTTTAAAGAAGTGTAAAGGCTGCTCTGTTACATCAGATCAAGGAGATGGAGATCTGAACAACTTTCCTGTTATATTCAACAGTACTTTTTGCTGACCAAGGGAGTGCAGACTGAGTTCAACTCTGAACAAAGGGCTATATTTCTGTCTTTAGTGGGGAAGTGTTGCTCTGCATGATCAATGGACATGGTAATCTCACCTGCAGTTAACCCTGTAGCCACCTTATTTGATATACTGAAGCAGTATGATGAGCCTAAGAAAAGTAGGGCTGCCTTCAGACATGGGGTTTACTGTGTTAATTTTACTGGTTAGAATGTTAGTGCTTCTGTCCTGATTTCTAATGTTTCCTTTACACTGCAGTACCTCTTGTGTTATGGAACTGTAGCTTTTTTTTTTTAATCAATATACCATCATGCCATGCTAAATTTTAAACTGTGGGAAAGAACTGTGTGCCAGGATGCTGCCTCAAATTTCATCAAATGAAATTACAATGCAAAACCCCCAAGATTTCCCAGGTCAATTGGATCGCTAATGGATTAAAACAATAAAACAACATGGAAATGAACACTCACCTTCCTCTAGATTCTACTAGATTTCTAGAAGTGGCTTTTACGTCCTATGAAAGATAACATAAAACAGGGAAAGTATCAGGTAGGGAAACGTCAGGTAAACAGAATAAAGTGCTACGTGCTAAGTGTTCATTTAATGGAAACAACATGTAGCAAAGGATATGGACACATCAGTGGCTTAAACCGAAGCACGGTCATTTCCCCTTACTGCATTTCAAGTCGTATTTGCATATTGTTGTACTCGGCAGAGAGGGGGGCAAGGATGTCTTCAGATGTGCTTTTCCTGTTTGGTTTCCCCACTGACAGCTGCACATATTCAACAGCTGTCTCAAATGTATACACCTCAGCTTAACTGCAAAGTGAATGTGGCTTAAGTTTTCCGTTCACACTGAAGCTGGTTTGAGGGGTGCAACACATCAAACTACCATGTTCTCAAGAAACTTCAATAAAGTTCTGCATTCTAAGTAATGTCCTGTGTATTTGGATTCTAAAGAAGGTGGTGAGAGCACACTGGAGCCAGAGTAAATGGTAATGTGTAGTGAGCCAAAATCTGTGGCAAAGTATGTAGTTTGTTTGAAGAATCTGGCCTTGAGCTTGAAGCCTCATTCCAGGAATGGCTGACAGAGTGATTGGGTTTTGGTCTCTCTAGTGATGACTTGCACCTCAGCCAGCTATACAAGATGATAGGGCCAAAGCCACCGAGCTAGTGAATTTTTTTAAGCCTAGTTTATAGTTTTTGCCACTACAGGAGCAAGTCAGTGCAAGAAGGATGAGTTTTTAACACAGTCTGAAAATTAATTGAGTCAGTCTCTGGCAGCAGCATATTGGATGAAACCATCTCGCAGCAGAGGAAGGAGAGCTTCAGAATAAAGTTCTGGCTGACTGCCGCACGAGAAGTCAGTCTTTCCTCATTTTTGGCAACCACAATTTAGCATTGTGACACTTTGTCATTTTGTTAGGGATGTGCATTCTAGTTAAGGATGTGGAAGCCTATTTGTTGCATTCATTTTTGTTATGGAATGAATGCAATAGAAACAAATGAGTTCGGAACGGGCACCAATTCATTCATTTCTATGGATGCTCAGCTGGTTTTATTTCTAACAGCAGAAGCTACTAACTAGGAAAAGCTCTGCATAGGCAAGTGATGGGGTTTGATGAAATGCTTCAAGGCTTTGCCATGGCTGTCAAAATGAGAACAACAAAAGCAGATCTTGATCAGACTGTGGCCATTCACCAGACACCTTCAAAAGAACTTGTTCCGATTGTTGACATTTTTTATAACAGGCCAGAGACCATCTTGGCTGTGAGTCCTGGAAGACCTACTCCAGGCTTCCTCAACCTCGGCCCTGCAGATGTTTTTGGCCTACAATTCCCATGATCCCTAGCTAGCAGGACCAGTGGTCAGGGATGATGGGAATTGTAGTCTCAAAACATCTGGAAGGCCGAGTTTGAGGAAGCCTGACATACTCTCTGCCTTGCGGGCCTTTTCCCACCTGGCCTGGGAGGGCAGGACCCTGACTGACTCCAGCTACAAAAGCTGAAACAGCTAAAGAGGCCAGAAACCATCCTCTTACTGCAGACCCAGCTCATCGAGCCAGAGCTCAATGCATCTTTCAAGCAAGCAGGGACCAACTCCTCTCATAAGGAGGACTTAACCACCTCCCTGGCCCAGCCAGCTGTCCCCTCCCTGCTAGAGGTCACCCTGACTGATCCAAGCACCTTGCCCACATCCTAGAGTCCTTCTTACGTAGCAGTGGCACCAGCAGGATGCTGTTAAATTACTGCTCTATGTGTTTTCATTTTGTTGTAGCCATGGTCTAGAATCCATGCTACTGAGGTGACTTGAAGTGAATTAAGACCTCTTGTGTTTAAGCAAGTATCACAATACTTAATACTCCCACTTATCTGAGGGTGCCAGTGTATTGTTCCAAGAAGAAGATGTAGCTCACATATTATGTATTGATCTTCCTTGACGGTCCGCTATAAAATTCTATAGCATAGATACAGTTCAGCACATGCCACAAGGACCTCTGACTCTCACTCTCCTCTCTGGTCACATCCACGACATCCATTTAAAGCACATTCCTCCAAAGAATTCTGGGAACTGTAGTTCACCCCTCTCAGAGCTACCATTCTCAGCACCCTTAATAAACTACAGCTTCCAAGATACTTTGGGGGAAGTGATGTGCTTTAAATGTGCATTGAATGTGCTTTAAATGTATCATGTGGATGCAAACTCCCTGGTTTAACTGTCTCCTGCCTGTTTGCCCATGGCATTCTCCTTGATCTAGTGTACATATCCTGGCTTGCCCCCAAAAGATGTCATGCATTAAAATTGAGCAATAATTAAAAAATGATACACTTATGAGTGCACAGTTATTTTCAATGTAATCCGCAAGCCAATTAAACTAAAATGCTATGATTTAAGTTTATGAAAACCAAGCAAAAACTTTAGCCTGAGCTGTGGTTTGGGCTGCTAAACAGAGACAATATTCCATTCTCAAGAGGAATAAATTACATCATCCATTCCCAAGGCACAACTTATTTCCCGCATCACTGATGCTCTGCCAAAATGTCAATGAGAAATTTTTCCAAGAACATTTTTAATAATCTCTCTTGAAAGCTGATTGAACACATTCATTTTTAGAACATTTTTTTCAGATTTGAAAAGATCACCTAAGTTTCCTATTTCAAATTTTATCTTGTTTTCTCCTTCTGTGCTTTTCTATATTTGTTGATGGAGATGAACTGGCAATAAGTCAAAACTGACTTATATCACACCGATGATATGCTTGCCTTCCTTCTAGCAATAAAGCAATAGCATGGCAATAGCCAGAACATCATCATCTACATTCTGAATGCCTCCTTTTATGGTTCACCTATATATCGTTATTTAGGAATGTTCTGAGGACAAAACTCTTCATTCAGCTGTGTTTTCACAATATGAGATTGGCCTCCCTGCAGAGGTAGAGCAGCACCCTTTTTTTGTCCCCCCAAAATACTTCCTGCCTCCTTGCCATTCCTCCCACAGTTATACTACATTTCTTTCTTAATTTTCAACACTTTACTAGGAAATTAAAATAACAATCCAGTAAGAAATATGAAATAAAATGAAGAAGGGGGGAACTGTACACAAAAACTGGGTTCACAGTCTTTACCTCATAAAATCAAGTACATTTGCAAGACACTACACAGCAAATTAGACATTATAACAAAAAAGGACCTGATACAGAAAGAATACAAAGCAAATGTTATGAATACAAAATAAAGCCATATTTCATTGGAATTTGCCATTCTTGTGATTGGCCTGTCATCCAAATAACAAATGGACACCAAATGGAGGCAAAATCCACATGTTTAGCTGCATTTTGAGAAACTCTTGATTCATAAGTCAGTTTCTTAGAAATGATAATAAACATTACTTTAATGAACCAAATATTGAGTTTTTCTTTCCTTCCAGCCATGTGATATGGTCAGATGAGTAGCTACTAAAAGAAAAATCATAAGCGGTTTACATCTTAAGTTCATACTCCATACTCCATCAAAAATTGGTAAAAGACACAGTTTGGGGTCTTAAAGGCACCACTGAAATTTCTTTCATCACCTCATTCCAAAATTTGTACATGTGCAAGACCACCATATTTGCCAATAGGTTCCACTTTCATTGCACACCCAGGGGAATCAAAGACATTCCTTTTTCATTTATTCCTCTATAATAGAAATGACAGCAAAATCTGCAGTTTGGGGAGGCAGGGGTCTTCTTCTGCTGTAAGAGCAACTTGCATGATTGGTTTTATTAAACAATATTTCATAACCACTTGTCATGAGAAGATTCAGGTTATTGTACAGAGGATTACAGAGTGGTACAAAATGTGAATGAAACTGTTCATAAACAATATAAAACCAACCAATCAATATAAAATGAACAATAAGAGAAGAGACAGAGTTATCTTGCTTTCAGTAGGGCATGGAAAATGCCACTCCAAAATGGAATACAAAACACCATATTTTGAGTGGGTCTGGACATTGTGCTGATGCTTTGAAAGCTGCTTTGCAAGTGACTTGCAGATTTGGTTTTTTGGGTTCACGTCCAAAAGGAATGCTGTCCATGTGATTCTTGCATTTTTCCCATGAAGGAGAGATGCTTCCTTCTCAGACATCATGCTAGGAAGCTGAGAAACAGATCCTGAATGACTGAAGAGGAAATTATGCCTTCAGAATTATGAACTCAGAAGTAATGCCTATATCTGTTGTCAAGAGTGATTCGTTTCTTTGTTTGGTCATGCTTTAATGTCCCTCATTTTTCATTCTCTGGGAGAGGAAAAAGCTCCTGTGCAGCCACCAAACCTCAAAGCTTCTCTTCCTCACTAGTGCAAATTAACAGCAAGGTCCAATCCTCAGCACTGCACATTGTTAGGATTATGCCAAATCAGGCATCATGATGCCACAGATGTCCATGAAAAGTTTGCCCAGAGAGAAAATAAAAAGAATATGCAACAAAAGCAAACGTTCAACAGCATGCATGCCTCTGATGGCAAGATTTCTGAATTAAACATTTCGATTTCAAATGCCAGGAAATTTCTAGGGTTAAGGCTGCTATTTGTTTTCCCATTACTGAAATCCAGGTGCACCTCTCACTTCACCGACCTCAGCGTTGAAAGGATGTGCAACAATACACATGGCATAATTATCAAGACAAAGGTGAAGGAAGGATCTTCTCTGCAGACATCTGGATTTCAGAGCCATATTTATGGGAAGGGATTATCCCTATTTGCATTTAAATAAAACAAAGACCATATAAAAATGGCCAGGAGCAGATCTGTGACCTGGCACTCCCTTAGCCAAAATAAACCTCAGCCAAGCCCAATCAGCACTGGCCAATATTTTGCCTTCTCCACTAGAGAATGGTAATACAAAATATGCCTCAATTGCCAAAGCAGTAAGCATGTCCATGTCGTAAACAAAACACATAAATAGGCTACAATTTCTTTGTAGGCTGTTTGTGTTTATTTATCCTCTGCTCCAGGGATAGAGAACTAGATTCAGCTGGCGAGCCAGATTACACAGGTCAAGTTGGACGGGAGCGTGGGACCACCCACCTGTCAATCACTGGATACAAGACCCATTTAGGCCCACATGATATTCTGACAACTGGCATTACCCCAGAAGGGGGCTGTTCAACTACACATGGTTCATAGAAGTACATACAGAAAGCTCCTACTACTTCTGCCTTCCCCTTCTCCTCCCTGCAAAAGACAACAAACTTTACCCACTACAGAAAATAGGAGAGGCAGGAAAGGCCCTCCCACTCCCTGGTAGATTCCTGGGCAACCTTTCCTGCCATGGAGGGTTCTGGGACAATAAGTCCCAGCATTCCTGGAAGGAGAATTGTGATATTTGCTTCCATTCTCACTGGGTAGAAGACTCTGCTCATTTGCAGATGTCTAGATTGGAGCCTTTACATTTCAGAGTGCACCTTTTGGGACACCTCTGACATCCCTAATTAAAATCCTCATTAGCGCACAACCGGAACAGGTTCCTGGATTGTACCCTTTCAAAATGCAAGTGCAGGGCTGCATTTTCTGGGTGATACCCCTATACATAAACGATTGGTTTTTCATGGGAAAAGCTAGGCTGGTACCCTGGCTGGATCTAGACACATCAAAAAAGCATTTCAGGAAAACGCTTTGTAAACTTCAAAATGGTGTCACAGTGTTATAACACATATAAAATGCTTTTTCTTTACTAATGTCGCTGAGTCCCCTTTTGCCTGACATACTTGATTTGTGGATGCAGGAAGGGTTTTTGAACAAAATATTGGTGGATATTCAAACATGTAATTTCCCACCAGCAGCCTAAAATAGAGTAGCCCAGTGTATTATACCCAAAGCAGGGAACGCTGGGAGCACTCACACTTTTAGCACCACAACACTCTGCAGCTTTCCAAGGTGCCCTTCATGAAAACTTTATAATGTCCTCAGGTAGGCTTTCCTTCATCCAAAGGAAGCCAAAGAGGCCATCTACCATGCTCCCGGCAACTGTTCATTGTTGTTGCTTTGTCCGTGTGGGGCCTTTTTACTTAAAAAGGGGAAGAGGTTAAAAGGAAGGATTTACCATTAAAACAAAATCAGCAAGCATACTGTATAGGGACATGGGAACTGCCTTATATTGAGTCAGATCATTAGTCCATCTAGCTCAGTGCTGGCAGCACTGATTGGTGACAGCTCTCCGGGGTTGGATCTTTCCGGAAATGTGGAAAATCTAAAATGGAACATTCAACTTGCAAAGAACACTCTCTGCTGCTAAGCTATGTCCTTTCCCCACCAGACACTAGTTAACCAGCCTCCCTGTCTTCCATTAAAGTCCAGGGAATAAGTCATGAGAGAATTCCTCCCATGGGGCTATTTCAGATGAGGAAGCTGAGGCGGCAAAAACCACTTACCCCACTGTTTGAAACAGTGGACGGATAAGCTCCATCCTGCACCCAATTCTGCCCTACAAATGAAGAGCAGCAGACTCTTTGATGGGGGAAGAAAATTTTGGGGAAAGAGAAAGGCAGGTTGCAGCACAGTGCTAACTAATACATTTGGAAGAGAAATGATCAGATAGCATAGAAATGAACCTGACTGGTTATTTTACTGTTCAGTAAACGCAGACTCAATTAATAGATTGTAATATTTTTCTCAGTCAACTGATAAAATCTATTAAGGTTTGGAGCTATTTCAGCAAGGTTTAAATGAAGGAGGGGACAATGGCACAATCAATCTATTTGGCATATTTGGCGAGGATTTATGAATGTAACACAAGTAATTTTCTCCGTATCTTACAGAGAGAGCTCCGAAAAGTATTTCAGTTTATTGTGAACAAGAAACTGTCAAAATAAACCTGCCCAGTCACTGGAAAGAGTGGATATGGAAATGCAGAGATATAGGAAATGGATCTTAATTACCCTCATAACAGTACACTGCTGCGATATTTTCACACCGACAACAAGAAGAAAACGTTGGTTTCTCAAGTCCATGCTTTTTTAATGGACTTCAAATGGTTATAGCAATGATATAACCATAAAAGCCAGGAACAAAGAAATACCTCAGGGCATATGTTGGTAGTGAGCGGTGGGAGAGATGCCAGGCCCCCACCCCACCCCAACACTGTACTTATCATCAAATCTAAAATCCTAAAAAAAATCCCCAAAAGCATTGTATACTAGACTGATTCCATAGAGTCAAGGTAGCCAGGTGAGACAGAAGACAGGCTCCTGCAGCATGTAATACTTCTGTAAAAGAGAGGATTTCAGCCAGTGTAGTTTGTATGACAAGCTACACCTGTTGAAGTCCCCTCTTCTATGCAACTATGTTGTGAACCACTCTGAAATCTACAGATGAAGAGTGGTATTCAAATTTATAAATAATAATAATATCTGCAGGAGTCTTGTTCTCATTTTCTCCTGAGCACTCTAAATAGAGTGTGGCATGCTGACTCAGGAAGGCCTAACCATGGAGTCCAAAAGGCTTCCTGAGGCTAATGTTCCTCCACAGATCAAATCCAGGTGTTTCATCAGCACATGGTCCTGCTTCCATCTTTGCTGGTCTCTCTTTTTTTTCAAAATTGTTTATTAATTTTCCAGAATTTTTTTTAAAGCAAACAAACAAACAGACAGACATCTCCAGCATAAATAAACCATAGAATCATAGAATCACAGAGTTGGAAGAGACCACAAGGGCCATCAAGTCCAACCCCCTGCCAAGCAGGAAACACCATCAGAGCACTCCTGACATATGGTTGTCAAGCCTCTGCTTAAAGACCTCCAAAGAAGGAGATTCCACCACACTCCTTGGCAGCAAATTCCACTGTCGAACAGCTCTTACTGTCAGGAAGTTCTTCCTAATGTTTAGGTGGAATCTTCTTTCTTGTAGTTTGGAACCATTGCTCCGTGTCTGCTTCTCTGGAGCAGCAGAAAACAACCTTTCTCCCTCCCCTATGTGACATCCTTTTATATATTTGAACATGGCTATCATATCACCCCTTAACCTCCTCTTCTCCAGGCTAAACATGCCCAGCTCCCTTAGCCGTTCTTCATAAGGCATCATTTCCAGGCCTTTGACCATTTTGGTTGCCCTCCTCTGGACACGTTCCACTTTGTCAGTGTCCTTCTTGAACTGTGGTGCCCAGAACTGGACACAGTACTCCAGGTGAGGTCTGACCAATCTTCATAACATTGTTAAGTGACTTCCTCATATCTCCCTGGTTGAATTTCAGTGTATCTAATTTTAACAGTTTTCCAAAACCTAGATTCTTAAAAATTTAACTTAATCACTTAACATCTTTCTTTTTTAACCATTCAACTTTAAACATATTAATTCATCACATTACATATTTAAATCCTAAGCCTATCTGGTAATTGCAAGCTTTCCAATTAAGTTAATTTAACATGTTTGACTAAATAGTCTTTAAATTTCATCTATTCTTCCTGGTAGTCCTCCTCCTTCTGGTTGCAGACTCTTCCAGTCAGGTCGGCTAGTTCCAAAAAGTCCATCATCTTCACCATCTTTGCTGATCTCATTTCTGCTTACTCAGTGCTTCCTTTGACCAGAAATTGTCATATATGAAGAATATGGACAGGCAAATATGTTTCAGTTTCTCTCAGCTTCTTATAATTACAATTTTAAGTTTGGTTCTCCACATTTCCACCTCTGTAAGGTTTTTCTTAGTAAAAATCTCTCCCTAATATACTAATTTTTGCAGTACTTTGATACAAGGAAAGGCAATGTGTTTCACTCATTACTTATTAGTGAAAGATTGTGAGGCCATCAAGACATAAAATGGAGGCCACTGAGGTATAGGGCCCAGTTATCTGGTGGAACTCCTCTCTCTGTAAAGTCCTGCCCATGATGGAAATCCTTCCAGGCAGACCTTTCTTATAGTTTCATCACCAAGTAGATCCTGTGAAGCTCAGAATCTGGACAGGGCCTTCTTAGTGGTATCATCCCAGCCATGGAATATACTTTCACCTGATGTGCAACTGGAACTGATATTAATTAGCTTTCAGCACCAACTTAAAACACTCCTCTTCCTCTAGCTCTTTGAGGGTTATGTATCCAGTCATGCAGAGCCACCTGTTTTGTCTTGAAAAGGAATCAATAGGTAACTTGCATATTGCCTTGCTGGTCTTAATGTTTTTGATTCATTTTGTGCCATATTCTAATTGTTGATATCCACCCAGTGAACACTTAGCAAATAAAGCCTGGATATACATTTTACAAATATAATTTGAGCGTTATGTCAAACCATGAATTAATTCAGTTCACTTCTGGAACACATATGTCATCTTTTGAGAAAATCCATAACAGACATGAAAGGACATGCCGTTCTCTCCTGGCCCGTCAAGTTATTAGCATCTTTTCATTCGCATATTTCCTTTACAATCTTTTTCACAGCATGATACCATGTCTTGCCATTTGTCTTCTCATGGCATTACTGACAAAATGAGTCAGAGCAATAGATGTGCACCAAGCAATACCCCACTCGTGAGGTAAATTCAACAGTTTTAAGATTCTGTACATAGGTGTACATTATCTGGAGTGGAAGCGCCAGCTTCTCCAGAGGACTGGGGGGGGGGGGGCGACATAATGCTGCACGACATCTGAGGAGTCAGGGGGCGAAGCCAAACGTGAAAATTGAGGGGGCCCATTCTAAGTCATAGCTGTGGTGTGCCTGGTGCTGCCCCCAAGCATCCATGCCCAGTGTGGCCAAACTGGTCATGTTCCCCTAGATCCACTTCTGAGCTGTTGATAGCCATAGTTTAGTGTTACATGGATGAGTCTCAGGCTCATGGATTTCTCTCTTCTCTCTCCTCCTCCACTTACATTTTCAACTAAATGCAGTTTGCTGATATATCCAGACTGGAAACTAGGGTTAGTTATATCTATGGTTTACCTGAAACAGCCAGAGTCATTAATTTGGGGTGGAAGTTGCCTTGTTAGGACAAAATGTAATTTTGGTTTTATGACAACCATGGATAGCTGAAAACAGAAGAGAAAGTTTCGACTTATTCTGCAAGATGTTCACACAAGTGGCTTCGAAGACACTCCAGGTGTGTTCAGATACTTACCTAGATTCCTGTCAGGGAACTGCCATCAGGGCCAGAGGGAGAGAGCGGGCTCCAGAGGGATTCCAGAGAGCGTCCCGGGATGGGGAGAGGCAGCCCATCTTCTAGGGAAGGGAATCAGCGTAGCACCAGTGGAGAAGGGGGGCAGATGGGGGAATCGGCGAGGCGGTCCCATGACTCCTCGCCGGGGACCAGCAGGGAGAGTAAGGGTCCTCCGCTGCCCACACCCTCCTTGCGCAGAAGGCTTCCGCGCAGGGAGAGTAGGCGGAGACTAGGCATCAAAGAGCTTCTTTGCTGGAAGAAGTACAAGAAACGCCCACTGACGGATTCTGCCAGCGATTGAGACAGCCACGGGCAAGTGGCTGTCCAGACAGAAAAGGTTCACTCAGGCAACCCAGCCAGGTGTGGCGCCGGTTTACGCACAAGCAACCCCTACAACCACTACAATTCCCTTCAATCCAAGTGATCTGATTTTAAGAAGGCAATTGTTAAAAATAAATACCTCATATCAAGTACAGTCAAAAGTCCAATTGATTTCTGGGCCAATCAAGCAGGTGCTCACACAACCCTAATAGAAGTATTTCTGTATCTCTTTCTTTAGAAGAAAGAATGCAGTGTCTGATTTTGTTGTGTGGGTGGGGTTTGGAAATTAAAGAATGATTTATGTAGCAATAAAACATCACTGGAGGCGGAGCACTGATGTTTGATGCAACCACTGTGAATGTTCATTTGTTGCATAGGCTTACTTTTGCTAATGGAAGCCAATTTAAATTTTATCATGATAGCCTTATAAATATGCAACTGTGAAATGTTATTTATTGCTAAAATTAATGTTTCAGCCATATTTATTTTGATAAATTCTTCTAGGAAGTGGAAATCTGCTGCATTTAACATAAGGCAAATTAAAATGGTGACATTTATATGGCGTGCTAATTAACGGGAAGCTTGAGTGGAATTCTCATGCAAATACTGTACATATTGTGTGACAACGAGATTAATACCAGAGGATTTCATTGTGATTAGAGTTGTTATGCTGAGCATTAAATAAATTAACAGTAATGAGACACATTTCCACACGGTTTTTAATGGATTGATTTCGTCTTGCTAAAGTGTGGTCAAATGCAGTGCCATTTGAGGAAATGGTGAGCGCCGTTGCTGCACTAATGGCTCTGAACACTCGGAATTAGACACCAAGTGAGGTTTTCAAAGCCCCACTGAACTTCCATGTATTCTGGAAACTAAAGAAACAGGGGAACCTGCACCCAGCCCCTCTTCCAGAGCACAGTAATGATGCCAAGTTTACTACCAATCTGGCATGCAGTACTATGCAGAAATAAAGTGCTTTCTGTGCTTAGATGAGGTCATCTGAACTTCCTTGCCTTGAATAACCGATCCATCACCTGCATCCTCACTGAGCACAAGTGGGAACAATCTGATGGGGAAGAATAAGTGGGTCACCTTCCAGTCCAATCAAGTGTGGCTTAATTTGAGGAAAGAGCTTTTGCCTCCTTCAAGTAACTGTCTCTTTTCCCCTCAAGGAGGCCCCACCTTGAACACTGCTGAGAAAGAAATACAAATAGTTGTTCTGGGATTCCTCTCTGCGCATCACTTGACGAAACACTTGCGATTCTGCACAAGACAACACGTTGCAGATAAGCTTTTGAGCTAGAAGGATTCCCCAGGTATAACAATAATGGCATGTGAAGAAAAGAAATGGCTGCTGGTTAAATAATCTAAAGATTACTTTAGGGAAATGAATCCTCACTTCGCCTTATCTTCATCTCTCTATATTCTTGGAGGTGTATATGATTCAAATCACTCTGGAAATCTAAAGTCATTTTTCCCCTGCATAAATCTTTCTGAAGACAATCCTATTTATGATATTTGTGCATGACTATGTTGTAGGAAAGATTAAGGCTGTGCATAGTGAGTGAGTGAGTCAGTCAGTTTGAGTGTGTGTGTGTGTGTGTGTGTACACATACATACAAACACACACACACACTGACATTAGTTAGACCTCTGGAGTTCAGAATATTTGGTTTGGTGATCTGCTGCCCACATATGTAGGAGATACCATCCACTACAATGATGCCATCTACTGTAGATCTGTACTGGGACGCGGGTGGCGCTGTGGGTAAAACCTCAGTGCCTAGGACTTGCTGATCGCATGGTCGGCGGTTCGAATCCCCGCGGCGGGGTGCGCTCCCGTCGTTCGATCCCAGTGCCTGCCAACCTAGCAGTTCGAAAGCACCCCCGGGTGCAAGTAGATAAATAGGGACAGCTTACCAGCGGGAAGGTAAACGGTGTTCCGTGTGCTGCGCTGGCTCGCCAGGTGCAGCTTGTCACGCTGGCCATGTGACCCGGAAGTGTCTGCAGACAGTGCTGGCTCCCGGCCTCTAGAGTGAGATGAGCGCACAACCCTAGAGCCTGGCAAGACTGGCCCGTACGGGCAGGGGTACCTTTACCTTACTGTAGATCTATCCAGTTACAGATAGGTAGCCGTGTTGGTCTGCCATAGTCAAAACAAAATAAAAAAATTCCTTCCAGTAGCACCTTAAAGACCAACTAAGTTAGTTCTAGGTATGAGCTTTCGTGTGCATGCACGTATCTGAAGAAGTGTGCATGCACACGAAAGCTCATACCTAGAACTAACTTAGTTGGTCTTTAAGGTGCTACTGGAAGGAATTTTTTTATTTTGTGTAGATCTATCCGTCCTCCATTCCCCAATTATCCTGATTCCTCAATTTTCAGCAGTACTTGATGGGTCCCAGAAAGCAGAAGAGGCTATTTCAACCTTTTTTATTATAAGCATTTTTTTTAATCCTGAGAACTGGCTAAGGAAGTGTGACTTTCACTCACTATCTCCTCCCACCATGACTACAGAGTCCTCCGATATTTTTAGGACCCACCTTATTTTTGTGATTGTAAATTGTTTTAATGTTGTGTTTTATTGTAACCCACCTTGGGACCTTAGGGTGAAGAGTGAGGTGATAATAATAATAATAATAATAATAATAATAATAGTCATAATAATATGGAGAAAGGGTGCAGATGGCCCGCCCTATTAACAGGATTTCCTGACAGAGTCCAGTTCAGAGCCATGCTGCTTGCTGTGGCTGCTAGCTGGAATTTTAATCTCAGCTGACCGTATAAAAGGGCTTATGAGTACAGTGGGACCTTGGGTTACAGGCTCTTCAGGTTACAGACGCTTCAGGTTACAGACTCTGCTAACCCAGAAATAGTACCTCAGGTTAAGAACTTTGCTTCAGGATGAGAACAGAAATTGTGCAGTGGCGGCACAGCGGCGGCGGGAGGCCCCATTAACTAAAGTAGTACCTCAGGTTAAGAACAGTTTCAGGTTAAGAACAGACCTCCGGAACGAATTAAGTTCTTTTTTAAAAAAAAAATTAATTTTTATTAACAGGCCAATCACATCACATTATTCAAATCACATTAGTTCCAGATTATACAGCCAAATTTTAAATTTTGTTAAGGGTACCCATACATCAAACTCGGCACGAGTCCAAAATTCCGGATAGCTCCAGACATCACATATTTTACTGCTTTAAATTAGACAGTTCGATCCAGTTCGATCCGGATAGTCCTTTATTACTTTCTTTCTCATCTTGTTGTTATCATATATTCCTTTCTTTGCGATCTCTGATGGTTCTCACAAGCAGACTGGAAACTGGCGTCTCTGTGTGGGTTTTGTACTCTTCAAAAACTATCTCTCTCAGGGACAGCCTCTGTTCGTCTCTTCCATAAACAAAGTTAACCTTTGGTCTGTCCTTTATTTTTCCTCAGGCTAGCCAGATATATCAAACAAATCAGGGGGCTCTGTCAGGTCAAACTTGCATTCCAACACTCCTTCTCTTTCGAACGATCCTGATTCTCCTCCCCCCGTCCTTCTTTCTCCGGCAAGCCTGTCTTGGCGAGACGCCATTTTTTAACTGCGTCATAAAAATTTTCCTCTTCCTCACCGTTCACCTTCTATTCTGTTGTAATCCATCCCCACACAGTTCTTAAAATCCTGCTTATGATTGATAAAAACGCAACGATCTTATTTCTTTCTGGGGTGAAGGGTTATTAATATCACATCGTGTAAAGAAAAAAAGGTTTTTTCCTCCAAACATACAGTCTCCCAGTGGTAATTCATCAGAAGATTTACTTATCCGTCCGTCACTCCCGGTCACAGGGATCCATTAATCAGCAGCCTTATCTTGAGCTTTACTTGATGTATGTGCTTCAGCTTCCTTTCCAATCGTATATTTCCAATTATAATTCCGAGCTGAAGCAACCAGCACGCGCTAATTGGAATCGGCGTCAGGAAGAGCTGACTTCACCGAGGGATCGTGCCAAGTGTTCGGCACCCCCATCTCTCGGATCAGGGGGTGCATTGTGAACACCGCTGGCAAGACAGAGTCCCCCACATCCTGGGGGGGAGGGCAGGCTGCATACTTCCCATAGCAGCCCCTTAATTACCTCGTATGGGTCAGAGAGATGTTATTGTCGGCCATCTTCCAACGCGCCACCTGGTGGCCCCCACGAATTAAGTTCTTAACCCGAGGTACCACTGTAAAGGGTCTGCCGATTGCAGCTTTCACCCACTGAGTGCCACCTAGATGTTTTAGACTACAACTCCCAGCAGCCCCAGCCAGCACAAGCTGATTGAGGCTTATGGGAGTTGTAGTCAAAAACACCTGGAGGGCACCAGGTTAGTGAAGGCTGGCCTGTTGTTATCTCCACTTGTAAAGCAGGGGGGGAATATTCAGGGTACTTCAGCATGTGCAAATGGCAAGTCCTGTCCCCCGCCCCTTCTTTACTCATGCATACAGGATGCAAGCTTAAGCACCATAAACTCTTACTAAGCTTTTCCTGTACAGCAAGGTCTTTTACATGCACCACTGGTACCAGACACAATATGCCTTCAGTAGCATTCATCTCATATCTATGGCACACTAAGGTTTATCAAAACACATTTTATGCTATAATGATGATGATCTGAGCCATGAAAGAAATATTATTAGCGCTGTCATTTTCCATCCCATCCCAGAGAATGAATACTCATCAGTATTGCCTTCCAGTCCTTGGTTTTAAGATGTTTAGTACTTTCAGGAAGTGACTGTTAAATGATACATACAGGAAGACTGGAGTCATTTATTTGCCACACTACAAATCCCAGGCTCCAGTTTGTTCCATCACATATAAATAAGGAGGCCAGTTTACAACATAAGCTCATAGTTTAGCAACTTGTGCAGTTTTGAAGTCCTAAACTGTCCTGCCATTGGTCATGCTTGATAATCCTCTTCTGGAGACAATGTCATTGTATTGCACAATTCAGCAGCAAAAGTTGCTGAATCATTAGGACCGAACATAGAGTAGATTTAGCTTCAGTTCAACTGTTTCACCCTCATTCAATAGTAGTATTGTATTCCTTTTCAGTTGTAACCTAAAAGGTCTTGCATTTTGTACTATGCGTACCCAAAAATATTGTGAAACTCTCTACTTTTCACTTTATAGTTTGATAAATGCCAAGTACTACATTTAAAATATTAAAGAGCCAAAGCAGTGCTATTTTTCTAGAAAAAGAGGTGCTAGAACTCACAGTGAACACCTCCCTCGTTCTCTTAGAACGGCAATGGCACCCACCTGAGAGGTGTCGGAACTGAGTTCCAGCCAGTTCTGGCTAAAAAGGGTCCTGGTCTTTGGTGTTGACACTGCGATGGAATGTCAAAGGGGAAGTGGAAAAATAGTACTCCCCAAGCAGCAAGTTCTAAATTCTGGGCATGGCAGCAGAGAAAGCCCTCTGCCTTCTTTCAACCAACGTTCTTATACCTTCTGGTTTACTGTAGATCAGATGAGAAGGGAGGTGAGGTTGATCTTTGAGAGATCTGTAGAAGACAACATGGCTGCATGTTTCCCTACTGCCTATGAAAATTGAAAGGCACTGCTAGGATTTCCATGTTGCAATGTGGCAACCTCAATCCCATCTATAATGGCCATAATATAAAAGCTCATAAAACAGGTCAACAGCTGGCCAAAATTACCAGTAGACATTTTTTTATTCTTATCAATGGCCTCTAAACATAAGTTTCCTTGCTTGAGTTGAGTATGAGTTCACCAAGCATTGCAACATACTTTTATTACCATATTTGAAAACAAGATTTAAACAATATATATATATATATATATATATATATATATATATACACACACACATATTATTTGCATGTTAATGTCCCATGAAAATCTATGCTTTGCGTATAAGTCCTTCTTACTTGTCAGATTCAAAATTAATGCATGCCATTATTCAGCATTTAAATTTCAGAACATGAATGTAATTGAATTTTCTTTCAGCTCTCACAAATGCAAGGCTTCCTAAGATATTCACACATTAAATGCTTTCAAGAATCTCTTCAAAGGGATCCTCCTTGTGTACTTATTCATTGGCATTACTAATTTCACTTTAATAACCTTTCTGCCTAGCACAAAAATATTACAATGTTTGATGCCTCCACTAAGGATTCAAAACCATGAAGGCAATAGATTTTTTTTCCTTCTTCTATAACTAAAGGACACATTTCATTTCAATGTCCTGGGCCTTTAATTGAAGTACAGGGTAGGTGGGATTGTTTAAGGGAGAGGAATGCAGTAAAACCAGCACGTTACCAAGCACAGCTTTTAAGTCATTGAAATGAGGGTGTTTCCCTCTTTCTCTGAATAATAATAATAATAATAATAATAATAATAATAATAATAATAATTTAATAATAATAATAATAATACCCCATCCACTCTGGGTGGCTCCCAACACAACACTAAAAACAGAATAAAACTTCAGATGTCTTCAAAAAGTCAGATAGTTGTTTCTTTCCTTGACATGATGGTAGGGCGTTCCACAGAGTGGGCACCACTACCGAGAAGGCTCTCTGCCTGGTTCCCTGTAACTTCACTTCCCGCAGGGAGGGAACTACCAGAAGACCCTCAGCGCTGGACCTCATTGTCCGGGCTGAACGATGGTGGAGGAAATGCTCCTTCAGGTATATTGGGCCGAGCCTGTTTAGGACTTTAAAGGTCAGCACCAACACTTTGAATTGTGCTCAGAAACGTACTGGGAGCCAACATAGGTCTTTAAGGACCAGTGTAATATGGTCTCGGCAGCCACTCCCAGTCACCAGTCTAGCTGCCGCATTCTGGATTAGTTGTAGTTCCTGAGTCACCTTTAAAGGTAGCCCCATGTAGAGCACATTGCAGTAGTCCAAGCGGGAGATAACCAGAGCATGCACCACTCTGGCAAGAGTCTGCGGGCAGGTAGGGTCTCAGCTTGCGTATCCGATGGAGCTGGTAGAAAGCTGCCCTGGACATGGATTTGACCTGTGCCTCCATGGACAGCTGTGAGTCCAAAATGACTCCCAGGCTGCGCACCTGGTCCTTCAGGGCCCCCATTCAGGACCAGGGAGTCCCCCACACCCGCTCACCCCCTGTCCCCACAAAACAGTACTTCTGTCTTGTCAGGATTCAACCTCAATCTGTTAGCCGCCAATCATCACATTGTTTGGGGGAAGTGCCATTTGGGGCAAATGGGATGGGTATTGTTTAAAAACAGAGGAAAGCAGGTCTTCCTTTCACATTACATGAGCCATTCTTTTTAAATAGACCTGGAGGAATGCCTCAATAATTCTAATGAGTTACAGCACATTAATTCACATGCGTTAATCTGAGTTAGTTTTACTTGGAAATTATTATTGTCTCAGTCCACCTCATTAAGGATGCTGATTATATGATCCAAAATTGTTTTTATAATTATTCTTGTGTAGTTCTACAAGTGTAGATAGAGCTTCACTGAGTATTATAAACCAAAGGCGGATCCTTGTTCCAAAGCTTACTTACCATCTAAGTTTAGACAGTGACAGGAGACAGAGGCCGCTTCTGAGGTTTCCTTGCAACCATGCACACCAAAAGGATGTGGATTTGCCTCCGGATGCATTGTGATGTGCATTTTGAGGCAAGGCACTCGTCTCCATGTGGCTGGGACATAGATTTCCATTGACACTGGAGAGCCCAAAGGAACATACATTCAGTCCAAACTACTATCTTGAGATGCCTCTGTATTCTTCTGTCTAACTATATCTGGATCATAACATTCAGGATCAAACTCTGGGGTGGAGAACCACTTTTAGCTGGAAGGCCAATGTGTGTGTGTGTGTGTGTGTGTGTGTGTGTGTGTGTGTGTAACGTCAGCCAATCTGACATCATGTGACATTGGGTGGGTGTGGCTCATCCGAAATGGCCTATTTAGGACCACAGGCCCAAGGTTTCTTATTGCTGATCTGATTGATAAATTCAGGGCTGGCAAATATTTCCCCCCACCTATTAACACCCTTCTATTATTCAAAGAACTGATGTAGTCTCCTTTCACCCAACTTTTGAAAGGTATGAAAATTGCATTGGGATTTGGTGTTTGCTTGTTTGTGCAGTCAATAATAAGAGGGAAGCCAAGAGAATGGCCCAGCAGTTCAGACACTTGAGGCTTCATAAGCTTGTGCTAATCCCCAGCATGGTTCAGAATTACTACACACTGGAAATGAACTACGAAATGAACAGAATCAATAAATGTAAAGTACTACAGTCACTTTGTTCTCTGCCCGGGACCTTCATTTTCCTCATTTGTTTTCCAACTGTGCTTTACTTTTTTAGAATCATTTATGAGTATACCACATAGTATATTAATATGTTGTTTGGAATTTATTTTGAGCAAATTAAACCTCAGAGCCTTTGTCGGAGAGCTAGAGGACCAATGCACATAACAAAAGAGAATAAAAGGAGGTTGCTTACATTTGTATTCAAACAGAAATGAGAACTAGAGATATTTTGTTAGCTTATGGGTCTTCCTTGGATGCTTACTTTGAAACATCAGCATTTTAGGTTGACTGCAGCTCAGTCCCAATGAACGTTTGAAGGGATTGACTGAATTTCCCTATCTAGTCCATTTGTTTTGTGACAGCAGATACAGTGGTAGCTAGGGTTAAGAACTTAATTCGTTCTGGAGGTCTGTTCTTAACCTGAAACTGTTCTCCACCTGAGGTACCACTTTAGCCAATGGGGCCACCACACAATTTCTGTTCTCATCCTGAAGCAAAGTTCTTAACCCGAGGTACTATTTCTGGGTTAGTGGCATCTGTAACCTGAAGCGTCTGTAACCTGACGCGTCTGTAACCCGAGGTGCCACTGTACATATCTACACTTGAGCAAGCATAAGGTAACACCTGAATAACACCTACAACTGAATGTGATTCTACACTGTTAGTGTGACATAGCTTTCCTCTGTCACTGAGACTCACACCCTTGAGGAGCTCCCCAATATGGAGCAATAGGGAAGTGGGTTTGCCAACGTGGTTGTCTGAATCTAACAAGGAAGCTATTCACAAGAAAGCAGCACCTGAACACAAGTTTTCTTGCATCAGACAGACAGGATATAGATTTGCATCTGGGTGCACTGTGATGTACATTTGGATGTGAAACACTCTACATTATGTGGATGAGACAAACATTTCTGTTGCTATTGCCATACAGAGAGGAGCATGAGATGCTGTTGTATTCTTCTGTCCAACTCCATCTAAACCAGGGCTTCAGGGTCTAACTGATTTCCCTATTTGGGATCAGGAAGGGATTTCCCCCTATTTTCCTTCAGTCTTTCCTCCCTTGGTGATGCTTCCCATAGAGATAGGGAAGCATCATGTTCTCACAACAGGCTTTTAAAAGGACCGAATGCCATGGGATATGAGCCCACTCCATAACATCATTATCATTATCATCGTCATCAAAATCTGTATACCACCCTTCATCCAAAGATCACAGGGTGGTTCGCAACATAATCATATCATCAGAGAGTTAGAAGGAACATCAAAGATCCATTAACAGGACTTCTTCTCAGGTGTGTATGGGCTGAATCTAAAGGCAGTGCAGGCCACAAATTGATGGAAAGTACCGTAGTTTTCGCTCCAAAACACGCACTTTTTTGCTCCTAGAAAGTAAGGGAAAATGCCTGTGCGTGTTAAGGAGCGAATGCACGGATCGGAGCCATGGCTGCCGTCAGTCAAGCAAAGCGGGAGCTGCTTACACACTCTAGGAGGCTCTCGCTTTGCTTGCTTTAAAGCGACCTGGAGCCGGGGAGGAGGGAGGGAAGGAGAGCCATGGCAGCAAAGCGGGCAGCAGCCACTTACACGGGAGGAGGCACAGACGCTAGCAAAGGTCCGTGCGCTCTCTAAACAGAGCAATGAGGCTGCAGAGGGACGGCAGGAAAGATAAAATTTAAGCAACCAGCAGCAAAATAAAACCAACCTCGAGCTCTGAGCCACGCAGTGAAAACCAGGAAGTTAAAAAAAAAAGGCTGGGGATGAGGGAGAGGGGAAACTTCGCAAATCCCCGCGTCTCAGCTGATCCGCTGGGAGGGAGCAGCTTGTTTTCAGGCAGGATAGATTCGAGCATTGTCTGGGTCCTAGTGCCCCTACCGCTTTTTTGTGCTCCACTCTATTGCTGCTGGTGGCTGCTTATCACTCAGGCTACAAGGAGGAGCGCTTTTACACAGCTAATGGTGAATCCCCTGCAATCCAAGTCCTCCTCACTTGCTCAAATCTATTCTGCCTCAAAACAAGGAGCAGAAGGAAAAGGCTGCAAACTGTTAAATGGAAAAAAACCCAAGCACAGGGCAAGTACCTTAAGTATACCTTTAAAGCAACAGTGCTCTTTCCCTCCCTCCTCCCCGCTCAGCTCGCCGAAAAGCTCCTTCTCCACGTGTGCTCCTTGTCCCTTGAGTGCTTTTCCTTCCCTCCCCCTTAAAACGTGGTTACAAAGCATGGATCCACATGGATCCTCAGGATTTTTGCACTGGGCTACCCCAAACGTCACCTGCGGGACGCAGGTGGCGCTGTGGGTTAAAGCCTCAGCGCCTAGGGCTTGCCGATCGAAAGGTCGGCGGTTCGAATCCCTGCGGCGGGGTGCGCTCCCGCTGCTCGGTCCCAGCGCCTGCCAACCTAGCAGTTCGAAAGCACCTCCGGGTGCAAGTAGATAAATAGGGACCGCTTACCAGCGGGAAGGTAAACGGCGTTTCCGTGTGCGGCTCTGGCTCTGGCTCTGGCCAGAGCAGCGATGTCATGCTGGCCACGTGACCCGGAAGTGTCTCCGGACAGCGCTGGCCCCTGGCCTCTTAAGTGAGATGGGCGCACAACCCCAGAGTCTGTCAAGACTGGCCCGTACGGGCAGGGGTACCTTTACCTTTACCTTTACCCCAAACTCACCATCAGATCACATGTCTGTGGCCACAGCATGAACCATAAAAATCATGCACCCACTGTTTCGTTCAGAATATTTTTTTCTTGTTTTCCTTCTCTAAAAACTATGTGCGTGTTATGGTCAGATGCGTGTTATAGAGCGAAAAATACGGTACATCCTTCCCCTCCTCCTGCAGGAGCTTCTGCTGGATCTTAGCAAACAGAAGAAGGCCTTCAATTTGTGGAAGGGCAGCTGTGGATCCTATCTGTAGCTTTGAGAAAAACTTTTAAGAATTAAATAAAAGAGGCAAGATTAAGCTCATGATAGGAAAATGAAAAATAAAAGCAACATCAATATAAATGGCCAAGAGGCTTCTGTGAGATTTGAATACTCAGTTATTATTATATTCCATAAACATAAGTGGTAACTAGCTGCATCTCTGAAGTATCACAGCAGAGGCACACTCTGAAGTTACAGATAGCTATGGTTCTGCTCAATCAGTTCGATAATACAGTAGTACCTCGGGTTAAGAACTTAATTCTTTCTGGAGGTCCATTCTTAACCTGAAACTGTTCTTAACCTGAGGTACCACTTTAGCTAATGGGGCCTCCCACTGCCGCTGCGCTGCCACCATGCGATTTCTGTTCTCATCCTGAAGCAAAGTTCTTAACCCAAGGTACTATTTCTGCATTAGTGGAGTCTGTAACCTGAAGCGTTTGTAACCTTAAGCGTCTGTAACCCGATGTACCACTGTATTTGAAAAATTCAAAATCAAATGAATTTTATCTTTTTGAGATACTGTTCCCTTACATTTGACTGCTGGAGGGCAGCAGTATTGCTCAAAGTAAAATGTTGTTCTTCTGCTTCTGAAGCTGAGAGTTTTGGAGTCTCAGTATAAAATATTTGAGTAGGTTGCCACTAGCAACAGTATCTCCCTGGTCATCACAAACAGAGATAGGAAGGCATCCTAACTATGATAGCATCATAATATATCACATAACTTCCAGGTTTCTGATCTCACCATGTAGTTAAATGGTATCTTGTTAGCAATTATTGGCCTCCGAAGGGGTTATTCCTTTTGTCCCTCAGAATAGATTCCTTCAGGCAAACTTGAAGATTGACATCCTCTTTGGCAGCAATGCAATTCCGATATGGATATTTTGCCAAAGGCTGACATTGCAATTGGGCTGAGTTGTCAAGCTATCCAGAGCACTTTACCAGTTTCTGGATCCAGCAGGCTCTTCTTATGCTCTTATCCCTGGCCTCCAGCTGCAAGTCAGATCTGCCTCTCTGCCTGTAGACTGAGCTGCGAAGGTTCTAGCTGAGGAAGAGAGTGCTGGATAGCACACGGTCTGCTGCAGAGCTGCTGCATACAAGATGCTTTCCTACACTGGTATTGCTGCACAAAAGAAGAAGAGGAGGAGTTTGGATTTGATATCCCGCTTTATCACTACCCTAAGGAGTCTCAAAGCGGCTAACAATCTCCTTTTCCCTTCCTCCCCCACAACAAACACTCTGTGAGGTGAGTGGGGCTGAGAGACTTCAGAGAAGTGTGACTAGCCCAAGGTCACCCAGCAGCTGCATGTGGAGGAGCGGAGATGCAAACTCGGTTCACCAGATTATGAGTCTACCGCTCTTAACCGCTACACCACACTGGCCAAATATGCACACTAAAAACCATAATGTGTGCCAAACTCTCAGTTGTCTGTCTTGTGGGAAGTTATGATCGTGGTTGTCTGCTAGGAGAGCAAGGGAGGCAGTTTGTTTGTTTGTTTGTTTGTTTGTTTGTTTGTTTGTTTGTTTGTTTGTACTGCTGTACTGTGACCACTGCTGCTGGTCTCCTCCCTGGGGCAGCTGGTAATGGTTGCAGGAGAGCAGGTGAGGAGGAGGAGAGGCTGTCACTGCCGAGGCCTAGCCCCACGTGATGTGCCAGCTCTGAGGGGCAGGCAGAGGGCAGGGCGGGCCCTGGACAGGAAGAAAGGTGGAGCAGAGCAGAACACAAAGGGTCTTTACTATATATATATATATATATATATATATATATATATATATATAATGTTTTGTGCATCCATGTCTACTCTTTCTGCTTTCCAAATTGTTTTTTTTTTTAATAATATTTTTTATTAATTTTCCAAACAAATAATAAAAACAGTATAGAATCGTATAACTTCAAGCTCATCAGTTCATACCCTTCTTTCTTTGACTCCCCCATACCTCCCCATCCCTGCATCCTTGTTTAATAATTCTTTAGCAACCCTTAGGTCCATTGTCTTAATTCCCTTTCATAAAAATTTCTTAAGTTTTTTTGTTTACTGCTGCAATTCTTTACTTCTTACCCCCTGACATCTTAACATTCCTCAATTTTGCAATTATTTTTAAGATATATTTTGAATTTCTTCCAGTCCTCTTCCACTGTCTCTTTCCCCTGGTCCCGGATTCTGCCCGTCATCTCGGCCAGTCCCATAAAGTCAATCACCTTTGTTTGCCATTCTTCCAGAGTAGGTAGTTCTTGCGTCTTCCAATACTTTGCCAGTAGAATTCTTGCTGCTGTAGTGGCATACATAAAGAAAGTCCTATCCTTCCTTGGCACCACTTGGCCCACCATGCCCAAGAGGAAAGCCTCTGGTTTCTTAGGAAAAGTCCACTTAAGGACCTTCTTAATTTCATTATAGATCATTTCCCAGAAAGCTTTAACCTTTGGGCAGGTCCACCAAAGGTGGTAGAAAGTGCCTTCAGTCTCATTACATTTCCAACACTTATTATTAGGCAAATGATAAATTTTTGCAAGCTTGACTGGGGTCATGTACCACCGGTAGATCATTTTCATAATATTTTCTTTTAAGGCATTACATGCAGTAAATTTAATACCGGTGGTCCATAACTGTTCCCAGTCAGCAAACATAATATCATGACCGATATCTTGTGCCCATTTAATCATAGCTGATTTCACCGTTTCATCCTGTGTATTCCATTTTAACAGCAAGTTATACATTTTTGATAAGTTCTTAGTATTGGGTTCCAACAATTCTGTTTCTAGTTTTGACTTCTCTTTCTGAAATCCTATTTTCCTGTCCTGTTTAAACGTCTCATTTATCTGATGGTAATGCAACCAATCTCGAACCTTAGGCTTTAGTTTCTCATAACTCTGAAGTTTCACCCTTTCGCCATCATATTCTAAAATCTCATGATATTTTGGCCATTTAGAATCCATATTAAGCTTTTTTACTTCCCTAGCTTCCATTGGTGACACCCACCTAGGGGTTTTACTTTCCAACAAATCTTTGTATCTAATCCAAACGTTATACAATGCTTTCCTTACAATATGGTTTTTAAAGCTTTTATACACCTTTACCTTGTCGTACCATAAGTATGCATGCCAACCAAAACTATTGTCGTACCCTTCCAGATCCAAAATGTCGGTGTTCTCAAGAAGTAGCCAGTGTTTCAACCAGCAGAAAGCTGCTGATTCATAATAAAGTCTTAAGTCCGGCAGGGCAAACCCCCCTCTATCCTTTGCATCAGTTAAAATCTTAAATTTAATTCTGGGCTTTTTGCCCTGCCAGACAAATTTTGATATGTCTTTCTGCCACTTCTTGAAACAGTCCATCTTGTCCACAATCTGCAACGTCTGGAATAAAAACAGCATTCTAGGCAATACATTCATCTTAATAGTAGCAATTCGGCCTAACAAGGAAAGTTTCAACCTTGACCATATTTCTAGATCCTTTTTAACATCTGACCAACATTTTTCATAATTATCCTTAAATAAGTTCACATTCTTGGATGTTAAGTTTACCCCCAGGTATTTTACCCTTTTTGTTATTTCCAAGCCTGTTTCATTCTGAAAACTCTCTCTTTCTTCCATTGTTAAATTTTTTCCCAACACTTTCGTTTTTTGTTTATTCAATTTAAAACCTGCTACTCGACCAAATATTTCAATTAGTTCTAATACTCTTTTAGTACTAGTGTCTGGCTGTTGCAAGGTCAATACTAGGTCGTCTGCAAATGCTCTTAATTTGTAATGTCTAACTCCGACCTGAACTCCTTTAACCAACTGGTCCTTTCTAATCATGTTTAACAAAACCTCCAGGACTGATATAAAAAGCAAGGGGGATATTGGGCATCCCTGCCGTGTACCTTTTTCTATGGGTATTTCTTCTGTTACCACATTGTTTACAATTAACTTGGCCTTTTGTTGGGAATATATTGCACCTATACCGTTTTCAAAACCTTGACCTACCCCCATCCCTTGGAGATTCTTTTTCATAAAAGTCCAACAGATATTGTCAAAGGCTTTCTCCGCATCCACAAAAATCAGAACTGCTTTCCTGTTAATGTCAACATCTAACAACTCCAAAATGTCTATAATGTTCCTCACATTGTCTGACATATGTCTACCTGGGAGAAAGCCTGTTTGGTCCTTATGAATCTCTTCTATCAACACTCTTTTCAATCTTTTTGCCAAAATATCTGCAAAAATTTTGTAATCCACATTGAGTAAAGATATAGGGCGGTAGTTTTTGACCTGATTCTTCTCAGTCTCTGTTTTCGGTATAAGTGAGATGAAAGCCTCTTTCCACGATTCAGGTGCCTTTTTCCCCTTCAAAATTTCATTGCAAACTTCCTTCAATGGTTGTATCAGCCATTCTTTCAGCATTTTGTAGTATTTGGCCGTCAGGCCATCTGGTCCTGGTGATTTTCCCAATTTCATATTTTGGATGGCACCCTCTATTTCTTGTTCTGTTATTTCCTCATTTAAGATCCTTTTACTTTGTTCTGGAATCTTTGGTAGACCGTATTTTCTGATGAATTCTTCTATTTCTTGTTCATTGATTGGCCCTTGTGCATACAATTTCTTAAAAAAACTTTGAAAACAATTGTTTATCTCATTGGGTTTGTGGATAATTTTTCCATCCATTTCTAGACTTGTTACAGTGTTCATTCTCTGCCTTTTTTTCAGTTGCCATGACAGAAGTTTCCCACATTTATCCGCTGATTCAAAAGTTCTTTGTCTCATTTGCTTTATCTTCCATTCTATTTGTTGGTTCATGAGCTCCATGTACTGCATCTGGTAAAACTTTATTTCTCTCAAAATCTCATGGGACTTTGGTTTGGACCTCAGCTTCTTCTCTCCTTCTTTTATTTTTTCTAAAAATTTTTCCTTCTTCTCATTTTGTTGCTTCCTCTTTATAGAATTTTGTTGAATTAGGAAACCTCGCATCACGGCTTTGCTTGCGTCCCAAATTATTCTTTTTTCCACATCTGTTTTCCTGTTGATCTCAAAATAGTCTTTTAATGTTTTAAGGGCCTTCTTGTGGATCTCTTCATCCTTAAATAGGGTGTCATTCATTCTCCATCTAAAAGATCCAGTTGTTGTTAGTTTCATCTCCATCTTCACCGCATTATGGTCGGAGCACGTTTTTGGACATATTTCTACTTTTTTTGTTCTTGACGCCAGACTGCTAGAAATCCAAATTTGGTCTATTCTTGTCCATGTCATTTTTGCTTCAGAGAAGAAAGTTCCCTCTCTCTCTAGAGGATTCCTTGCTCTCCAGATATCAATCAAATCCATTGTTTCAGTCATTTCGAAAAAGATCTTTGGTAATCTCCCTTCTTTTGAAATCACTTGTCTCTGTGCTTTATCCATGTTTGTTGAGACAACTCCATTCATATCTCCCATCATTAGGATTTTATAATCTAAAAAGTCAACTAATGTCTCATGCAACTTCCTAAAGAATTCAGCCTTCCCCTCATTTGGGGCATAAACTCCAACAATTAGTAACTTTTCTCCTTGAATTTGTATTTCAATTGCCAGGTATCTTCCTTGTTCATCTTTAAATATCAATTTTGGAGCCAATTTTTCCTTTGCATAGATCACCACACCTCTTTTCTTTACTTTGTCTGATGAGATAAATTCTTGACCAAGTCTCTTATTTGTCAGTAATTTCCTATGTATCCTGGCAATATGGGTTTCTTGCAAACATATTATATCTAATTGTTCTTTCTTCAAAATGTGAAAAACCTGTCGTCTTTTCCGAGGAAGGTTCAGGCCATTACAGTTCCAACTAAGAAGTTGCAGAGACATTTTGTATTTAAGTAGCTGTTCCTCCAACTGCTCCAAGCTTCTGCTCTTCCTCCGATGGTGGTGGTAAAAGTCCAAATGACAGATTTGCTATATCAGGTGGTTCCCTCTCCTCCACAGTTCCTTTCTGCAAATCCTCCAAGTATCTCTCCAGAAATTGTTCTTTGTCCTGAATTGTTTTTATTTTAATCTTTCTTCCTTTAAAGTTAAAGGACAGTCCTTGTGGAAACTCCCATCTAAATGGTATGGTGTTTTTCTTCAGCAAATCTGCTAGGCTTTTGTAGTATGTTCTCACCTCTAAAATGTATTTGGGAATGTCCTTAAAAATCTGTATTTGACAATTTTGGATCACCAGTGCCTTTTGATAATGCAGATTCAATATTTTATCTCTTTCTTCTTTTGATCTCAATGTGATTAGGCAATCCCTTGGTTTTTTATCCTGCTTTCTGCCCAGTCGAAAGGCTGTTGTTATCTCAAATTCATCTTCTTCCTCCCATTCCTCCTGCCAAAAAGCTATAATGTTCTCTGTAAGGAATTGCACAAGGTTGTCCCCTTCCCCTTCAGGCACCAATCTAAGTTTTAAGTTCTTCTCTTTACGTTGAAGTTCCAATAAGGAGAGGGCTGCATCATGCTCATTCACTTTTTTAATAATAGGCCCAAACTTTTCCCTTGTCTCTTCAGCCGTTGTTTTTGCACTTTCTGCAATCTTTCGTGTTTCTGAATTTTCCTGGATTAATCTATTTATAGAATCTGTGTTAGATTTTACACTAGCTGTATTCACATCCAATCTTGTTGTCAACTCTGTTAATTTTTTAGAGTTCTCTGTCGATAGCTTTGTCAATGCTAGAGGACTTCCGGTCGGCGCCAGCGCTTAATGGCGGTCCGAGCCTCGAGCTCCGAGGCAGGACTGCTTCGCTAGTTCGGGTCTTACCCGCTACGGCAAGCGGGGGACCCCTAAAATCACAGGCGCGGAGCTTCGGTGGGCACCTTTCGCGCCCCCCGGCACTGTGAGGGAGCCTTTTTAAAGGCTTCTGAGCGGCATCGGGGTAAGCGCGGTGCTGAGAGTCGTCACCCAGCTAGCAGAGTGAAGCCGCGTCGCCATGAGCGGAGAGCGCCGATTCCTTCCTGCAATTGGAATTTGACCACAGCACCCGTGAGTAAGATTGAAAAAGTAACGGGACATTAAATAAGAAATTCGGCTGAAAACGGGAAAGGCATAAATTAAGGAAGTCTGCCTCCCCGGAGCTGCATGAGAAATAAAGCAACGAAAATCAAGCTGCATTTGAAGGGAACCCTTCTTTTTTTTTAAGCTGTCAAACTGACATCGGACTTAAAACTTCCCCCCAGATCGGCAGGAGAAGGGGGGAAGGGATCGGGACATTGTTAACCTGCTGGAAAATTATTGGAAAATTAAGACCTTCCATTGCCAAACCCCCCTAGGTCGGGCTGTCCAAATAAGACACCGGGATGTGGACTGTCAAATTTTGCGAAGTGGGGGTTTGCTCGTAACAAAGTTACCGGACCTTAGATTTACCCTGTTGCATTTTGGCTACACAGAAGACAGAGACACTGCGGTTTGGATATTGGAAACTTTTGGCTACTGTTATACTTCCTTGCTTCTTTGTTTTTCTTTATCCTTGCCACTTGGATACAATTGAATGCTCCCTCTAGAGGGCTTTAAGTGAATCTGTTGCAATTGGAAAAGTAACAGTGGGATTTTCCACTTAGAAATCAACTCTGTGAGAACGACCTTGAGGATATGAGTGCCCCTACAGAAGAGATAGTAACAAGGCAGAAAGCAAAACAATCTCAAAAGAAAAGGGGCTCTATATCAGGAACTGTTCCAGCTGCACAGGAAAAAACACCAGCTTCTATGGATCCTATGACTCAGGCACTACTTAAAATAAATCAATCCCTGGAAGCATTGACTCTGCTTTCCAAATTGTATTGTGGATCGAGGGCCCGACCCCCGATATGTGAAATAAACACACAAGGACACGCGATATAAGGTTAATGGGCAAGAAAAGGCCACAACTTTATTGATTACAGCAGTGAAAAGGTATTGGCTTAGGCATTGGGTGACTATAGGAGGTGGGTTTATTCAACAGTAGGTGGAGCCTGTTGATGCTAATACAACTATAGTCTCACCCCCTGATGTCACTGAGGGTCGTGCCATGGCCTCCCGCCAAGCAGGCATCGGACGGAATACACGACCGCCAGATTCCTTTAACGGAATAACCCACGGTAGATAGCATAGGCGATGGCCACACCTAGCCCTTGACACGCATGAATCCAATGCCTAACCTACCCACCAATACCACAAAAGTTGTGACGATTGCTACGAGGTAGGCGAAAAAACCAAAAAGCCTAATGCCAAATGGAAAAATTCCTACCAAGCCCCCCAGACAACCGGGGCGACCAACCTAAGGTCCATAGCAAGGCCAAAAACCTAGACCCTGAGCTAAATGGGAGTGGAGGGTGGGTGACTCGCTGCGGGACGACGACGACTGAGGAGGAGGCGGAGCTGGCCCCGCAGCATTAAGCTGCTAAACACGCCCCCCGGAGACACCTGGCTGGCTGCCTCCGGTAGGCGTGGGCACCAGCCAGGTGAGGAGGGGCGGGGGCTATGGCCCCTGGCCAGGAGGTGGAGCTCGGGCTCCCGCCCACAACCACTCCCCTCTCTTCCAGGGAGGAGAGTCTTTGTGGATCGAGGGCCCGACCCCCGATATGTGAAATAAACACACAAGGACACGCGATATAAGGTTAATGGGCAAGAAAAGGCCACAACTTTATTGATTACAGCAGTGAAAAGGTATTGGCTTAGGCATTGGATGACTATAGGAGGTGGGTTTATTCAACAGTAGGTGGAGCCTGTTGATGCTAATACAACTATAGGCTCACCCCCTGATGTCACTGAGGGTCGTGCCATGGCCTCCCGCCAAGCAGGCATCGGACGGAATACATGACCGCCAGATTCCTTTAACGGAATAACCCACGGTAGATAGCATAGGCGATGGCCACACCTAGCCCTTGACACACATGAATCCAATGCCTAACCGCCACCCGAGCCACAAAGGGGCTCGCCGCCAATACCCTCACAGCTGCAACCAATCCCTAATGCTACTAATGACGCTGTCCAACCAGATGTCACTCCCAATGTCTGTTAGATGAACTCCGTCATTCCGGTAAATGGCTTTGTCGCTGATCCGGATACGGTCATGATAAATGACTCGGCCATTCATAAAGCGCACCCGACGGGCTACCGCCCGGTTCAAGAGTTTCCTGGTTTTTTCAATGGCCATACAGCTCTGCGCACCGCGCCAGACAATTCTTTTCAAGAAGGAGGACCAGAACACCATTGTTCCGGGGCACAAGGCCGTGATCGCCTCCAAGTCTCTTTTTATGCTCCAAAACAAGTCCACGCTTCTCCTATTGGCCAGGTCATTCTCTCCCAAGTGAATGATAAGGATGTCAGGAGGGCCAAACATGGCAACTCTGTCAATCAGCAATGGCATAAGCTCTTCCCACCGCATGCCGCGTCGTGAAAACCAGGAAACTCGTATCCCAGGAGGCAAACCAAGATGATGGGTAAGGCCGCAGCTGACCGCCCGAACGCGGGCCCAATGGACTATACTGTGGCCGCAAATCCACACACTGCCCTTGGAAACAGCTGAGAACGAGAGGAAAGGAGAAAATGGGTAAGTAGATTCAGTGTCGCAGATCAGATACTAACGTATATAACCCTTGTAAGCATTGGATTTCCAACGACCCATTTCCTTAATCCTATCTGCCGGCAAGCCCAAGCGTGCGGCTGTTGAGGCAGCGCCGATCCTAAAGGAGTGAGCAGCGTAATCCCGGGAAGCTAAACCGCAAGCCTCAATCGCTTTGCGGAGAACCCTTGTGAATTGGTGTCTCAATAAGGGTGACCTGTCTTCATGAACCAACAGTGGATCCTGACCTGCCGGTCTGAGGCAAAGATATCGCCTAGTGTCCTTTACCGGGCATGGGCCCTGCCCCCCGGACGCTGTGAGTTTGAGAAGGGCACCTCTACCAGCTTGGTCAGTTTTGGATTGACGTATGTGCACCATCATGCTCGTCTCAGACAGCTGCACATCTTCCAATAGGAGGCCACGCATCAAGCCGTTTGCGCCACTTTCAACTACCACCTCGCCCACTCTCAGGGCAGCAAAAAAGGCGATAGCATATGCCGCAGAAAAAAGGCGGGCCTCAAACTTGGACCAACAGATTGACCTAAGTTTATTGCGTATCTGAGAGAGCAACCCATAGGAAATCGGCTTACGGCCCTCGGCCCTAGGGGGTTGCAACCTGCTCCAGCCCTCAATAGCTCTGCGGATCAGGAAGTCACTGCAGGGATCGCGGGAGAACGTGGCCTTAGC
This sequence comes from Podarcis cretensis, assembly GCF_951804945.1. Lineage (NCBI taxonomy): Eukaryota > Metazoa > Chordata > Lepidosauria > Squamata > Lacertidae > Podarcis > Podarcis cretensis. The sequence continues at coordinate 43,431,760 of NC_137172.1, forward strand.
GAAGAAGCTAATGGCAGCTACAAGTATTTTTAAGGTTTTAGGCGCGCGGCCCAAGTCATCGAGGTGTGAAAGGTATTGTAGAACGTCGTCAGTGGTGGGAGGTACATTAGGTGAAAGCCCCGATGACCCAGACCTGAAGCCCAAGAAATCGCACCAGGCCTTCTTGTAAGACCTGAGAGTGGAGGGTGCAACAGACGCCAATACTCCCTTAATCACTTTGCGCCTCCAACGTTCCACAGGTGCTCCAGAAAGGGTTCGGGTAACAGCTGTGCTCCAGGTGCCAGGGACCGGAAGCGAGACATCTGAAAGCGAGATAAGGCATCTGCTATATCGTTATTGACCCCCGGTATGACTTTGGCTGAGAAAACTATATTGTACTCAAGGCACCGGAGGACAAACGACCGCAGAAGGGAGGAGACCCTCGCAGACCGGGAAGACTGCCTCGCCAGTATGTTCACCACTGCCAGGTTGTCAGTTCTGAAGCACACCCTGCGATTTAGAAATTCTTCCATCCAAATGTATACTGCCACTACTATCGGAAAAAACTCGATAAAAGTGAGATCCCGCGTGATGCCCTTGCCCTGCCACTCCGTTGGCCAATGCTGTGCGCACCATCGACCCTTGAAATACAAGCCAAAGCCCAGGGATCCAGCCGCATCGGATTGGACCTGAAAATCTGAGGACAGGTTAAGAACGTCCTGCCAAAGGGATACCCCATTATAGCGTTCCAGAAATGTCATCCAAACCTCTAGATCATCCTTAACTGTCTTTGGAAGATGGACCCTGTGGTGTGGATGTGTGAGACCCGCTGAGAGCCTAGCTAGGCGGGAACAGAATGGGCGTCCAGGGGAAACCACTCTGCACGCAAAATTGAAATGACCTAACAGAGATTGTATCTGTCTGAGGGTGATTTTCCTCAATGTGAGGGTAGCCTGAATCATTTCCCTAAGGGTGTCTATTTTATCTTTAGGTAGGCGGGATGATTGGGTGACCGTGTCCAGCTCTATGCCTAAGTATGTGAGGCACGTAGCCGGGCCCTCCGTTTTTTCAGCTGCGAGGGGAACCCCCAGGTCCTGGGCCAGAGCTGAAAAGGCCCCGAGTAGTGAGGCACATTCCCCGGTGTTGGGCTTACCCATGAAAAGAAAATCATCCAGGTAGTGTGTGACCCCCATGGCACTAGTTCGAAAACGAAGGGCCCAGTCCAAGAAGGTGCTAAAGGCTTCAAATGCCGAGCAAGCTACAGAGCAGCCCATCGGCATGGCCTTATCTACGTAGTATTTCTCCTGGAATTTGTAGCCCAGCATCCAAAAATCGTTGGGGTGCACTGGCAAATGTTTTGTGCATCCATGTCTACTCTTTCTGCTTTCCAAATTGTATTTCTTGACATGTGTTTTTCTTTTTGTAAATCTACCACAGAATAAAATAAATAAAATAGGCATTGTTTTCTCAGGGTGGTGAAGGACGTGTATGCTGTGTCCCATTGCTGTAGTGGTCCTTTCTTCTGATAGGAAATGCTTTGCGGGAAACAACCAAAAAATGGAGCAGGGGTGTCGAGGAGGGTCAGATGGGGGTGGGAGGGAGCAATGTACCTATTTTTATCTAAAGAATGTTGGAGGGTGTGGTAACGTCCATGATATAAAGCCCAAAGCAGACCCATGCAATATGTGCAATACGTCTAAAAAATAGAGCTATAACATTCTGAAATAGTCCCTCTAGAAAACACTGATAAACTCAAGAAAAGTTGGGTATGCATTTGAAGAACAGTGTCTCTTTTCTTTCCAGTTCCTCAATTGTGGAGTAAACACTCTTACCAGAATAATGAATGAATCCCACTCTTGTGATCTTGGGATTTTTCCTTCCTTCTCCTGGGTTGCCATTGACAGATGAACGTTACTTATGCTCAAAGGCAGACATTGCAATAATTTGGAGTTAGGGAAGGGATTCCCCTCCCCCCCCCCGGGCAGATTGCCTTCCCATGCACTGTGTGACTTGGGCTGGTTGCCATGGAAGTGTGTTCTGCAGTGACATTTCATGCTCTGGATTATGTGGGTTGATCTGACAGGTTAGTGGATAGATGACATTGCCATGAGATGTGGTTGAATTATGTGGTCCATTAGTCCTCCCGACTCTACTTTGTCATGAGGTTAGAAAGAGAAAAAAACAACCATAAAACCCAAGACAGGCTCCAACACACATAAGGATGGATCCAAGGGATCAAGACCACAGAACATCACAAACCAAAGCAACAAGGATTTACCACTCAAATGTCTGCAAAACAGGTGCACACACAACTTTTTTTTAAGGAAGAAAATTACAGCCTTCAGTGTTAGCAGACAGAGAGAGACAGTGGGAGAGAGAATTTCTTTCAAGCTCCAGATACTATAATCAGATGGACCCTGAAGGTGAAGCAAAACTCATAACTGAGTGTCTTTTTGAAAAAATGTTACTGGGTGCACACAAGGTCACCACCTTGCTGAATAACCTTTCAGTAACCACAGAAGTGCCTAGTACTCAAAAAGTTGGGGGAAACACAGCTTCTGCAGTTGTGATAAACTCTTGTTGAATTTTGATCCTTTCAATTGATTTACCCCAGTTCCCACTAGCATGATTCAATATTTGTTAGAAATGTCAGGACTTCTTTAGTGAAGTACTAAATTGCTTTATATGAGGCTAAGGAGGGGTGTAGGGAAGGTTACATTTTGCTTCGCTTTTTAACCTTTCGATTGCAGTCATTTTAAAAAAAAAATAAAGAAGTGAAATTGTCTACCAACAAAGCTTTTGCTGACATTCTGGAAGTTAAGGCACAATGGGATTCCAACAACTTACTTTTGATAGCCTGTTAGGATGATATGAAGCTGCTCCAGAGCACTGGCTCATCTCACTCAGTATTACCTCTACAGCTCTGATTCTCTTTTACATCTGCAAATGTGGCAGTGGGTATGCTGGACTGTCGCCTTGCCTCAGTAATGGACTGGATAAGAGCTCAATCCAGATAAAACTGAGGCCCTGTTAGCGGGTGGTTCCATGGGTGTTCTTTATGGTGTTACACTCCCTCTGAAGGAGCAGGTCCAGGATCCTTTGCTGTCGCTTGAGGCTCAGGTGGCCTCAGTGGCAAGACCATCAGCTTCAGCTGGTGACCCACAATCTGGACAGGGATAGTCTAATTTCTGCTGTCTATGCTCTGGTAACCTCAAGGTTAGATTACTGCATTATATGTAGGGCTGCCTCTGAAGATGCTTCAGAGACTTCAGCTGGTGCAGAATTCGGCAACCAGGTTGGCCTTACAATCACCTGTTCTTTTAATACCTGAGTGGGTTCATCTGAAGTCTCCTCCTTTAGTCTTACTGTTAATGGAACTTCCATGTAAGAGAGAAAGAATGGCATTTTCTAATCCCTTTTGTAAATTGAATAAGCTACATTTATCCACTGTTTCTGCCACATTACAAATAAATTCAGAAGCAATGTACTGGGGATTAAAACATAACTTTTTTTCACTTTTTCAAATTCCCATTGTCGTTCTTTGCTTCTTGCAAAAGTGGATGTGGTACCTAGCAGGTTTTCAAGGTCATTCGTGAAATAACAGAACTCCGAAATGTGCTATTTGTGACAGTCTGTGGCTTTCATCTTTTTTTATTCTGATTTCTGGTTGACCCTTTGACAGAATGACAAAAATCTATCCACCCAGAACAGCGATATTAAAACTATTAAAGGCATCATTATGGGAGGCCATTAAATATTCATTGGAGCTGAATTTAAACGAAGCCAACTACACATTTGTTTTGCCAGTCAGAGTGACTCTGCCTGCATTTCCAGTCATTTGATCAAATTTGGGTTTTTCCATCTCACATTAGCAGAATTTTAAATCCCTGCAAGGGACGTGTTTTTTTCCCCTCTGAGTCTGATGGAGGGATAGACCAACATACTTCTACAGTAATCAGTATTCTATACTTATAATAATGGGAACTCTGTACAGATGTTTCTTGTATTTATCACTGCAAAGTGCCTGAAATTTGAGTTAATGTCTATTAGAATCTTTCCTGAGGGGAAACTGAAATTGCCCTTAACCAATTTCCTCACAAAGAAGTGCTTCATTCAGATATATTAATGACAGCACCATATTAATTTTGCACAGGAATAATTAAATACTTTTTTTAAAGTGTCACTACATATGCTCATGAGATACTCCCACCAATTCTACTTTCAGAGTTTTCATTTTTAAAATGGTCACTGGGAAAGATTTTGAAAGAGGGATTTATTACCTGTATTTATTTATCCCTTCCAAAGAAGAAAAACTGAAGGTGGCATTGATGGAATACCTCATTTTATCCTTACAATGATTGGTCCAGGGGCACCCAGAAAGCTTCACAGCTGAGGAGGGTTTTAAACCTATATCTTCTCTTGGTGCAGATCAGTTTTCTATCTGTGTTGCCAAATGAATTCATGGATTAAGCATGAATGATTTGCCCCCTCTTTCCATTTCCTGTCCCAACGTAGCAGTCTGACTTTATTCCAAACTCCAAAGTTCTTGGAAGTGTTGAGCAATGGTGCATTATAAACAGGACTTAACCATTTGAAATGTTTCCAGCAGCCCATTAAAGATATATGATAGAGCACTTTCCTCATTTTCTAAATGCACCAGGGATATTCAGAGCTTTGTCTTTTGGCACGTTGGCCATGCATTTCAAATCTTCTAGTCGGGAAGGTGGATGAGTAGAAATGATGGATGGTGGGTGTCTGACAGATATTTCCCATCCAAAAAATGGTGCCCAATGTAATTAAAGTTTCCTTCCAGTAGCCTTTATTTCCTCTCCAGTGCTCACTGGCTTCAATTTCTTGACCTATGACTATTTCCCCCAATATACAATGGGTACTATTTATCAAAAATTTTTTGGCATTTTCACATTTTTAAAAAGGAGCTCAAGAATGTAAGTGCATAGCCTAAAGCAAATGGCATTTGGTCCTGATCTGTTTTGGCAGGTCTAGGCCTCTTTATAAGCAAGGGCTTCTGTTGCAGAGAATTTAAACCTTTTGACATTTCTCCTTCTGTTTGCCCATCTGTTGCTAAACATTATTTTATCTGTCACGTTTCTACACCGATCTTCCAGTAAGGAGCATGTAACAGGCTCTCTCATTCCCACCACAATGCCCTGGAGATATGTTAGGCTGAGAGTGACATGTCCAAGGCAGACAATGTAATTGAATAGTTTAGTCACTAGGTGGCACTGGACTTAATTTTACCTATTCTGTTCTTGTTTAAGAAAGAGAGACAATGAAGTTATTTACTAGCTTCCTGTCTAGTGGCTTCTTTAGGCCTTCCATGACAGTGGGCTTCATGGCGGAGAAAGAATTTGAATTTGAGGATTATACATTCAGACTTTCTAGCCCAGTGGTGGGAACCTCTCACTCACAGGCCTGTCCAGGCTCTCCATTTGATTTGTGGTGTGGCTTGGTGCAAATCACAGCCACCCGTCCAATACGTGATAATCTATATTCTATAAAGCCTTCATCTAAGAAAAAATATAACAACACACAAACATTAATAAATACAAGTCACTGATTTAAATCACATTAAAAGCCAAATGATATATTTAAGGTGGACAAAAAGAAAGGTTTTTGTACTGAAATCTTGAAAAAGAGCTGCTAGAGAATAAAACAAAAATTCTTTCCAAAAACGTATAAATTAATACTAGAATGGTATACAAAGATGAACAGGTCAAATCAGTAATGATACACTCAGTGAGAGACTTTGGCTATAATATACAGCTTAGGAGAAGTTATGGAATTGGGATTTAAAGTTAACGGCATGTTATACGTTGAAAGAAAATTATATGAAAATGATGTACCGATGGTATTTAACTCCTAGTCAATTAGCAAAAATGTATAAAACATGTTCAAATGTATGCTGGAAATGTAAGGAAAAAGAAGGCACCTTTTATCATATGCGGTAGAATTGTAAGGTAGTAAAAGGATTTTGGGAAATGATATATAATGAGTTGGATAAAAATGTTTAAAATAATCTTTGTTTAAAAGCCTGAAGCCTTCCTTTTAGGAATTCTAGGTGCCGAGATCCCAAAGGAGCAGTATGCGACCACAGCTGCATGGATGTGACTGACCCAGAGATGGAAAGAAGAGAAAGTTCCTACCAGAGAAGAATGGCAGCTAAAGTTAATGGACTATGCTGAAATAGCTAAAATGACTGGAAGAGTCAGAAATCAGGAATACCAAAATTTTAATAAGGAATGGGGAAAATTTATAACTTATCTTAAAGATCATTGTAAACAGTTAAATCATTAGTAGGTATGGAATATCACTTGTAGTTTAAGGTTGAATTCTAGACGTAATGGAAGAGGTGAAGAATTTGGATTATCATAAAAGATGTGGAAAATGATTAATAATAGGACCCACAAAGGGAAGGATGGAAGTCCAGGAGATTCCTTGGAATCTTGTTTATTTATGTTTGGTATATATCTGTAAAATTTTAATTTGAAAAACCAAATAAAAAATTTAAAAAGTAATAAATAATAATAAATCACATTAAAAGCCTGCTAGAATATATGTGTCTTGACACTGATGTTTTAAAGCAGTTTTGTGGTTTTACTGTGTTGTTTTAATTGCACAACATACTTATTTTAATTGTGATGTTTTTGTAACCTACCCTGGGCCCTTTTGGTGAACGGTGGACTATAAGTACAATAGGTGGGTAGGTAGGAAATCTGTGTGAGGGCAGACTTCCTTGAAGTTGGGGATTCAATAACAGTACAGAAGTAGCAACGAGGGATTATGCAAAAGAGCTTCATGGTGACCTTTTGCATTGAGGTCCTAGGCTGAGGCTTCAGGAGGTACTAAGCAACCTAACATTTGTGTCTTTCAAGGAAGTGGGGGGATGCTGGCAGCGAAGTAGACGTACAAAGAAAAGAATTCGTCCTGGCCCACCTGTTTCTGTCTACAAAAATGGAGCAGGCATCTTCTTATCATCCATTTCTCCAGCACATTTCAAATCAAAAGATGGATCAACCTTTGTGTTCACAGCTGAGCTGTTTTGGTGTATTTGTTTTACAGCCAGAAAGAATGCATTCTTGACTTGTATCATGTGGGGCACACAGCTGGGTAGGAATCGGGAGGCAACAATGCAACTTACTCACCAAACAGAAAGCTCCTGGATGCTTACAGAAAGATGTAGGTGACAAGTATTAATAGCTCAGCAGGTCCTATCAGCCTTGTTTATTCTTAGTTGTATGCCTAGCAGGCCCATGAGAAGGAGTGGAGAGAAGAGGACTGCCTAGATTTTCAAGCAAAGATCCTGGAAAACTGCTGCCAGTTACAATACTGAGCTAGAAGAGCTATTGGACTGCCACAGGATTCTGATTCTGGCTAGAATGATCTTTTAAAGAACAACTTGCTTTCTTCACTTCAGTTGTGTCCCAGGCAGTACACTTGGGGAGTGAATGAAATAACTGGGATACACGAAAAGTGTTTAAACCTACCCTGATAGCTTTCTCCATCCAGTTTTTCCTGCTGCTCTGGGAGGGCTTCCTCACAAGTCTTAGGTGGATGTGATCAACATTCCTTCCTCTGTAATTTTTTTTTTTTTTTTTTTAATATTTTTATTAAGTTTTGCATAACTATATTTCACAGACATACAACAGACAAAAGTAAATGAAATAAACATAAAAAGAAAAGAAAAAAAGAAAAGAAAAAGAACATAAAATACGTACAACATAAACAACACAACTTTAACAACACAACATTAATTTTACAACTTAAACAACACAACATTAATTTTACAACAACATTGATCGACTTCCCTTTTTCCTGCTGCTCTGGGAGGGCTTCCTCACAAGTCTTAGGTGGATGTGATCAACATTCCTTCCTCTGTAATTAAGCAATTAAATGTCTTCAGCAATGGTGCTGTCTGCCTGCTGCTGAAGCTTTACACCTGCCTCTACACTTTGTGTTCTAACTTTCTTCAGAAATGGCTTGTTTCTTACAAGGTCCTTACAAGTACAGTATTTCCAGGTGCTCCAAAGTCTGGCCACATAACAGTGTCTCATTTTGTTTTTGTATAATCAAAAGAGGGGAAATGGGAAGGGCAGTTGCACTGCTTGTCACTAAGTGTGTCTCAGGGAATATACAACAGTTGCCTATGACACTTGACCAACAATCCACCAAGCAAGCAGATGAAAGGAATGTGCTACAGAGATAGAAGGCATTTCATCTCCCCAGGGACAAATAATCATCACTTCTTTACCTTCTACTAAATCATGAAGACTACAAAATGGATGAAAAAGCCAATTAACAGCCAAGCAACACCATTTTCCATCCCTGGAACTCAGCCTATCAAATTTGGTTTGGAGGGAATATAAAACTAAATGCTGATGCTTTGGAATCAGTTCCATGGAAGGGATCACTCACTAGTGATGGGCGGGGTATAAATAAATTATTATTATTATTATTATTATTATTATTATTATTATTATTAAAGAACATCCTGAGATGTTCAGCAGAGCTACTCTTTTTAGCTGTGGTTGGCACTGAAGTTAAAAGGTAAGAGCAAGAAATTATGCAGAAACCTGAATGGCTAACATATTGTACTTTCAAAAGCTACAAGGCTATAGAGAACTGCTAAAAAAAGCAATGAAATTCCCCTGAAAAATGTCTCATTAGCGTCACACAGACCTGGGCTACTACAGGCTTCGGTCGGTCTCTGTAAACTAAAGAATTACCAGGTGGGAATGAGTCAAATAAAAGTGGTACTTGTTGGAATATCTGAGTTTTGGGTTTTGGCCTCTGTGCAAAACTAAATAGCTGTACTTAATCATGGACTTCATATATGTCAGAACTCAATATATTCTTATAATCAGTAAAGTCAGCTTTTTATTAAGGCTTTGTTTATAGCTTATAAAGTGTTCACAGGCTACTAAAATATTACAGACATGAGCAGTAAGTGCTGTGGCTAATTATGAGAACATCTGGAAGTAAAAGCATTAGTAGATATTTGCATCGTGTATAAGCCACATTTCTGTACCATATTATTGTCTTGTGGATGTACAAGGGGAGCTGATTAAGCACTAAAACTAGCCATTAGTCAACCATCAACACCATATAAATGAAAATGCATTATAAAGCTGGGTTATTAATGTACGTAAACAAATAAAGTTGTGGAATTAAAAGCAGCCCAAAGTCTCTTTTCATATCTCATTATTTGTTTATTCACTTGTACATGTTTTATTGTTTGGGGAGATTATATGGAGCCTAGGTATCTTTTCTATACCAACTCTCCTGTTAAGTCTAGTGGTGTAGTCTGCTGAAAAAAAATAGGCAATTATCCATCTTTTAAAGCTATCATCACAGTCATTAAGTCTAAAATGGTTCCTTTTTAAAATTAAAACCAATATTCTGATTAATTCTGAATTCAGTATCTAATTCCATACTCCTCTGAGGCTGTGGGGAATGACAGAATATAAACAATGCTTAGAACACCTGCTCTTGTCTCTAGCAGGCATTTCAGACATTTGGAGGTCTTCAGAATAGCTATGCTTGACATTCCCCAATTACAAAAGGCCAGGGCATTAGATGTGAGATAACCAGCAAGATAGCTATGTGCTTAGTTATTAAAAAGTCACCTGTGCGAAAGAAGTAGTATTTGGGGCATCACCCAGTTAAGCTCTTGCAGCTATGACAAATGGGAATTTGCAGAAAACCTGAATTGCCATTTGTTCTGATTCAGTGTTAAAGAGCGATTTTTCATGGGGAAAGCACCAGGGCCAATAAAGAAGTGCTCAGACACAGTGTTTTATAGTTTTAAAGCACTAACCTGTGCCTAGAAAGTGGGGGGTGAAAGATAAGTGTGTATGAGCCCTAAGACCTTTTCCAATTATGCAGCTCATAACCTTGAAATTGTAAGGAATCCTTCCAGCTTCCATTGTTGATGGAACCTATTTAGAATTTTAGTAGGGTTATTAAGTTCCACATTGACTTGATGAGTCTGGTTCTTGACTGATAATACAAGAAGAAGAAGAAGAAGAAGAGGAGGAGGAGTTGGAGTTTGGATTTGATATCCCGCTTTATCACTACCCAAAGGAGTCTCAAAGCGGCTAACATTCTCCTTTCCCTTCCTCCCCCACAACAAACACTCTGTGAGGTGAGTGAGGCTGAGAGACTTCAGAGAAGAAGAAGAAGAAGAAGAAGAAGAAGAAGAAGAAGGGGAGGAGGAGTTGGAGTTTGGATTTGATATCCCGCTTTATCACTACCCAAAGGAGTCTCAAAGCGGCTAACATTCTCCTTTCCCTTCCTCCCCCACAACAAACACTCTGTGAGGTGAGTGAGGCTGAGAGACTTCAGAGAAGTGTGACTAGCCCAAGGTCACCCAGCAGCTGCATGTGGAGAAGCGGAGACGCGAACCCGGTTCACCAGATTACGAGTCTACCACTCTTAATCACTACACTTGAGGCTAGGATACTTGAGGCTAGAACTTGGAGATCACAATCTGAACCAAGAAATCAGGAAGACATCAAGGCTAGAGGTGTCCACACAACAATGTGTTCTACTCCTGATTACATCAATATGTGGTTAGATCATTGTTATTCAAGTATAAGACTACATGGAGTCATAAATCTAATCAGTTCTTTGTGTGCTATTTTCTCCACGAAAAGGAAAGACAAGACGTATCTGATCCTACAAGAAAATCTTCCTTGGAGGTGCTGATTAAATGCAATTCTGGTATATTAACAAAAACAAGAATTTTCCATTTATGTGGCAAAGTTGCTGATCAAAGACATTTCTCTTTGAATTCTTTGCCCTGTGCTCTTTCTCCTTGTAATTCCAAAAGCATCTATTTCTCCAGATGCCTTTTCTATTTACAGTGTCTCACTTAGTTCATTCCTTCATTCATTGTTTATCAATTGCTCAAGGCTCCATTCCCAGTTGTGGTGAATTTTCACACTTCAGTGCAGTGCGTATCTTGGGGAGTCTCGCTGGAGTTACACATTAGTTTAGCAATTTTGCTCTGTGTACTTTGCCTCATGAGCAATGCTGTCTTCTTACTATGAGTTTGTCCTGATTTTCCTTCTGCAGAGAATTTGAAAGGAGAGCTATACTGATTAATATTAAAGGGGAAACTCCTGTGGAATGCTGTTTCTTTTAATGTGTTTGTAATGTGTGTGCATTTTAAAGATACTCAGGCTGTGTACACACTTAGAATCATAGAGTTGGAAGAGACCACAAGGGCCATTGAGTCCAACCCCCTGCCAAGCATCACAAAGCTACAATTCCCAGCAGCCCTTAACAAACTACAGTGCCCAGAATTCTTTGAGGAAAAGAATGTACAGTGGTACCTCTGGTTATGAACTTAATTCGTTCTGGAGGTCCATTCTTAACATGAAACCATTCTTAACCTGAGGTACCACTTTAGCTAATGGGGCCTTCCGCTGCTGCCGCTGTGCAATTTCTGTTCTCATCCTGAAGTAAAGTTCTTAACCTGAGGTACTACGTCCGGGTTAGCGGAGTCTGTAACCCGAAGTGTTTGTAACCCAAGGTGTTTGTAACCTGAGGTACCACTGTACTTAAAATGTGCTTTAAAGGTATAATGTATACAGAGCCACTGGTGGTGCATATGCTAGCAGGGGCCCCAGACTCGATTCGACTCTTCTCTTCTCTTCTCTTCTCTTCTCTTCTCTTCTCTTCTCTTCTCTTCTCTTCTCTTCTCTTTTCTTCTTATGAAAACTAAGCCAACCAGCAATTTCTGAAGAAAGTTAGAAAACAAAATGTAGAGGCAGGTGTAAGACTTCAGCAGCAGGCAGACAGCACCATTGCTGAAGACATTTAATTGCTTAATTACCGAGGAAGGAATGTTGATCACATCCACCTAAGACTTGTGAGGAAGCCCTCCCAGAGCAGCAGGAGAAACTGGATGGAGAAAGCTATCAGGGTAGGTTTAAACACTTTTCGTGTGTCCCAGTTATTTCATTCACCCCCCAAGTGTACTGCCTGTGACACAACTGAAGTGAAGAAAGCAAGTTGTTCTTTAAAAGATCATTCTAGCCATGTGGCTTTATAGTTTGGGGAAATGCTTTCCCCATTCAATGTCATATGCCATGGATTATTAATACAGATAACCAATTTACTAAGTGGGTCCTATTTGATAAGACTTCCAGCCTTCAGTCTACTTTATAATGAAAGGTGAAGAGTGGGATAAAACGCAGCACATTTTCATGACCGACAGCAATCATGTGAATCTATAGTAAGCCCTTACTGCTTGGTATGTTAGTTGTCTGAACTGGCCCATCATCAGTACCAAAACTGGGGGGTGGGGAGGAGCAGAGGGGCTCTGGATTGTAATGGGAGGAATAATGACAAAGAATTGGGAAAGGAGGTGAACTGCAAAAGTCAATTATGATGGGATTTTACAGAAAGGAGGAGCCAACTGCATACCAGGAAGCTCAAACTGAAGGTGCTTTTCCAGCATTATAAAGAAGTTTGAGATAGTATCCTTCCTCAGTTACTTTGCTGTTTGTGAACTTAATGTCATCTCTATGCACCTCTCCTGCAAGAGTGATTTCTACTTTGATGCATCGCACACCTTTCTATTTCAGAGCAGTGTTCTTCCTTCAGGGCACTGGGCCTGTGTGATGCCTAACACATTACAAAAATAGATAGACACTGGCACTGTTTCCCTCATTCACCCATACCCACTTCCTTTTTATTCTTTCTCGCCATAAGTGTGCATGCATGAAGTATAAAATTTTTGCACATCGGTGTTCCAGAGGTACGGGTACTTAGTGCTTCTTCAGTGTTGACAGAGAAAGGTGAGCACACGAGTGCAGCACAGAGAGCAACAGTGGTGGAAAAGGCTAATATACAAAAGACTAAAACCAATCAGCAAAAAGGCCCTCATGCATTTATCGAGAGCATATAAAATTGCCCGCAGCAATCAGTCAGCTCACAAAAGCATTTTTATACAGAGACAAGGGATACAATCACCCTAGGGCAGTTAAAGCACTGCAAAAGGTTTATAGCGCTTTAACACCAGTAAGCATTCACACTTACTGGGGCTTTTTTTAAGCACTCAAAAGCCATTTAAAGCACTTACCCTGAGCTACCTCCTGGCATGGTGTAACTCAAAGTGCTTTAATACAAAAATTCTATACATGCTTTCATGCCACTCTTCTCAGCAATAGAGGGAAAGCCTCATCTGAATCCTGTGTTTACCTCTGGGTACCATGCATCAAGAAAAATGCTGTTAAAATGAAAAGGATTCAGGAGGATAAAGGGTCTAGAAAAGGTTTACAAGGGGAGGACTGGTGGGGTTGAATGCATTTAGCCTTTAAAAAAGCACACGAGAAGACTGTTTTCATATATTTAAAAGGATGTTGGGAAGAAAATGGGCAATTATTTGCTTTATGTACTGAGGCTGGGATTAAATTATTAGAAAATGAATGTAGATAGGCACTGTGTGTTATAAAAATTCTAACTATATCAGCTCTCAATGATTTTTTTAAAAATGTTTTGGAAGGCTTGAGTATCTCCTTTTTTGGTGGGTTTCCAGACAGCCATCTGCATGATATGTGTTAGCTTTAAAACAGGGATGACTAACTCCTGGTCTTGGAGCATGATCTGGTTCCACAAGCACATTTTACTGGCAAACCATTCCACCTTAAGGAGCAGACATGAGATTGTTACGTGTCACATGTCTGCTTACATTCCAGCACTGTATGCTGGGAAATTCCGTTTGTGTATAGCTTTTGCTTTTCTCTGTCTCTCTGAGGAGAAGAAAGGGAGACATGTTTTCTTTGTCCTGATTTATGCTTAATAAATCTTTAGCTGTTAGTATGTCAGGCTTTTGAAGTCTGAGTCGCTGATTTACATCGCACCAGAGATCGGAGGATCGTCACGGCTGGAAGGGCATGATCCAGCTGGGGGCTAGCCAGCTGGCATCTCAACCCCCAAACTGACAAAAAGGTTATGGGCCCAGAACCGAGGCGTTTTCCTGGCTGAAGCAAAGAGCAGGAAAATGGATCCTTTACAGGATGCATTGGGAAGCACCCTGTGTCCTAAGCTGCATGGGAAGAATTATCAGACCTGGGCTGTCTATTGTGAAGCCTTGTTGAGGAGGGCTGCAGTGTGGCACACGCTTCAAGATGCTGCCCCTGCACTGTTGACAGCACAATGGTCTGCTGCTGATTCTAAGGCCATGGGTGTAATCCTCCTGTCTGTATCTCCGGAGGAACTGATAACACTACCTGGCATCTTGACCCCCGAAGGATGCCAACAAACCCCACCCAGTTTTGAAAGGTTGGCAAAAACAGAATAATAATTATGTGGACCCACTTTCAGGGTAAGCAGCAAAATGTCAACTCCTCACCAAGTCCAGCACTCAGATCAGAAGTGCCTCATTAGGTGGGACAAAACTGCTGGCGATAGATGCCTGGCAGGTGAGATATTGTTGCTTGCTGGGACAGAAGCAGCAGGGAGGTTGGTGTGGGGCAAACACTGGCAAGAGTGTTGGAATTGCTCCATTGCTGTATTTACACCATGCCAACCTCCTTACCAGCTCACCCAGTCTTGCTTTTCTTCCTAGTAAGCAACAGTCAGAAAGTTAGCATAGCGGCTCTATCTCACCCAGGAAATCACTTGTGATGCAACTTGCTCCCACCCCTGGCTTATCAGATCAAACATCCATGGGACCTTGGGGAGGGCAGTAACCTACCTGCCTCATGATTTGCATTGATTGGCTGAGGAGGTGGGGTGTGTGCCCTGTGTGTGAGAGAGAGAGTGTGTTGGCTGGCCACACTTACTGGTGGCATGCAGTACCTGGAGGGCTAAGCAAGGGTGAGGGCAGTACTTGGGCCAAGAAAGGTTAGTCACCTCTGTTTTAAGGTGTCAAGTTTTGGGTCTTTTGAAAAATGAAAAATAAAAAATGTATAACTAGTCCACTCATCTTTGGGGGGGGGGGGCGTTGCAGCTAGGCATCCGGGCCCTCGTAGTGTCCTGGTTTGGGGGCGGGAGATTGACGCCCCCCCCCTCCACACCAATCATGGCCACGCACCCAGGGGCTTCCTTCTCTCACTTTCATGGTGGTTAGGCATTGGGTTAGCCTTTGTTTAAGGGAGGGGAGGTTATAGCCTCCACCTACCCCTCCTCAATAAGGGTATCTTGTTAAAGAGATCCAGGTGTATGGATTCTGTCTGGTGCCACAACCCCAATGGGGACCTCTCTGGGTGCCTCTATTTGATGTAAGTCATAGGGCTCCCCCTTCTGGTGGTTTACCCTTAGTTTGACTCCCTGTAGGGACGCAGGTGGCGCTGTGGGTTAAAGCCTCAGCGCCTAGGACTTGCCGATCGAAAGGTCGGCGGTTCGAATCCCTTCGGCGGGGTGCGCTCCCGCTGCTCGGTCCCAGCGCCTGCCAACCTAGCAGTTCGAAAGCACCTCCGGGTGCAAGTAGATAAATAGGGACCGCTTACCAGCGGGAAGGTAAACGGCGTTTCCGTGTGCAGCTCTGGCTCGCCAGAGCAGCGATGTCACGCTGGCCACGTGACCCGGAAGTGTCTCCGGACAGCGCTGGCCCCTGGCCTCTTAAGTGAGATGGGCGCACAACCCCAGAGTCTGTCAAGACTGGCCCGTACGGGCAGGGGTACCTTTACCTTTACCTTTAGATGGGCGGAAGTCAAGATATAGCCTGGTTTAACCCAGTGCCTAAGCCAAACCACTCACAACTGTAACTAATAAAGTTGTGGCATGTTTTAGCTCACAATTCTAAATAATCGTGTTGGTGTGTTTGTTAATCAATGGGGAAGTACAGGGCACGGGGGCCTTGGAATGCAAAGCACAAAAACAAAGAGAAAAGCAAATCCCCACTACAGCTTGTTCACAAAACAAAATGAGAAGGTATTGGGTCTGGTTCGCATACAATCTTTTTAGCTCAGGCAAAGATGCCAAAGTAATGAATAGTCATGCAGACAGAAAATGTAGCTTGGAATATATGCAGCTGGGACCCGAATCCTTCACCAGTTGCTGCATGTATGTCTTTTAAAGAGAAAGCCAGAATTCATACCCATGGATCCATTAGGATGTTTTGAATATCTGGGTCATCGGTTTAAGAAGTGAGCCTTAGATAGGAAGCAGGCTGATGCCAGGTGAGTCTTATCCAACCCAGTGTTACCTACTGTGACTGGGAGTGGACTCTCCAAGCTCTCAATTAAAAGCTCTTTCCCCTTACTTCACTCCTTATCCTTTTAGCTAGAAGTGCCAGGAATGGGACCTGAGACCTTCTGCCTATAAAGCACATGCTCTACCACCAAGTTATGGTCCCTCCCAAAGCTATGGTTCAGCAGCAAGAGACATGTGCATAGCCAGTCAAAGTGCACCATGTCTACTTTATTTTAGTACCAGGCTTAGAAAATACTGGAAGTAAAAAAGAAGCAGCAGCAATAATAATAAATTAAAAAACCTAACAATTTGCTGCCCTTCCATGGTACCCAAAATCAGCTGCCTCATTCTTCCTAATGGTAGGGCTGGCCCTTCCTGTACTTCATTATTGTATACAACTAATTCTTTTTTTAAAAAAAGTGAATTGCTTCTCTTTAGGAGCACTGTGTCATATGAGCATATGAAACTGCCTTAGGCCGAGTTTAGCACATTGCTCCGAATAGCCCAGCGTTAGCTACTCTGACTAGATGACAGCTGTCCAGAATCAGTGGTCTTTCACAGACTTGCAGTTTCAGATCTTTAAAAGCGGTGATATCCAAGACTGAACTTGGGATCTTCTACATGCAAAGCATGTCCTCTGAGCATGGGGAGAAAGAGATAATAAATATAGTGCCCCCAGTGGGGTTAGATTCAATCATCTGATCAGGATTATTTCTTGCTCAGCCAGCATTAACTTTAAAGGAAGCATCAAAATTGTGATAACTCCAGTAGGTCAGAGATCATTTATACGAAGAAAGCCAATGCACTGTGCATGTTGTCTTTAATGTGAAGTTTCCAAATTCAATATAGTAATTTAGAGGAGATATTGTATGAATAAGCAAGCACACATATATGTACTATAACAACATCAACTCAACTTAACCGTTTTACTAACTGCCAAACTAATGGAATAGACCTGCTGTTCAGAGTCTCTTCATCTTAAAGATACAGTGACATATATCTGCACACTATGGAGAATCCTGTTTTGACTTCCCATAAGCAGAAAACAATTCCGTAGCCAATATGAGTTTTCCTTGACTTGTGGTGCCAAATGGACCTAGGTTAGAAGACAAATTTTGAAAGCACTCTAAAAGGATGGGTACTAAGCAGTGATGGAAAGAAACATGGTAAGAGCTCAGGATATCTTTTGTTTTATTTATTGAAAATACCTTACAACCATTTTTCTTTTTAAAATCACAAAGCAGCATACAATAAAACCAAAATCTATGCAATAATAATACAGTGGTACCTCGGGTTACATACACTTCAGGTTACATACACTTCAGGTTACAGACTCCGCTAACCCAGAAATAGTGCTTCAGGTTAAGAACTTTGCTTCAGGATGAGAACAGAAATCATGCTCCGGCGGCGCGGCAGCAGCAGCAGCAGGAGGCCCCATTAGCTAAAGTGGTGCTTCAAGTTAAGAACAGTTTCAGGTTAAGAACGGCCCTCCAGAACGAATTAAGTACTTAACCCGAGGTACCACTGTAGTTAAAAACTTCAGTGTGAAATATATAGATGAAGAACACGGATATACAGAATTGTAGCAAAGATCTGAGCATATCTTCTGTTAGGTCCTGAATCAACAGTTACTATAACGGCAGTAGACATTACAATATAAAGCCAATCTCTTCAAGCATCCATATACCAAGCAACATCTAATGTAGGCAATACAAGAGTTAATCAAGTTTTGTTTAATTGCTTCCATGTTTGAAAGGGGGGGAAGCTGTTCTATCAATCACCCCTTGTGAATTTAAACAGGGTTTTTATTGCTTTCATGACTCAGCGTCATAAAAATGACTTATGTTTTTATTTACCCAGACTTATTTTGGTTCAGGCATCTCCTAGCCCTATACATAACTCTAGCTGATGCTCTGACAGTCTGAAGCTGCACTGTGTCATTCCTATGTTGCCTTTTCTTTTTTTGCTTTTCCTGCCGTCTGCTTGGGATTGGTTTTGAAAATGTATCCTCCCCCCCCCCCTTTTTTTTTTTTCTTCTTCTTAGGCTTTCAAAAGACATATTTATAGAAATGGAAGTGCAGGGAGGGATTTTGGTTTTTTTTCTGAAGGTTCTCTGCGATATTTTATGTCCTTGTGCTGGGGTACTGCTTGAGTAAGTGTAGCCATCATTTTACAGGGCTCTGCTGCATGTCATTCCAGCTGGACTTTAATGAAGTATTACAGTAAGATTGCTATCATTTCCTGTAATGCGGAGAGAAAGTTACGGCAGGTAAAATGGCAGAGAGACATGATGACAGATTTTCCACACTTGAATGTCTGGAGCCTTCCATTCGAGCTCCGAAAGCCAATTTACATGCAGTTTCATACCCCGGCTGTCTGATGGATTCTGCTATGTGCACCAAACAGGCGGGTTGTTTTTAAGAAGTCCGCCAGCCTTCTAGGAAAATGGGACACCTCATAGACCAGAAAGGGACTTTCTGCATGGTATTACAGTCTTTACTGCCATTATTGCCCCATCCCCAAATAACCTCAAGGTTCAGAGAATCTGAAATTGTTTAACCTTACCCTCCATAAAACTGTTGTCAGTTGCTCCGAATGATATAACTAGGTCAACCCATAAAGCAGAGCTTTTGGGAGGACGGAGCTGCGGGTTCTCTATAAGTCAATTTTCCAGATAATTTCTTGCAAACTGTTTATGTGGTTGCTGTCCCCCCCCAAAAAAAAAAAAATCTAAACCCTCACACTTGTTCTAAGTGGTGTGAATTGCCAAGTGCTTTTCAGCCATGCCCAGTTCTGGAAGCTTTCGTTCCCAGGAGGCAATACAGTGGTACTTCGGGTTACATACGCTTCAGGTTACATACGCTTCAGGTTACAGACTCCACTAACCCAGAAATAGTACCTCAGGTTAAGAACTTTGCTTCAGGATAAGAACAGAAATCGTGCTCCGGCGGCGCGGCGGCAGCGGGAGGCCCCATTAGCTAAAGTGGTGCTTCAGGTTAAGTACAGTTTCAGGTTAAGAACAGACCTCCGGAACAAATTAAGTACTTAACCTGAGATACCACTGTATAAGAAGACAAATGAATTAGCATGCTGGGACAGCATAAGGCTCTTGCCAAGACTCTCACTAAGGACCTGTCCACATCTGAGCTGGATCTCATGTGGAATCCATGTTTTCCCCATTCAGATTTGACCTCATCGGTCCACAGACATGCATATTTGCAGTTGAAGACCAAATTCACTTGTTCTTGTTCATAACAGTAGGTGTTCCCTCTTGGCTTTCAATTTGTTGATTCGTCTGTGTTAATTTTGCACAAACAGAGCGTGTGCACTGGAATTAGCTGAGCAGTGCACATGCCTTTTTAAAAAAAAACATAAAAGTGTCTGCCCAGGAATTGCACAACTGCACCTAACCAGGAATTCCCAATTTAATGCGAACACCACTCCTAAAGCAAAAGGCACTTTCCACTCCCAAATAGAAAGATGGTTGTGGAAGAAATCAATACAGTAATATACAATGAAATCAATAGTGGTGGAAAGAAGCAATGAGAAATCATGGGGGGGGGGCTGTTTTGCACAAATCTGTTTTTTAAAAAACCCAAGCAGCTGTGGAGGTTGCTGGAAATAAGCACCCCTGCTGCCAGAACAGAACTGACATTAGGGTGATCTATGGTGTGCAGAACAGGTAGTAGCAAAAATGGATGCCTGATCCACCCCCAGAAAAAAAAAAATGAGGCAATGCTGCTACTGTTTTGAGTGGAGCAGTTTGGAGTCACATTTTCCAAAACTTATTGGATTATACCTTCAGTGAGGAAACCCAAATTTACAGGGGAATGCTGGCAGGATAGGAGCTGTTTGAGGGTGATGTCATGTGGGCAAACTTAAATAGGAATGCAAACAGTTTGAGATACACATTAGGCTCAGGTGTGGACAAACTCTAAGAAAGCTCGTAATTAACAAGCCCATATTTCTGCATCAAGATGAGTGGAGATTGCCCATTGCCTTCTTTTTCTCTATACTTGTGTCTCTGTGCGTGCTTTTTAATTTTTTTGAATTTTTCGGGAGTTTTCTGCAGCTTCAACATGTTTCCAAAACTGCTATTTTATCAAGTGCTTGTTTGTTGTCTGTTATTACATCTGCAGTCCTTTAAAAAAATGCTTTCTCTAATGCCTGAGAGATACCTCAGGTTTTGAGGGGCTGATTTTAAGACACCATAGGAGGTAAAGCCAGGTCTGTAATTTCCTTCTCATGGAGGCAGTTAAGGAAGAGCTTCCTGGCATTTGTCTTCTCTCTTTTTCTTTAGTGAAGTGCTTGGCAGAAGCAGAGAATGAGGTGGTCCTTATGTTTATCCATTTTGAAATTATGATGGCATTTTTGGCAACATGGTATTTTGATACCCCTAGCTAGTTCCAATCAACCTCCGGCTTGTTTTCTATCTGAGAAATGATGGCTTCATTCTTTTAGCTGGGTCATTTCTTACTATTCCTGTCATGCCCTTAAAACAAAAGAGCTAAATTCTCACAGGATTTAGCATTTAAAGTGAACTGCATCCACCCATAAGGCTCAGGCTTAATAGTAATGGCTACTGACATTTCTACAGATAATTATCACAATTTGCTCATTTATTATCTGTATTATCTGCTGCCTTTTCACTGCAAAATAATGACCCCTGTGGTTTACAACACAATGGCACAACAACATAATGCATAAACATAAAAAACGAACAGCATAATCCTAACCTTGTCTCCTCGGATGTCCCACTAAATTCAAAGGGCCTACTTCCAGATATTTGTGGTTAGGATTGCAAACACCAGCATAAAAGATAAATTTTGTTGATCATAGAATGGTAGAATGCTAAACCACCCCCTGCAGCTGGCTATCCAACCTCTGCTTGAAAACCTCCAAGGAAGGAGAGTCCACAATCTCCCGAGGGAGTTTGTTCTACTGTCGAACAACTCTTACTGTCAGAAAGTTTTTCCTGATGTTTAGTCGGAATCTCCTTTCTTGTAACTGGAAGGCATTTGATGAAATTCTACCCTCCAGAGCAGGAGAAAACAAGCTTGTTCCCTCTTCCAGGTAGAGGGCCTTCTCAGCAATGGCGCCCACCCTGTGGAACGCCCTCCCACCGGATGTCAAGGAAATAAACAACTATCTGATATTAGAAGACATTTGAAGATAGTCCTGTTTAGGGAAGTTTTTAATGTTTGATCTTTTATCGTGTTTTTAATATCCTGTTGGAAGGCACCCAGAGTGACTGGGGAGGCCTGGCCAGATGGGCAGGGTATAAGTAATTTTTTTAAATTGTTGTTGTTGTTGTTGTTGTTGTTGTTGTTGTGACAGCCCTTTAGATATTTGAAAATGGTTATCATATCCATATCCATATCATATCATATCCAGACGCAGGTGGCGCTGTGGGTTAAAGCCTCAGCGCCTAGGGCTTGCCGATCGAAAGGTCGGCGGTTCGAATCCCTGCGGCGGGGTGCGCTCCCGCTGCTCGGTCCCAGCGCCTGCCAACCTAGCAGTTCAAAAGCACCTCCGGGTGCAAGTAGATAAATAGGGACCGCTTACCAGCGGGAAGGTAAACGGCGTTTCCGTGTGCGGCTCTGGCTCTGGCTCTGGCTCTGGCCAGAGCAGCGATGTCACGCTGGCCACGTGACCCGGAAGTGTCTCCGGACAGCGCTGGCCCCTGGCCTCTTAAGTGAGATGGGCGCACAACCCCAGAGTCTGTCAAGACTGGCCCGTACGGGCAGGGGTACCTTTACCTTTTATCATATCTATAAAATACAGGTATAACGACCAAAGGCTCATTGCAATATTTATTTATACTGTGTTCAACAGCATTTTATGTACAGTCTTAGAATTTGTAACTTACGTTACAAATTACGTTACGTTAATTTGTAACTTATGTTGCAACATCCGCATGGTTCTAGCATTTGTCTCCCTTAACCAAAAGAATATAGTTAATTATTATATTATTCTAAGCCAACAATAAGATCTCAAACTCTGTTTTTCCCAAAACATAACAAACATTCCATTTCTCTATAAATCGGTCATCTCACTGCCTGCGTTCCCTTACTGTTATCATTTTAGTAAGGTTTATCCTATAAGAGGCTCTAGTAATTGCATCAGTGCCATAGCTGTGATGTTCTGGGAGAGGGGAGTGATGCGAGCTGGTGGTGAGGTTGGCACAGTGCAAACGCACTGACAGAAGCTTCAGATTGGCTCCACCAATGTGTTTGCACTGTGTCAACCTCACCACCACCTCGCCCCTCACCCTCCCAGAATGACACAGCAACAGTAGTGACAGGAGCGAATACACTTCTTTCCTACATTAAGCCTGGATCCAGCCCTATAATTATTTGTATACAATCCTTCAATCAGATTTCCAGTGGGGTTGACATAAAGGGGGGAGGGGAATTAAAACACTGCAGTAAGGATTGCAGCCTTAGAAAGATTTTAAAAGCAAGCGCAGTATATGTGGAAAGGAGATGACTTCATATACTACAGGCACATCAT
This sequence comes from Podarcis cretensis, assembly GCF_951804945.1. Taxonomy (NCBI): domain Eukaryota; kingdom Metazoa; phylum Chordata; class Lepidosauria; order Squamata; family Lacertidae; genus Podarcis; species Podarcis cretensis. The sequence continues at coordinate 43,454,416 of NC_137172.1, forward strand.
GCTCCCTCTATATCTTCTCATGGGCAGTATCAATCAAAAGTATTTTACAAAAGCGAGGTGCCTGTGGATTATTTCATACAAACCTGGAACCAGACATGGATAAAACCTGCTTTCTTTATTTTTTCTAAGGCACTTCCGTCTCCTCAATCCAGTCACAATTTTCCTCCTTCCACACGGCTGAAATAGAATCAAGATACAAAATCAAATTGATAATCCCTGCTGGAAGCCAGATGTCAATTTCCTCGCTGGCCTCAGGAGGTTATTCTGAAAATTCATTAGGCAAACCAGGGTTTGTCATATTTAAAGCTTCAGTTCCTGTTATAGTCAGAGACACAACTCTGTACATTCCAAATGTGTGATGGCACAAAACAATGTCTCTGCCTTCAGGATATCTGTGTGCTAAACGTTTTGAGAACACCCGCCTTTCGAAACAATTACACCGTTTGTGTTGTTTGCTGCTTCTCTCCTCTCTTGTTTAATTACTCTGTTCCCTAATAAGATCCAGTCAGAGACATTAACTTCCTTGTTAGCTAGCTTCCATTTTCAGTATCTTCCATTCTTAAGCTCAATGGCAACCCTTCAGAAACAGGGGAACAAGGGGGCCATGTGTCCTAGCTTCTGAAGGAAATCCATTAGCTTTGAAAGACAACACACAGGGGAGGCAGTTGATTTGTAAATAACTGTTGATGATTGAGCTGGAGGTATCTGTTGTATGCTATGGTATATGTAAAAAAAGGACACGTTTCCGCATCAGCAGACAAAAAAAATGAAAGAAAGACTTGTGCAAAATAAACCATTTACAGTGAAACCGAAAATACTGGATGAATGTATGAATCAATGTTGGAACAGACCGAGGCACATTGATACTTGCTGCATAGCTATTCTTAGAGGAATGTCCAAAGTCACCATTGGGACTTCCTCATTTTAAGGAGGGTTTTAGTTTCCGTTATTATTATTTTTTAAATGTACATTTTAATCCTGTTTTTCCTGCCAAAAGCTCGCAACAATCCCAGGAGAAAGCTAGAGAGAAGAGCCAGCCCACCCGTGAGGAACGCTGAGGCAACCACCTCAGGTGGCAGGGTCCAGAGGGCCAGCAGATCTCAACGTCAATCATTTTTCCACCATTATTTGGTCTGCCTCAGGTGCTGAAATGACTTGGGCTGGATTAGTTAATCCAGAATAAAGACCACCCTGGTTTAATTTTCACCATGGTTACCTCAGAGTAGAATTCTCAATCCCATTCATGTCTACTCGAGAGTAAGCTGTCGTAGGCTTGATAGGCTTATTCCAAAATATGGTCTTTTTTAAAAAAGCAGAGCAAATACAATTACTATTCTAGAAAGCACATACATAACACAAACCTACCAATTTTCCAGACAGAAAACAAATTAATTTCCCCCATGTCATACTATGAAAAAGGGTTTTAAAAATTCGGGTTTTTTACAATCAAATGAAATACTACCCCTTACAGTTGCTCTGAAATGGCACAAAAAGAAGAGAATGTTTTGAAAAGCCAGGAAGAATAAGGAAGAAATAATCAGGAAGGAAATAACTCTGATTTGATGGAAGAATGGGTCTTCATGAAGTGTTTGTGGGCCGCTGTGCCCACATTTGACCCCTGGGCTGTAGGTGTGCCCACTGTGTGCTAATGGAAGCTTCCCACTCCAGTCCTCCATGTCATTTTCCACCCTCCTCTGGAGGGTCCCCCAACATTCTGGGGCTGTTTTTTGGGGTTCTGCAATGGAGAAGGGGAATCAGCAAAATCCACACACACAATCTCTTAACACACACCTCCACTGGATCATGAATGCAAGGGCACCAATCGGATTCCACCCATCATCTTCTTCTATCTGACATTTTTCCTTATTAAAAACTTTGCATCTCCGTTTTCACCTTCAGCAAGTAATGAACCGATAGCATGAAGAATGTAGCTATTATGAAGTATAAGTACTCCAGTGCATGTAATTTTCATTGCAATCGAAAAAAATCCATTTCCTGAGCAGCGACGGTGCCTGTAGCTACAACTTGCAGTATCTCGGTTCAGTCGCTTTTTTCCCTTCAGCCATTGTCTAAATCCTCTTGTAAGACATCAGAGAAATTCGGGGGCGGGAGACGTGAAACACTTGACCCTCTCTCAAGTCTTAAAACAAAGTTCAGTTGGATAAATTTGTCTAGTATGGATTTTTCTTTTCTTACAGGTTTTTTTTAAAAAAAACAGCCCAAGGATCAATGGATACACACTTAAAGCTCTCTAGAAACTCTGTTGCAGAGCACTCAACCGCCTGCTTTCTTAAATACCTCTTTGCCTAAATGGGAATGGGTGCTGAACGTACTATGCACCTCTGTGCTTTTCAAGGAGCTGCAAGGAGTTTGCAATATGCAAACGTATCATAGCTTGCACATAATGACACGTTAGGGTTGTCTGGCTGCAGTCCAGAGAACGTCCTCCTCCCTTTCAAAGCCCAGGTTGCCTCTACACTGAAGGCTTCTGCTGATGTCTTTTCCCCATATCAGAATAGGGGATGACACAGCACCATCCAAACTTTTCCATATGTTACATTTTTACATCTCTCATCTACACCAGTGGGCATGTCTGAAAGTGCCTGTTTTGTTCATGCATAAACTTGCTTTCTCGCAGGGAATATAGGAAACTGCCTTCTACTGAGCCAGACCACTGGCCCATCTAGCTCAATATTGTCTACACTGACTGGCAGTGGCTCCCCAGGGTTTCAGATCAGAGGCTTTTCCTAGCCTACTTGGAAATGCCAAGGATTGAACCTAGAACCTAGATGCTCTCCCACTGAGCTATGGTCCTTCAAGAATAGACACCAAGGGCACTTCCAGATGATGGCAGGGAGCTTAGACAATGCTGGCTATTTAATGAACATTCATTCTCATTTGTTCTCCATGCTTTCCAGCCACTATCTGTTACACCTCACCTCCAGAACTCAATACTAAGCAGGGCATGGTTTTTCTAACTGTCTGGCCACAAGAAGTGTTTGATTTACCATTTCTCATGCATTTCTTACCCATAAATCCTGCTGCACCCGCACTTGGGATTTGTTATTTAGCAGTGGATCAGTCGGAATGCATAGAATGCAAATTGTAATACAATAAAATACAACGTAAGAAATAAAAGAAGCAATAAAAATACAATAAACCATCAGTATGAATATCTAATGCAGACATGCTGCGGACGTGCTTGCAGACCACTTGTTCATGCACCACAGCTTGGGAATCCCTCTCTTAGATAAATCACTCGACTTCTTTATTTTGAAAAGTGGCAGCTAAGGTGCAATCTACACACATGTTAAAGACGTTGTGGAAATGTTTTTTTTTAAAAAAAAAAATGAATTTGCTATAGCTCACAGTCACCATCTAGGGTCACAACTGTATACTGCATTTACAACACATTCAAAACGTTTTATTTGCAGCTGTATAACTGAGTCCTAGGTAAACTGGGTCCAGTGAAAAGCATTACACAGCAAATGTGCTTCCTCTGGATTTGGATCTGTCATGCTCCATTCACATATATAGAAGTTACCACCTGATACTGCAGCCCTCATCTGATGGACATGAATGTGTGACTCAGCACATGGTGTTCATATAAAAAGAGCCCGACTGTATAAATGCTGAGGCCAGGAAATCTTGGGGCAGTCGTTACTTTTGCTGAACCAGTTCTCAATAACACAGAGGAGGAGAGGCAAACCTTCATTCCAAAAGGGATGCTGGAGATTATTGAAAAAGCATTTCAACCTGCCTACTGATCTTGCACTAGGACAGTTTTGCAGATATGGAAGTTATGTCAGATTTCTTTCTCTTAAAAAGCAAAACAAGAAGACCTCTGCTGCACCAAAGCTTTTTCTAGTTTTGATGACGATCCTTCTGAAATTGCTTATTTTTCAGATCAGTGGAGAGTGATACAGAAGGGTCTCAGATCATTACATAACATGAAGAGCCTTGCACTTCTCACTATATCGTGAGTGACAGCACTACATAGACTGATCCCCCAACAACAGAGTAAGCAAACAGAGTTACAAAATTGAAATCGGCTACAATTTTCCTGCTTAAGAAGATTTTCTGACTACGTGCATATATTGGTCATTTAAAAAATCAGTTGCCTCTGTTTCAAGTTCCACAGCTTGTGAAAGACACGAAGGCTGCATAAACACCATTCAACAGAAGTCAGCTTCCTGTGTCCCTGTGTTCATACCATCAAGCCATACCTCCAAACTATGTGTGTCAATTATTCACACCCAACAGGATTGTGCTAAAAGTGCTCCATGCAGATTCCTTGGGGAAGACTTCCAGTTGCTCCAGTTTTGGTCCTGGGCAATCATAGCCTACGGATAGTCGATACATAACAAGTGGAGCTATAACCCAGTACAGTGTTGTTGTGTTTCCTTTGCAAGGGCTTATAAGAATGAAATAGAATACAGCCTATGAAGTCACTCATAGACCTCTTTGAATGAATGTGCTTACTGTAAGCACTCTGGAACCCCATACTATTGCATGCAGTGATGAATCAGAGAGAAAGAACATTGGGGGAAGAAAGTAAGGCTCAAAAGAAATTACTATAAAGAAACCTAAAGTGACAAAAAGGCACAGATCTTGTTAACTTCACAGGAGCGGTTCCACTGATCACAGGGGGAGGGATATTTAATTCTAGACACTCTCATGGATTCTACTGATGTAACAAACTCCCTTCTTGTTGTGTGTCCCCTGCCTACTGAGAGGCTGCATCTTTCTTTAATAAAATAGTCTCAAGCTATTTTTAAAATGCCTCCCCCCCCCCCCGCCGAATGCTGCGCTGTTGGTACAGCAATTCACCTGCAAGACTGTGCAGGAGGTGATTTAGCAATATAGTGGTATCTCAGATTAAGTACTTAGTTCGTTCTGGAGGTCCGTTCTTAACCTGAAACTATTCTTAACCTGAAGCACCACTTTAGCTAATGGGGCCTCCCGCTGCTGCCGCACCGCCAGAGCACGATTTCTGTTCTCATCCTGAAGCAAAGTTATTAACCCGATGCACTATTTCTGGGTTAGTAACCTGAAGCATATGTAACTTGAAGCGTATATAACCCGAGGTGCCACTGTAATATCTTTTCTATTTTTGAATTTTCTGACTCTCTATCTTTTTTTCCTAAAAACTAACATCCGTCTTCAGCAGCAGCACACAATACACCAGATGTGCAGGTGGAGCAATCAGTTCCCTGCATCTCTCCTGTTTATTTACTAGTATAAGGACAATTCAGGATTAGGCTGCTGGAAACATAAATAAGACAAACAAAATCCCTGCCTGGTGCATCTGTTTGTACACCGTGGATCCTGGAAAACCATGTTTCTATTTCCCCCACGTTTTGATTGCTGTAAAATAGCTGATGTGTCACATCTGCCCTCTGTGGCCTATTCTTCACAACAGTCCTCCGAGCAGAACAGCTATTATATGCAGTGCGCTCTGATCCCTGCTCTGTCTCTACTTTATCACAATCTCTAGCAAAGCAGAGAGGCTTCAATTCGACAAAGTCTCTGCCTACGTTTCAGACTCTCCCTAGTCAGCAATGCACTTTAACGCATATTTAAGTCTCTCTGCCGTGTGCTTTGCTGAAGAGAGATGCTTTGCTGAACAGGAGCCAAAATCGCAATCAAAGCATTTGGTTTGAGCATCGCATGCCTGTATTTTGTAATAGCTTAGTCCAGCCAATCCCCAAACCTGGATATTTTGGACTCTAACTCCCATCAGCCCCAGCCAGCATGGCCAATGGTCAGGGGTGATGGGAATTGTAGTCAAAAACAGCTGGAGGGCACCAGGCGGGGAAGGCGTGCGTAGTCAGTTGGCCATCTGCTCATGTGGCCTCAGTCGCCGCCAGGAACACCAATACACAAAGGAACTGGGGGGGGGGGCGGAATCACATTAGGACAGAGTTCCCCTCATGGCTTTTAAAAGTTTATTCAAAGCATACGTGGATCAAAGAGACCATTCACAACAGCCTTCCTCAACCGCTGCCCTCCAGGTGTTCTCATCATTCCTGCCCATTGGCCATGTTGACGAAATCCAGCTGCATGTGGAGGTCACCGGGTTGAAGGAGGCTGGTTTACACCATCATTACAGATATGACTCACAAACTAGCTTTGGGATGCATGCTACTTCATCATGCAATGAGGGTGTTCTTAATAGCTTCATTTATTTCATCTCTTTTCTCATTGTAATGAGAGAACATGACAAATCATGTTCATATATAATTCCACATACATGCATGGCTTCTACTGATATTTTAAAAATTCCTTCTCCCCCAGCTACTAAGAGGATGCACCTTCCTTTTCTTTGGTGATCCAGAATTCCAGAAAATGGCTGCCTTCCTTTGGCTTAATTTAATTCTGGAAGATTCCCCTCATAATAGCGCATGAGGAGGAAGAATCCATGGATTGCAAAGGTGTGTTGTTATGTTCTGCCTCATCTCAGAAGGAAGCCTCTGGAACATCACTTTTTTTTTTTTTTTTTTTTTTTGGTCCATGTACGTGAATCATTCCTATTCACCTCAGTGGGGAAAAGTAAAATTACACAGTTGGAGACAGCACTGGAGTGAGGAAAACCTGCCCACTTCAGTACCAAGGCATGGGACATGCTTCCCCCCACCCCCAAATGGTGTCCTCCTTCTTGTACAACCATTTTCTCCTGACCCCTGTCTCTGGTCATCTCAGCATCTGGAGTAGTCAAATTTTGCCCACATCTCAATATCCATTCATCACTGTAACTTTTTGGACCTGACTTGAGCAGAATAAATTAAAGCACTGCACTCTGGGAAAGTGGCAGGACGATCACAACCCATCTCCTATATGTGACAACAATGACCCCTGTGTGAGGCTTATTTGTTTGCTTTGATTTTCTTCAAGACTGCTCTGCTCTTGCATTTTGCATTGTCCTGCTTTTCAGGACAATGATTAATGGAGAAAGTAGAATTGTAGCACTTCTTGATTGATTATGCCTTTTCTCCCAATTCACTGTCCTCATCTATTACATGTGACATTTGTAAAAACAAACACGATGTTGAATTCATTGGTTTGCCGCTTTAAAAAAAGCCCAGTGATGAGAAATCCATTCACCCTCTCCAGTTCCTTTAGTTCCATCATCACAAAGGTGAATGAATATTTCCAAAAAAACATTTCCTGCCAGAAAGGAGCATAGCGGCCATGCTAAATGATAGGTGCTAGGCACTGTTGTTAAATATGGTTAAGGATTTCTCGCACCACTTATCTTTTTTTCCTCTGGGTCCATTCAGTGCTATAATGAGTGTTTACGCATGGTTTCATTTACTCATCTATACTGAAAACGTTATGCCTATGGTCCCACCAGCCACCAAAATTTGGTCCTTGGAAGGTTGAGCAGGAGTGAATGCAGCCTTTGGGCTGAAAAGGTTCCCCACCCCTGGCTTAAGGCAAACTTTGTATCGCTGCTAATCATTCACATTCTTTATTTTAATGAAAATTCTTCAGTGAGTTTCTTAAGCCAACGTACCAGATTGATTTCCCTTCCTGCCAATTTCTTGGGCATGAACATAATTGGCTCTATCTTTTACTCTGAGAATTCGATTTATTTTTTATTTTTACACCCATTTTGTGTTGTTGTTGGATAGCGCTCCCTTTTTCCATGATTTAAGTTCCTTCAGGCTAAAGTGGCACCTGCTGCTCTGCCTGCAACAGAGAGCGCAGATGTGACTTGTTACAGAAACCTGCCAATATCTGGCTGTGAACACGAGTCCCTAGTGACAGTATTTAGTAGATCCATGAGTAATTTTAGGAGATGAGAACTTGGGCATTTGGCTGCTGTGAAAGATGCTGTAATGAATGTGTCTCCATGTAACCTCCCAAAGTAACTGCATAGCACTATCTGGATGAAGAGATAGGGTGATCATGAGCCATTTATTAGTCTCTGTGACCATAGCTATGGGAGGGCCCAGTTCGATGCTTAGCATATTCTTCATATGCAGAAGGCTCCAGGTTTTTAGGTGGCTGGTAGAAAGTTCCCTTCCTGGGACACTGCAGAACTTCGGCCAGTTGTTGGGTGTCAACAGCACTCAATTTGACAGAGCAGGGTGATAATTCAGGATAAGGCCTAGCTTTGCATGTTCATATGACAAAAGAAGCTAAGAAACAATGCTCACGCCTGAAGGTGCTCCACAAATGTTGTCCAAGTCTTATTTTTCACATGTTAGGGCTTTCTAAAACGCAGAATGGAACAGAGGCAGGGCTTCCAAGCTCAAGATAAACAAGTGCATGGGCCTAAGCCAGCCTTTCCCAATTCACTAAAAACCTTAAACGCCTGAGAAAACACCAACAACTTCACTTGGTGCTGAAATGGTGATGTCATTGGTCAGTGCTTAAGGAGTGGGCATGACACATATGGGGGTGTCACCAGGGAGAAGGAAATAGTGGTGTTCACTTGATTTATCAATGGAAGTTGCATCTACGCTTTTGTTCAGGTGAAGGAAAGAAGGCTTTCCGATGCCTTGCATGTATGTGTGCATGTGTTGGACGGATTGCCAAAATATGGAATGCCAGATCTATAGTGGCTCCTCTAGCGACTAGCAGGGGTTGAGACGAAAGGGCGTGGAGGACAAAGAAGCTTCCTCCCATCTTCTTAGTAGCTTCCTTTGCCTTTGGAAGCTTCAGCTACTTAAAAGCAGAGTCACAGGGTGAGGTCAAGCAGTTCTGCTGAAACGCCTCACTCCTGCAGTTACCACACAGACCAGAGAGCAGCAGTCAGCCCTTGAGTTCAGTTGGGGCACGCAGGTATCTTTCGCAACGGCACTTTGTTCAAAGGACATTAAAAGCACCTTTTGTACTGAGCAACATTTTCAGTCCATCCTTCAATTTCTCTTACATGAAAAACAAAAAAGTTCAAAAAGGAAAGGAAAATAATGAAAGACACCATCTTACAGGCACTACAAAATTTATCCACATTCTTCTTCACAATGTTTTCTGAGGCTGCTGTTTCTAAAGTGTTATGTACTGAGTTGAATAGGATCCAAAATGCAGCAGTCTGATTGGTTCTAGAACAATAGGATTCATAATGCAGCAGTCTGATTGGTCCACAGGATCCACCCAATCCAGCTCCAGGTGGAAATGAATCAGCAACCTGATTGGCCTACAGGAGAATCCCGGAATTAGCCAATCACGTGGGGCCCATTGTGTAAATAATGTATATAAAGCAGACATTCTGGGGGAATTTCCATTCCTCCTCATGACTATGAGCTGAATAAAGAGCATGAAATCCACTCTTGACTCCGAGTATATTTCATAAAGGTAAAGGGACCCCTGACCGTTAGGTCCAGTTGCGAATTACTTGGGTTGCAGTGCTCATCTTGCTTTACTGGCCGAGGGAGCCGGCGTACAGCTTCCGGGTCATGTGGCCAGCATAACTAAGCCGCTTCTGGTGAACCAGAGCAGTGCACAGAAATACTGTTTACCTTCCCGCCGGAGTGGTACCTATTTATCTACTTGCACTTTGATGTGCTTTCGAACTGCTAGGTTGGCAGGAGCAGGGACCGAGCAACAGGCGCTCACTCCGTCGCAGGATTCGAACCACCAACCTTCTGATTGGCAAGCCTAGGCTCTGTGGTTTAGACCACAGTGCCACCTGCGTCCCTGCTGCTGTTTCTAAGGCTGTGCCGAATGTAAGTCTGTGGAACTGTAAGAATCCTTCCTTACCTCACTCCACTTCCTTCCCCTTCCTCTGTTGTTTCCCCCGTGTCACATTTTAGAGTGAAAGCTTCCTGGATGCAAAGATTGTCAACAAATACCAATTTCTTCATTAAGATTCTAAAACAGTAAATTGTAGCTAATGCTAGACACGCCCACTGAAATTAATAGGCATGACTAATTTAGTTACATGCATTTCAATGGAACTACTCTGAGTAGAACTTAATTGGATACAACCCATTGCTATAGAGAATTCAGATAAACCTGGCAAAAGCTGCATCTGAGATAGGAGCAAAGCCAACTGTAAGACCTTAAGCTTTCTGAAGACCTGTTCAAACAAGACTGGCTGAATCCAAGGTGCTAGAGTAAAGCAAAGTTCCTTTCAAAACCTCAGTCTCTTTGCTCAGAGGTTTCATGCAGCTAAATCTGCCAGACTTAAGCAGGGTGCATATCAGGGGTTGGGAACCTGTGTGCCTTCAGACATTGCTGGACTACAATGCCCATCAGCCCTGATCATTGGCCATGGTAGCTGGGTCTTATGGGAGTCAGTAAAATAACTTCTGGAGGCCCACATGTTCCCCACTCCTGATTTATATGGAAGCATGCTGGTTTCCATGTTGTCAAATTCAGTCCATTACAATGAGGTCATGACAAACTGGTAGAGACTTCCAGGTATTCTTGCTATTCTTGCATCAGGCATGAGAGGAGCTCTTAGGAAGTAAAGCACAGGTCCCCTTTCTTTTGAAGTAACAAGCTTCTTTTCTTCTCCACATGGGGTAGGCAATTTTTCCCAAATCATACTTCCTGCTGTTGACTGCAAGGAAACCTACAGCCCTAATTGCTAGAGGCTGGTAGATATAATAATATTATCAATGATATTGAACCACTTCAGTTTTTAGTGCTTGTTGACTGTCCACTTTTTACAGCTCTCAGTGACACTCACTGGTGATAGTTTAATTCCACAAACGTGAATTTAATGTGATTTCTTTATTTAAAATATTTAAATTAGAAAATGTCAAAGTGGTTTGCAACAATATTAAAATACATCAAGATACCTCCTTCAATCAGTAAGTACAGCAGCAATATTTCAGTGCCAACAATAGCTCTCCAGAGATAATCTATCATCTGCTCTCTGGACTTTTTAACTGATGGTGTCAGAAAGTGAACCCAGGAACTCATGCACACAAAACATGTGCTTTACAATTAAGCTTACAGTGGTCTCTCCTCTGGTATCACTATATTCACAAGACAAATAGTGAAAAGCGAGGTCCTAGGGTTGTATAGCACTAAACAAATGATTCCATCAATGTGAGGATTTCTCCTTATGCAACAGAACATTTCCCCCCTCACGTGTGCTCCCTAAATTTGTTCTAGGGGTTCCCTCAACCCTCTGGAGCAGATCTGGGAATGGTGTGGGTTATGCAGGGGAAGAGGAGATGGGGGGAGTCTTGTTGTGCTAACCCTAATCCTGGCATTAGCCTCATTAATTAGTTGAATGATCCCTCCTTGCATTGATACCAGGCCTGGCCGAGCCAGATACCTCATTCTACTGGCCAGTAGTCACAGGTGCCATTGTTGTACAACCCTGTTGTCTTCTGCCCCTGAAGAGGTCTCTGCAGTCTAGGCATGCACAATGCAGGGTAGCTCATAAGATTCATGCCCTAGCAGGAGCGCCAACTTGAATAAAATATTGTGGGGACCCAGGTAAGCCCCGCCCCACATAATCAAAAACATAACGCAGTGCGCGCACACCATTTGAATGGGAATGCCCATCAACCTTGTGGGGGCCCAGCCCCCTCAAATATTTTACTGTCGGGGCTGAGGCTCCCATGGCCCCTAGGAGTTGGCTCCTATGAGCCCTAGTCTCTGGTTCAAGCCCTGGAGTCCTTGACCCCAAAATTGCAAACATTCAAAGTAGCTGATAAAGGGCTCAGAATGAAATCACAAATAGTGAATAGATCAGCCTGCAGCTGTTATTGCCAGTCATTCAACATTAATCACTCCCAAACTGAAGGATGTGACCTTGAAGTGCGGGATGCAGTTTGTGTCACAAGAAGAGAATAAGCAAAGAAGAAGTTGTTCTTAACAGTATTCTGCAGGCACTTACATTTTCTTTCTTGAGATTTGGACAAATTAGCCACTCTGAACATCTGCTTCAACATGTTTATTAAGGTGTGAAGGTGACTGCCAATTGCCTAGGAACAAAATGTGTTGATCGCCCTTAATACCCTTAGTAAAATCAGCAACATCCTGGATCAAAGTGAAGCAACTACTACATCACTTTTATTCTGGCAGCATCCCTAGTAAACCATCCATAACCAAAATAAGAAAAAATCATTTGCTATTACCATATAGATGCCTGGCCCAAAGATAGAATACACACAGTCTTTCAGAACCATTCGTTTCTTTGGATAATTAACACTCCAAAGCTTTTAGAATTATAACTATTTATCCCACAAGACCTACAAATAAAAATGTGCTACATTACTGTGTGTGTGTGTGTGTGTGAGAGAGAGAGAGAGAGAGAGAGAGAGAGAGAGAGTATGTATATATGTAATGATCGTTTTTTAATGCCTTAAAGTACTCAACCCTGCTCTTGAACTTTTCTTGGCAAAACCTTAATGTTTGATTTCATAACGGAGGCACCTTGTCGCTGGACAGATGTAGACTAATTTGCAGCAAATGTGCCCCCATTGGGGTCTGTCATCAGTGTGGTGTTCAAGGAACCATTATAGTTAATGAGTTGCTTCTAATTGCACCTCATTTCCCAAGTAACATATTGAAAATAGATCCCAGGGAGACAGAGTGCACGTCTTGGTCATTCATACACCTCTTGGACTCCCAGGGAAAATAATAGGCTGCTGAGAGAATCAAGTACAAAGGATGTGATGTGACTATCAACGACAAAAGAGGAAAGAAGAGCACCTACCTCAAGCAAGAGCCTGTGGATTCCTGCAGTTCAACTTGCTAAATGTTCTTGCCAGCAAAGAAGCATTTGGCCCCAGGAATTGTCTCCACATTTCCTTCAAAGTGTTCCTTATGTATTTAGATTGAGGACTCAGCCGCACCGTTTAAGGCACTTCTAATGCCACTTTAACAGCCAAGGTTTCCCCCAAATATGTCTGGGACTGGCAGAGCCAGGAGGAGGATGAGCCCGGAGGAAGTGCAGAATGGGAACAGGAAGAGCGCAGTGGGTTGTGGACCAAGAACAGTGGTAGGGACATGCAGTGAGAAATGCAGGCAACAGAGGGGACAACAGCTGGTAAGGCAAAGTGAATACCTAAGAGCACTGCCCTTGTCTGGCCCCTTCAGTATTTAGGGCTGGGAAAGGGGAAGTGCTGGGCCAGTTCAATTTTCACAGAGTCAGGTGAGTAAAAGAGAGGATTAGCAAAGTCTGCATTGCGTTGCAGAGAACAGAGGCTTATTTATGTGTATTGTCTGCAGAGCCTTGAAGGGCTAATGTGCCAGAGCTTTCTTTCAGAAAAGAAAATGTGGGGTTAATAATAATAATAATAATAATAATAATAATAATAATATTTCAATAAAAGTGACTCCACCAGTCACAGCTCAATTCCATAAAGGATTCTGTTCCTAGGAAGGTTTAAGGTCAATCCTTATCTCTTTTGTAATTTTGTGTGTGTGTCTATCAAAACTTGTTTTGAGGATATAGAACTTTTTTATTTAAAAAAAGTTAAATCAAACTGATACCAATGGGAGAGTTGAGCACAAGCTTATTCCTCTTGCACTGAAATCAAAGGGTCCTAAAAGTGCTGCCATTTGGCTAGATTATGCCCAGTTTTATTGTTGGATTTTCCCAGAAAAATTACTTACCCTGCAAAACAAATATTAAATTTAAGCCAGCTTTCAGATTTTGAGGAAATACAGCTAACTTTTTAAGGAATATTAAGAAAAACCACTTTTTCCTGAAGGTAGGTGGTCTAGAATAATTTTGAGACATGAATCAGAAGAAAAATACACATGATACCAAGTCTTGCAGTATACCTGTAAGCATCAGATACAATTAAAAAGGCACCAAGCACAGCAGCTTGCCAAACATATTTTGGCATCCCCACTGTGCTAAATGCAATACACAAATTGATGAAAGCCACTTTTTTCCTTTTCCTCAGTCCACCTCTCTTTGAAGAGAAATTTTCAGGGTGATTAAAGGGGTGACACTCATCAATTTTTCAGATTGTCTCCTTGTGAGTTTATCGCAAAAAAACCCTCAATTGCACTATAATAGCCCCCTTAGCCTCTAGCTAAAAGGCAGTGAAAACAACTCTGAAACTGTACCCAAAGGCAAAATTGATACTAAATTGTGAGCTCTTATAGCTAAACTCTTGCCAGGGGCCTGTCCGTCTTCCATGATCAAGGAGGGGTACCTCTTGCTTGCTGTGTGGGTAACTGGGAGAGAGCATGGCATGACAACTCTTTTTCCTGAGGCTGATTTCTTCCACAGTGTCAAAAAGAGACAAAGCAATCCTCCCTAGAGAGCCTCTCATTAGAAGCAAATCATGTATTCCTGTCACACCGTTTTAAAAGTACAGGGCTTCCCACCACCCATCGAAAGGAGAATTGCACATTATTACTGAAGAGCAATTTTCACCGGCAAATTTGTGTATAAGTAATATGCCAACATAATAATCCAGTATGATTCTCGGGGCCAAACTGTCACGTGGTTTGACTTTGCGGGACTGTTATAAGAAACAGCTCACATGGGAGGGAGCTGGGTTGGGGACTAGAGCAAGGAAAGGTAGTTCTGTCCTGATTGGAATCCCCACCACAATAGGAAGAAAAGTCCCATTGCTGCCACTATCCGTCTGTTAAAGAAAAGCCAGTCATGTGACAAATGCCTCCTCTAATTTGGAACTTAGCATGTGTGATGAGCTGTTTGGGAGCAAGGGATGTACAAAGGCATTGATCTGCATCCCAACCTGTGCTTGTCTCATGCGGCGCCGTTTCTGTTCTGCTGCATTCCAAGTTCTAACAAAACCAGTGTTATTCATCTCACTGTCTGCGGTGGCAGAATTATGCATTATTCTGTATTGCTCATGTCAATGCAAAAGAAATGCAGTGCAAATGGAGAGAGAAACCTCATAAATTATGCATTGTTTGTGGACTGAAAATAACAACAGCGATTACCGGTTGTATTGAGTTCCATACTAGACATGGGATGAATAAGTGAACATAGACAATTCCCACTCCCATTTCTGATGGAATTTTCCAGCATTCCTACTGGGAACAATGCAAAATGCTTCCAGCACTTCATAAATTGTTTGCACTTGGTGTCTTAGACTGAGTTACTTAGGCAGCGGCCCTTTCGTTATCTCCCTTCACGCACCCATATTTTGGCCCTAGTTTTTTAGGTTAGGTCGGCAATTTATTTACATTTGTGTTGTTTTCGGTGCCTTTGCCTCTGTGTGAATGTCAATAAGTCCTGTGAGTAAAGTGAACACAGTCAAGGCACAAGCAGCATACATACAGAGTGATATTACATATTTCAGTGCAATAGTGTCTTTTTAAAAGCAACTGGAAAAAGCACTTATTTTACTTTTTTTTAATGTATTTTATTTTTCTACCCAAGGACACGGAACATCATCAAAGCGATGCCTATACAATAGTGACAAACAGAATTCTTTATTTTTAATGTAGCTAGCATGAAAACCCCTGGAGTTAATTGTCTGGAATTTGGCAGGCGCTACCATGCCTCAAATGTCGCACACCTTTGTGGAAAAACAAGGAAGTTATGACAAGTCAAAGTTGTTTTTTTCTGGATCAGGTCAGGAAAGGCCAGGTTCAGATCATCCCCGGTTGGGATTGATATCAACTGCCAAATCCGACTCCAAATCAGATTAGAGGCCCTTAATTTATAGAGCTCTAATGAAAATCCAAACAGAGTGTGAAAAACTCCAGAATGATTTCTCCGAGCTGGGCAATAGGGGAACAAAATGGCATATGAGGCTCAGTGTAAGTCACTGTTGACTTTATACATACACCAATGGGAGCTATTAGTGGTGACTAATCAGAAAACAGATCTTGGATTCATAATGGAAAGCTCAGTGAAACATTAATTTATAGCACAATGCTAGCCATGTTTACTCAGAAGTATGTACTCCTGTGGGGTGTACTCTGAAGTAACTGGGGTTACCTAATTTCCTGGAGACTAGCTCCACTGAATTCAATGGAATTTATATGGGAGTGGATATGCAATAGTTGTGAAAACACAATACTTTTCACTGTCATCAGTGCACATATCTAGTTGTCTGTTGTTAACTGTATTAAGCTCAGCTGATGTGCCTGCATTAGGTAAATCCATTCTAAGTAACCTAAAATTTCATGTTTATGTGTAGGTGGATTTTTAATATGTATCTACCTGTATTATCTATCAGGGTGAATGTTACTCAGCATTCATGCTTATTTTATTACACTGAAATAGCTTTTACTTAAATTCATGGCCCATTTCTCAGCAGGAAGACACTAGAAAATAAACACATAGGACAAGATACAAGGAATACTATCTGATTCTAAAATGCAGCTGAGCTAAATCTACCTAGTGTCTTTCAGGAACAATTTAAATATTTTCAAAAACTGCACCCTCTTTTGATGATTTGTTTTTAGAAAAGCCCATGGAACATGTTAATCATTTCCTTTATCCTTTCCTCCCTTGCTCTCTCTACAACACTGTTATATATACAAATCTGATTGGCCACATAGTTTAGTGAGGTCATCTGATTCACTGTTTTGTCCCGAATTGTCGAAGATCCCCATTTGCAATTGATCCAGGAAGCATACGCCCTCAGTCTCATTTTACCATGTTTGTCTTTACTAAAGTCACCACAAAGAATCTGACTGGCTATGTAGGGTCATGATGTCATGCATATGTATAAATCCCAGAAGAAAAAAGTAGCAGGAAGCAAAATGAGTCTGAAACACCAGCAGGCAGAGGTGAAACAATGATACCGAAAGGTATTGGGGGAAATTTCTACTCCTGGAACAGCTATTTGCTGCCTGAGAATTGCAATGGGAGAATATTTGGTGCAGTCCTAATTCCAATCTCAGTTTATGACATTGTGCTGGCAACATGAGTATACACATAACAAGGGGGAGGCACAACACTGTATTGTTATAGGATTGAGGGTTAGTTTAGAGGATTCCCATGGAGCCCAACTGCTGTAAGCCTAATGATTGTAGTTAAGGGAATCTGCTGAACCTGCAATGACTATTAACTTCCTGGGGAGTATGGAATGCCATGACTGATTCATTTTTTACAAGGAATCCACCTTATGCCGTCTTCTAACCATTCTCTTCCTGTATTTTATCCATGGTTCTTCCATCTTTTCATCCATTGCATAAACCTTTTTCCAAGTATGGAGGAGTTGGGGAAACTCTAGAAGTATAGGTGCCTTTAGCACCACTCATCTGTCTGCTTAAAAGGGCGAAAGTTTGTCATTGGCATTGACTCATCGGGACAGTGAGCCTACAACAGCTCAGCACAGTCTTGTAGTGTGTGCGCATCATTTTATGAACCTCCTTTTTTCCTTTAATCAATCTTTTAATTAGCACTAAAATGCTTTCCAGATTTTTGTTTGTTTGTTTTCTTTAATGAAGGGAATAGTGCTATAACATATTAATGCTGCAGTGTTAATTTTTAAATCTTTATTGTACCACTTTAATCAACACTGCAGTATTATGGTGCTATAGTGCTATGTGTCGGGCTTCAGGGAATCTGATCCCTCCCACAGTGGCAGCCAAGAAGCAGATAAACAATAAAGGTTCTTACCAAGTAATTTATTCAATATTCACACAGAGAGACGAAGGAATGCAATCTCCCCTAGATAATGATGTTGCTCCAAGAAAAGTCCCACTCCATCTCTCCTATTCCACGTCACCCCTGCATCGGCTAATCTGAGCTTCTGCCTCTCAGCTTTCTGTTTTACTACTCTCAATGCTTGCCCGGTCCTGGGAGAGGGGAGGTCAGGAATGCTTTCAAGAGACACTGAGTCTGTTAGCTGTCTCTCCCCTGGTGCTTCTTCTTCTTCCTGCTGTTCCTCTCCCAATATTTCCTAGCTTCTTCCCTCTGAAGCCTCTGAACTATGGCCTTCTGCAAACCACTGTTCTAAATCTATGCTGTCCTCCTGTTCTCAGGAAAGTTCAGGAGAAGGGGGGCAGCCCCCACCATTCCTCCTCAGTCCAGCCTCTGACACTATGCCTCTCTTTCCAATAGATAGATAGATAGACCTGGAAAAACATTTCAACAGTAATTAAATTATCATTTTTATATAAAAAACCCAGTAATAAAAGGATATGTGCCCTGAGCTTCAAAGCATCCCAATCAAAACAGGTGGTGTGGAAGGAGCATTATGTGGTGTACACAAAGGAAAAGGGCAAAGCTGGAAGTGTGGAGAGTCAATTGTAATTCCAGTTATAAGTTACAGTAGAAGAGCAATGACTGGGAGCACTTGGAAGCAACCCATGTTTGCTTCTGGAGACATTTAGTTGGGTAACTGTTGGTGAGAGAATAATTTACTGAGTAACACTCAGCTGGAGTTTGGTCTGATACAGCAGAACAGTTCTTATATTCTTGAACAGCTTGAGGAGTCTCTTAGCAGATCAAAATCATTGCACACTGAAAAAGACAACACATTTGGGCTGGTAACTTTTATATTTAAAATGGTTCTGAGAGCAAATCTTTCAAACAGAGCTACGCAGAAGCTGGAAGATCTGACACAGTCAGATGTTCAGCGTCTCTGCAAAACACAAAACTGTCTTCTATGGACTCTGTGGGAACCCTGGCTTATTAAGCAATGCATTCTGTTAGTCAGCATGCAGAGTTGCTATTAATAACAGGTAAGAGATGAAACTGAACAAATACACTGTGTAACAACATCATCATCTTGCCTTTATAATTAATGAACTATAATTAAAAAATACCCTGAAAAGAATGGAGCATAGCAAACCATTAAACAAAGTATTTAATCTGAATTAAGTGCCGGGTGGCTGCTTTGCTTAACAATATATTCGTTGCAAATTGTATGTCTTGTATTAATTTAAGTTTCTTGTTTTAAAATAAAATAATGAACATATAGTTAGGGAGCAAGTACATAAAAGGGGCTCCAAAATGGGATCTACTTTATACTGACCAACCTGTTTCATGAGCCTACCTGACAAATCTGTAGAACATGCAATATTGTTATAAGATTTGGGGGGGTTGGATGATACCTAGGGCTCCCTTCCAGGCCTGTGGTTCTGTATCTGTGATGTTAGAATCTACAAGAGGAGTGATATGCAATTGTTCAAACCATTCTCTTTGTTCAGTAATAGAAGAATAAGCAGAATCATGGGATCTGGAGCTAGATCAAAGGCCAGGCCAGCCAGGAAGCAGTCTAAATAACATGCTTCGAGCATGGAATTGGGAGAGGAATCTAGGGGCACCAAATATTGGATAAACTTTGTCCAAAATAAGTCATCTTTGAACTCCAAGGGTCTTGCAAAACTGGCACAGGAGGTGATTCCAATACAACAAGAGTAATGTACTGTACATAGGTTTCCTAGAAGGATGAGCCTTGTGCTAGAATTGCTGCAAACAGAATCCCTGATCTGAACCTAGTAATAGAATAGAAATAATTTTATCTCCACCACAAGAATGTGTTTCAAAGCTGTACTGGAAACAGTCTTAAAATAGATACAAATAAACATTACAAAATACAAAATAACACAATGCTCTTAAACAAGCAAGCAACGTAGTCCTCTCTTCTTTAACCCATTAAAACAGTTCAGTAACTTTCCTCTCTCTGGTCCCAGAGAGAGATCATAGAATCATAGAATCATAGAGTTGGAAGAGACCACAAGGGCCATCGAGTCCAACCCCCTGCCAAGCAGGAAACACCATCAGAGCACTCCTATGCAGATCCTATGCATCAGAGCAGATCCTATGCAGGCATCTTGCCTGATCATCATGAAGCTTAGTCTGTCCTTTGACATGCTGGTAGCTGCTTCTCCCAGCAGGCTGAACTGGGTTTCTTCCCTGCCTGCTCACTCTGAGGACACAGAGATGATGTGTTATCAGGTTTCATCTTCCTGCTGACTAAGAGACCATTTGGGTTTCCAGCAATAGATCATTAATTAGCCTAAGCCCTTCACCAGAAACATCCAACCTTTCTGTATTGTATTTGCTATAGTTAAACTTCCCGCTAGTGTACACTTCTCTTTATAGCATCTCAAATACAATGCATTCAGACATTACATTTTATGCATATTAAACTTATATCTTTAACACCTAAGTCAGCACCATCTTTTCTAAAAAGAGAATGCAGATAGGAAAGAATAGTCCAAATTAGTGTCGGAAAAGCAAACAGCCAAAATTATGCCTTTAAGGCTTCCCTAATGGCAATGGGTGATTTCCAGTGTTGCAGGAACAGATTTTCCCTTCCTTTCCTCCTTCCTGCAAACACACACACACACACACACACACACACACACACACACACCGGTCATGTGCTACTCCAGTCAGCTCTAGAGGCTCCTCCAACCTTGAGAAGCAGATTTAGTGAGTGTGCAGGAGATTGTGAAGTAAGGAAGGGTAGGTCGATTCCTCTAACAGACAGGTACAATTGCATATCACTCCTTTTATTCTTTGTTTTCATTCTGATGAAATAAGCAGAGGTCGAGCTAACTCGGAATAGAAAGGGTTTTGTTTGTTTCATCTATGTTAAACTGAAGGACATTTCCTGGGAGGATAGCTCAGTCGGTAGAGCATTAGACTCTTAATCTCAGGGTTATGGGTCCGAGCCTTGCATTGGCTAAGACTGCCAGGGGTCGGACTAGATGACTCTCGTGGTCCCTTCCAATTCTATAATACTATGATTCTCTGCATGTATATACTTGCGCACATACACATGTTCTAGAAGAACTTGCACAAGACAAGTTCCAGCACCCTGTTTGGGCCTTTTCACACTTGCTACAGAAGACTACCCAGTGAATGTGCATAAGGCATAGAGTGGCCACTTTAGCTTTTTCATCTCAGATGGTCAAGATCCAAATGCAATCACTATGTTTTCCTCTTTTTTTGTTTCAAAACTTATGCAACATAGTAAACAACAACAAAAAGAACATATGTCCACAAAAAGATAATTTTGACAAGCAAGCCTCAATCGCTATTGTAAAATCTTTTTAAGCTCCAAAATGGAGCTACACGAAATGATTTTTTTTGCAGCCTGTACATTATTTATTTTGCCACAGGTGGGTTTTTTTTTTTAAGTTCATTCAATTTAACAACAACAAAAAACACCTCCTCAGCAGGAAGGTTATATTATTGTTCTGCTGTTTGTTTCATCACAATGAAAACCAAGAATACAAGGTCATCACGAAGCTTAGTAGACATCACTTGAGCTGTTTACTTCTTTTAACTGAAAAAAAATGGTTTTGATATTAAGATATTGGCAATCAATAACATCATGCTATTTACCTTCATGCTGAACATAATTAGTTGATGATAATAATGTAAGGTATGGTATGCTGTTTCTATATACCTTTCTAAGGCTGCAGAATTTGCTTGAGTTTCATTCATTTCTTGCTTGCTGTGCTGTATAAGTACAACAAATCATCAAAGAGACAGACTACTGAGCTTCCTGATAAATGTTGCAACTGGAAATACCTGGCTTTTAAATTAGTTGCCAGTCCAGAACCATCCTGCATAAAGGACTCGCCTCTGAGCCGGTGGCTGTGCAAATAGATTTTATTTGGACAGACATCTTGTACGTCAAATGTCTACTTTTCTAAATAAACCTTACACTGTGCAACAGAATGGAGAGGTCTGCATTGTTCTGTGATGTAAATGGATGGAAATCAAATTAAGTCAGGTAGGATCACCACCAGGGCTAAATTTACCCCCATAGCCTACAATTCACGGTAGAAACTGAATCATTCAGCCATTCAAGATGCTTCCCAGGGCCATCAGTCAGTATACAACAGATCTTGAAGAAACACAGGGAAAGGAACAGATCAATACAAAAGTGCTTATCTCCTTTTTGGCTGCTTCTACACAAAGGGTGCAATGCAGCCTTTATGTTGCTGACTAGTGTTTGGAATATTCATATATCCAAATTATAGTAAGGCTAGCCTGTGTAAGATCTGGCTGGGGCAACCCAGTCAGATGGGTGGTTTTATTATTACTGAGGATGTGGGTGGCGCTGTGGTCTAAACCACTGAGCCTCTTGGGCTTGCCGATCAGAAGGTCAGCGGTTCGAAGCCCCGCAATGGGGTGAGCTCCCGTTGCTCTGTCCCAGCTGCTGCCAACCCAGAAGTTCAAAAGCACACCAGTGCAAATAAATAAATAGATACTGCTGTGGCGGGAAGGTAAACGGTGTTTCTGTGCACTCTGGTTTCTGTCACTGTGTTCTGTTGCACCAGAAGCGGTTTAGTCCTGCTGACCACATGACCCAGAAAGCTGTCTGTGGACAAATACCAGCTCCCTTGGCCTGAAAGCGAGATAAGTGCCGCAACCCCATAGTTGCCTTTGACTGGACTTAACCGTCCAGGGGTCCTTTACCTTTTTTTTACCTATTATTATTATTATTATTAGTTCTCTTCTATTATGAAATCTAGGCACCCAACCACAAAAGGGAGTCGGCACACATTTAACCCTCTCCTGAAAAAATTAAAGTGCAACTAAAAAATGGGGGGAGCAGTTGAAATATTATTTAAGAGGTGGATCCTGCAAACATTCTGTGTTGTTCTTTAACAGTCCAAGCAGACAGGTCCTATTCTATTCAACACAGGGGGCAGAATGTAGGGAGCCGGGGGCCAAAGAAGCTGAATGGTGGGTGGGTAGAAGATAAAAGGAAGAATGTTTTCCTTCATGGAGTGTATAATTAAACTGTGGAATTCGGTATTACGTGATGGCCAACCACTTAGAGGGGCTTAAAGGGTAAGATTATCAATGGCTGCTAGGCATGCTACTATGAATATCTATATGGTGTCTCCAATATTGGTGTCAGTGAGTGTCTTGTGGGGGGGAAAGACTATGGCGATTACATACTGCTTGGGTGTTCCATAGGCATAGGCCTGGTCGGCCGCTTGGAGACAGAATACTGATCTAGTTGGGCTCCTTGTGAGTCAGAGACATTTGAAGGCAGCCCTGTTTAGGGATGCTTTTAATGTTTGATGTATCACAGTATTTTAATATTCTTTTGGAAGCCGCCCAGAGTGACTGGGGAGGCCCAGCCAGATGGGTGGGGTATAAATAATAAGTTGTTATTGTTATTGTTATTGTTGTTGTTGTTGTTGTTGTTGTTGTTATTATTATTATTATTATTATTATTATTATTTACCAGCAAACACCTGATAGTGGTGGGAATAAAGGTAAAGTGTAATTTCTCTAGAGCAGCACTGCTTCCAGGACACTATCAACCCCACAGGGTAATGATGGCAGCAGCCCTGCTGTGGAGGAAAGGAAACCTGTGGCCCAGGGGAGATTAGGTCAATTATGCCGTCCTAATCATAACACCCCATTTGATCATAGTTCTGGTTGCCATTAGTCAGTAATGGGGAGGAAAATTGTCTGCTCATTCTAGGGGAAAGTCCCTTAATTCTTAGCATTATTACTAAAGGTCAAATGGTGGAGCAGATATCCTTAAAATAAATAAGTAGTGCACGTAGCATTCAGTATTAGTGGTAGTTATTGTGTTGGGTGAACTACCTTGTGAATTCATGAAAGGTATTATATCAGTAAAATGGAAAATAACATAACATAAAAATGGTTTGGAGACTGTGTGCATCCTCACACTAAGCCTTCCATGCTATGGAAGGCTTCCATGCTATGGAGTGGCCGCCGGGACCACATAACACCGGTTCTGAGAGATCTGCACTGGCTCCCAGTACGTTTCCGAGCACGATTCAAAGTGTTGGTGCTGACCTTTAAAGCCCTAAACGGCCTCGGTCCTGTATACCTGAAGGAGCATCTCCACCCCCATCGTTCAGCCCGGACACTGAGATCCAGCGCCGAGGGCCTTCTGGCGGTTCCCTCATTGCGAGAAGTGAGGCTACAGGGAACCAGGCAGAGGGCCTTCTCGGTAGTGGCGCCCGACCTGTGGAACGCCCTCCCATCAGATGTCAAAGAGATAAAGAATTACCTGACATTCAGAAGACATCTTAAGGCAGCCCTGTTCAGGGAAGTTTTTAATATGTAATGCTGTATTGTTTTTAACACTGATTGGGAGCCGCCCAGAGTGGCTGGGGAAACTCAGCCAGATGGGCGGGGTATAAATAATAAATTATTATTATTATTATTATTATTATTATTACCCTAGAGCAGATCATAGCTGAAATCCATGCGCTAGCCACAGGCATATGGGAAAGTCTACATTTAAAAAGAGAATTTCAAGGTAGGCTGTTTTACTGTAGGCACCTGATCCACTGCTGGATTATACTGCCACAGCTCACTGGGTCTTGGTCTTATGTTGCTTTCCATAATTTATATTATTTTTAAAAAAGAAAGAAAGAAGGGAAGACATTCCAGCCTTCTAAGCTATCTCCCCAACCACAGACAATCACTTCTGAGAGTTCTTTGCATAGACAATACTACATGAATATATGTCTGTAAAAAGTTTGGGAGTGTTTTTTTAAGCGTGTAAAGAAACAATAAGAAGCAGACATTTTAAGACTAAAAAGCGATAAAATGGGGAGGAAAGGGGAGACTGACACAGAATGAGAACCAGCTACTTGATTATGCTTTTGGAGAAAAACTGTCCTAGTAAACATAACCACTTGCTGTTACCTATTTGTATCTTATCACATCCATGTCAGGATTGCTTAATTTATTATATACATGAATGGCCATATTTGTATTAGACTGTGCTCCGCGCTATCAACTTTGTCTGTGAAATGCAGGCTATAGCGTTTCCCCATACATCAGCACCACCAAGAGTCAGTAGACAGGAAATATATACAAGGGGGGTGGGGAGAGAGATACACACACATATTCAACAGTTTCGAAAACCAGAGCTAATAAATTATAGAGCAGAACAAAGACAGCTTGAGTTCATTTTTATTGGATTCCCGGACAGAACAATGAACCTGTTTTTGTTTTTCCTAGGGGCATGATGGCGGGAAGAATGCCACTGGGAAAATATGAATAGGGCACCAGAAGATGCTAGATTTATCAACACGTGCCACTTGAGAGAGGGGGTCATGTGCATAGTCACAAAGGGGGGTGGGAAATGTGTTTCCTTTCACACAGAATGATATATGACCCAATCCCGCCATTCTAATGTATGTATAAGTGAAATCAATAGTTATCTGAGATGCCCTGAGGAAACAGGGTCGAGCCAAGTCCAACACCACTGAGGAAATGGCTTCATTAATGGAGGCTCCAGTATTTTTGCTCTTCATGCTGAATAGATCTCCCCTTGCCTCTGTTATCTGAACTGCTATTTTGGCTTCAAAACATAACTCAGATTACTCATTAAATTAACCATTGTGCAACAATAGGAAAGACTGTGGGGGGGGGCGGTCTATTTTGTGTTTGTTTTGCTCTGGTATTTTATAGCGACAATCTAACGCCTCTCACTAGACACAGAATTTTAACCATTCCAAAAACTCCAGGGCGTGGCTTGAGGACACGTGAAACAGCAGCCTTGCTGAAGCTAAGCAGGCCTGGATCCAGAAGAGGCTCAGAGAGGAGCCACTTCCTGGCAGGTGGCTTGCTGTTGTTTACTGGCAGGGAGAGAAGAGGGCAGCAGTGAGGTTGGCATGATACAAATGCATTGACGAAGCCTATCTGGATCAGACCAATCTAGTCTCTCACCCTGTCTTCACAGTGGCTAACCAGATGCCCATGGGAAGCTCACAAACAGAATCTGAGCAATGCAATTGCCAGCAGCTGGTATTCAAAGGCATCCTGCCTCTACAGTGGAGGCAGACACCACCATTGTGATTCGCACAATGGGCTAAACTCCCTGTTGCCTTGCTGCTCTTGTTCCCTTCGCTCCCAGTAAGCAGCAGCCAGGAAGCTAACATATCAGCTCCGCCCTGCAAGGGGAGCAACTTTTGCCTGGATCTGATCAGGGACCACATATACCTCCTTATGTTCTTTGAGAGAGAGAAAAGGGATGTGATATAAAAATAAAAATGCAGATGCAGATGTTACTATATAGGCATGGATGGGTGCATGATGCTGTACGTGGGAGAATACCTTGTAAACAATTTTGACTTAAACAGCTACATAATATTTAAATTTCAGTGGCTACGAATTTTCCACACAGCATCAATTTGCTTTACCTTGGCCTCTGACACTTGAGACGTGTGTGTTTTAGAACCCACCCTATTTTTACGTTTGCAATTTGTTTTAACTGTTTCCAACACTGAATTTTTATCTTCCTTTATTCTATCCCGGGACCTGCAGGTGATAATATTAACTACTGCCACTGCAAGCTAAAGAATATGATTCATTAATGTGAACCCTCCAACACTATGGATTTTGCTAGATGTAACCCTTCTGCTGGAAAAAACACTGCCAGAGAAGATCATGCATTTTCATTAAATAATGAACTTATCTCATTGTCAGATGATATTGATGACAGGTAGGTTGATGAGAAGCCCAGGTATTTGGATGGTTCCACCATAGGCCTCATGATTGCCACCACAGACATTGATCCATACTGTAGATCTCACTAATGTGAACACTTTCACGATCCCCATCTTGTGTGCTATGGCCCTTCCCTTTACTAAAGAATTGTTAGGTCAGGATGAAAAAACATACACCAAATTATTGGGAAACATTAGCAAGCAGGATATTCCACTCCTGCTGGCTGCTACCTTTGGACCTTTTCTTCAGAATCCATGTGGATATTTTATTCTTTTTAACTGGTATTCGTCGGTGACCCTCAAGCTTACATGCTTCCATGCACATTGTGAAAAATGTGCTTCATCCTTGCTGCTGTCTCATAACTTGGATGAAAATCTGCCATTTGACATAAATCTCTCAGTGAAATGCAAGCAGTCCCTGTGGACAGATAACCTTTGCTTTTATTTGCATCTCCCTAGTTTGACTTATGACAGAATTATGCCCCCAAAATAACATTTTAATAAGTGTTTACATGCTACCACTCCCCAAAGACTAAGCTGATAAAATTCTTCCTCAGAACTAATTATGCTTCAAGACAAGGTTACCCTCTGTGGATTTTGCACAGAAAGCTTTGCTGCAGAAGTGGACTTTCCGACAAAGGAAGGGCTCCTCCATGTGGATAACATGGCAGGTTTTCATAGGTGAAAAGGAATGTAGGCCAGGCTTCATTTGTGGCCTTGAATCCTATAATGTGCTGGTGACATTGAAAACATAAAAGCATTGGGATGTCCTGGGGAGAAACCACATTTTGTTCCCTTATATCTTATGGGGCACCTGTACACCATCCCTTTCTTGTGTGTGTGTGTTTTTCCTGTTCAGCTTCCTTTTCTTTTCTTCTAAAGATCAGAAAATCCTAGTCTGTTTTCCCTCAATGCACATTGTCTCCCAGGTGTAGATTGTTTATTGCACTGCTCTGCTGGCCTATTTGATTATTCTACTTACTTTCTAGATTGTGCTGTAGCTACTTCCTACTGTGTGGCCTGTTTTACCTTTCTAGGAAACAACTCTGTCACTTTAACTCTTCCCTTTCCAAATATCATTGCCTTTTTCTTTCCCCCTTCTTTTCTGTCCCCACTTTCTAAATTGCAACCAGAGGCTATCGTCATTGGGAGCGCTCAGGGCTTTTTCTTTTTTTCAGGGGGAATGCGCCAGAACTCAATTTCGGCACATATCAGGTGGGTTCTGGAACTTCTCAGGTGGGTGCCATTGCTATTGTAAGAGAAAGAGGGGGGCATTCATAGTGAGCTCTGGCAACTCTTTTTCTAGATAAATAGCACTGGGAGTGCTACTGGTGTTGGAGGATATCTAACCCTTTCCACACCCAATGGTCCCAATGAGAATTGCCTCCCTCCACTCTTTGGAGCTTATTTGGCTACATAGTGTTAGAGGCTTGAAAGCAGCAGCAGTGATTACATGCTGCTAAATCAGTGCTTGGCGTGCTCTGGTCCATGGGGTCACGAAGAGTCGGACATGACTAAACGACTAAACAACAACAAATCAGTGCTACTGTGCTACTCATAGAGGTGGTCCACAGAGAAGTGCTGGTTTGAGAGTCATCAGCTGCCAGCCTACAGCAACACCACCACAGCCCAGGTTGGGTGGCATGTTTCAGGGACCAAATATGGTACCAGTTCCTGGCACAAACATTGGGCAGGGCAAATATAATCTAAGAAACACTGATTGTGCTTTGCTAAGCTCTGCTCATTTTTTCATCTCAAAAGTTGTGGCTAGGAAAGATATGGGGAATCTCTGGGGCCCAAATCTTCTCCGCTTCCCTACCCCACCACAAGTGAAACAGCAGCGGGGGGGGGGGGTTCAGCTGGAAAAGTAGCCAATGAGCTCTATTCAACATGTTTCCCACTACATGACAACTGTAATGTTTTGTGGAGTGGGTGTCCACAAAAGGAAGTATATGGCAAGGAATCAACATGTCATCCAACTTCCCCAGGAACCACTCTTTCCACCTTGCCCCAGTTTTGCACCTTTTCCTGTGCACATTGGGACTGTGCTGCCCTGCTGCTCTTTCCCACCATAACAGAATCTCTACATTAAGATTCTGGACTCGATCTTGGAAAAACACAGGGCGATGTTGCCTCGACATCCCAAGTCCAGCCCCATTAAATGACAGTAAACAAACCATGGTGATTGTACAATAAACGCCTCATCTAAAAACAGCCGCTTTCCAAAGAGACTTCCCTCACTCCAAATCCAAAAGGCACAGAAAACCTAATTTGTTATTTGAGTCACAACTTTGGCTTGCAGTTATTTCTTATCCCATGTGGGAGACAAATCGGGAAGCAAAAGCAGGCTGAAGAATGCTTTTGTGACTTAGCACTGGGGGTACAGAATGTGACTTACCACTGGGGGTACAGAAAACTGAGTAGGAGATGGAATGGAATGGAGTATCCTGGAGAGGGTATGGAAATAGAATTCTCCACAGAGCGATCTTTTGTTTCTCAGCCTATTTGTTTGTTCCATTGTCAGAATTGGGTTTTGTGTGTGGGTCCCCTATACTTCACCTGTGCTGATACTACTCCCTCTTGGGGCTCATAGGCAGCCCAGCAGAACAGACTGCAGTGTGTGTTTGGTTCTGGTGTGTATGCAGTGCCTACAACAATTTCTTCTGTCTCCAAATGTGCCCACAGGCCCAGAGAAGGCTGGCGATCCCTGCACTGTGATCACCTCAAAGGTGAGGGGCATTTACCACCCCAGAATTGGTTGGTCCAGGTCAGTGAGTTGCAAAAATGTATACTGCCATCCAAATACAGTGATTAATGTCAGGAGATGCTCTGAGACCCCCTTCAAATGCACTCTCTTTTTCCCCTTCTTTTTTTTTCTTTTTTTTTTCCTGTGCTTTAAAACACTTCAGAATGACTAGCAGGGGCTTTCTACTTGGTTACCTTTATATCTGCGCTGCTCTACCTCAGGTAGAAAGCAAACCATACTGTGGTACCATGGGGACAAACTGATTTATTATGGTATGAGCTCTCATAGAAACAATCCACTTTATCAGATGCATGACAGCTCACTTTGTTATGCAGCCGGCGACTTGGGATGTTGCCTACAAAGGCTTGTACTGCAATAAACCGCTTAGTCTCTAAGGCGCCACAACGTGCCGTGTCATTTTCACTGCCACAAACACCAGCTTATCCAGACAATATGCTCCTGGCATAACAAATGCACTACTCAGGGGTTGTGAGGCCAGGATCCAGACGCGGTTCCTCAAGGGGAGGGCATCTGTGGTCACATGATATCATGCTCTGTCCCCCCCCCCAGCACCCAAACACCCAAAATGCAATGCGTTGCTACTGACAAAATGCCATTTTGCTCCCCAACTAGCTTATCAGTCCTGCTAGTGATTGTACTGTGCAACACAACTCCCTTTCCCCCACACTCATACCACCACACAACAAGGCTATTTTTGTGAACCTTTGTCCTTTAAGACTCTAGAAGCTGAGGGCCAAACCAGGCAGGGCATCGTTTACATAATTGTCCCCGGCCTGTAAGTTTTCATTCCCAAAATTAATTGCAGGGAGCTGCGAGCTGAGCTCGACAGGAAAACATAGCATAAGGCAGGGAGCTTCAACCCTTCAGTGACCCCATTCAGAATTGGACCTTCCCCTCTTCTTGGTTCTTATAATGTGGGGAATTACAAATACAAGCAAAGGGTGAGGGGTCTGATTCCAATCAGGCCCAAGGTGGGGTCTCTCAGCTGAAGCAAAAGCAATGGGTCTCCTCCTCCTTTTCACGGGCTATTTTTATTTTAAAATATCTTACATGCCAGGGCTAAAAGAAGTTGGGACTAACATAACATCTAACCCAGCCCTGTGATTCCTCTGTTTTACCACTCAGTCAAGGGAGCTCTCGGCAAGTTTACCAAAACAAGCAAAGAAAACCTAACCAATGGGATGATGGGATGTCCTGCCACTTTATGAACCAGGGTCATGTCCACACTACACTTATAGAGTACATGGCTTTGCCCAAAGGATCCTGGGAGTTGTAGTTTACCACCTTACAAAGCTATGATTCCCAACAGCCTTAACAAACCACAATTCCCAGGATTCTTTTAGAAAAACCATGTGTCTTAACTATATGATGTGGATGTGGCCCGGAGTTGTTTTTCTCCCTATGTTAAAAAAAACCTTTGAAAGAATGTGCATTTACTCCTTCCACTGCTGAAATCTCCCACTTAAAAAGTGTGTGTGCATCCACTTCTCTTACATGCACACTCACGTGTGCATACACAAACGCACACACCATTTGTTATGGATAATATTGCAAAATTATTTTTACTTCCAGACTTATCCTTTATTCCACAAAGGACAAAATGCAATTTGGACATACTCTGACTGTTTTCATATTTGTGGGGCCTTTGATCTTCTCTTGTGCTATTTATGCTAAAGTCTTGTCATATAGCTTATGTAGAAGACAAAGCAGAGAGAGATGTGCAGTGCAAATGAGTCTTCAGGCCAACTCTAGTCTACCAGTCCCATTGTGACTTGATTGAATCAAGAGCTGCCTTAAGCCTCATGTGGGAAAACACCCTTTGACATCATCTCAAT
Organism: Podarcis cretensis; assembly: GCF_951804945.1. Lineage (NCBI taxonomy): Eukaryota > Metazoa > Chordata > Lepidosauria > Squamata > Lacertidae > Podarcis > Podarcis cretensis. The sequence continues at coordinate 43,485,298 of NC_137172.1, forward strand.
AATGCTTAACACAGCCACCCGCCTGGAATTTTAATGAAGCAGAAACAATTTATGACGTCATTCCAGAAATAGGTATATTATCGAGATCAGCCTGAGACACAATGGTGCCCGAGGGGAAAAATCCAAATGTCAACTGTTGTATTCTCAGCTATAAATTGTTATTAACTAACTTACAATCTGATGCTCAAATTATGCTGCTTGAGCCAGCTCAATTTGCCTCATAGTAGGGATAACTCTGTGCATTATTTCTTCTAAAAAAAGAATTAGCATATTCCTAATCCAGAAATAACATACATCTCCAGCCAAATGGAGTCCAGTAAATTGGGAGTAAAAAGGTTATGGAACATTGCCATCTAATGGAGATCTGAACTTATTACATGTTAAAATACCACCTCCATCCAACGCAACTCAAAGCGTTTACAGTTTAGTCCCCAGATTGCTGTCTGGCTTTCTCCTTAACAGTAGTGTTTGCAAAGAGGTTGTTGTCTGTTGTTTTATCAAGTGCTTTTGGTTGTTTTCAATATTGTTTTCTGTGGCTGTGTTGGGCTGAGCTAAATTCTTATACAAGTGAGACCTCCAACAGAATGTTGCAATGCGGAATGTTGTTGAGAATCCCAGGCACTCCATGACACTCCCCTGCCCCTAGTTTCTGTCTGCACACCATGTGAGTCAGCATTCCATAATCACTGAGCATGTTCACCCCTCATTAGTGTGGGTTTCTTTAGAAGGGAGGTCCCCCCCTTTTGTTTGTTTTTCCCATAATAATTTTTGCGCTTTTGCAAACCTTGAGGCTCCTCTGAGCCTGCAGATAACTCCCCTTTGTGAATTGGCACTCTTTGGGGTACATTAGCAAAGGCCCTTTGGGGTACATAAGCAATGGGGTACTCAAGCAATGGCCAGAACACTGGAAATAGAGAAAAGTGTTTTAATTTATGTTTTTGCTATGTGGGCTTTAGAATTCCCAATAAAAACAGTGGCCCATCCTCTCGGTGTTCATACAACCACTTAATATTCCAGTTAAAAATAAGTAACAAGCGTGCTGAAAACTTGCCAGAGATAGGTTTCCTCTTTTGAACAGAGAGAGAAAGAAACAGCTCGATTTCTGCCTTGGATCAGACATGACTGCTTCCAGTCTTGTGTTTCAGCAGCCCACTCTTAAATATCTATCGTTTTGTGGAAAGGACACGATCTTGATGTGGGAGAAAGATGAGCAGCTAAATGGCATGGAAGTGCTGAGAAAAGCATATCTGTGGAGCATCTCCTTGCGTCAGAGTAGAAATGCTGCTTTGTGTAACATCTTGCCTGATGAAGAGCCCTAGAGAACTCAAAATCTGGCCACAAGTTTGTGACATTTTGGTTGTCTTGAATAAAATTAGTGCTGTTTTTCTAGAAAAAGACGTACTGGAGCTCGCCATGAACACCTTAGAATGGCAATGGTGCCCACCTGAGAGGTGCCGGAACTGAGTTCCAGTTCTGGCTGAAAAAAAGCCTTGAATAAAAGTATTGCCCAACTGTGGATTTTGACATATTTAACCTCTTGCAAAATAACCTGTACTTCTTATAGAAAGATACCTCACACTGTGTCCACCATTACAGTGGTGCCCCGCAAGACGAAAAACTAGCTAGACAAAAGAGTTTTCCGTCTTTTGAGGTGCTTCACAAGACAAATTTCCCTATGGGCTTGCTTCGCAAGACGAAACGTCGGGCGAGTTCTTGCGAGTTTTTCCCCTTCCCCCCCTTTTTCTAAGCCGCTAAGCCGCTAATAGCTGCTAAGCCGCTAAGCCACTAATAGCCGTGCTTCGCAAGACGAAAAAACTGCAAGACGAAGAGACTCGCGGAACGGATTAGTTTCGTCTTGCGAGGCACCACTGTAGTTGTGCTCTCTCTAGTGATAGATCACAAAACAAACAAATACTAAGCAAAAGGAGCAAATCTGGCCCAAATAGTAGACACCTCCTATTGGCTGGCTACCAAAAATGTGCTATGAGATGTAGGCTTCAAGGAAACAGCTCTGAGCACGTGCCAAACTATTACCAGATTACTAACTGGCCTACCATTACAACAGCCCTACTAATATTATATGCTACAGCTGGATTGACATCATGACAAGAAGATGAGAAGGTGAACCTGCATAACTAGGGCTAGAGAGTCTGCTTATCACATTTTGTTTTTCTGCCTGGACACAGATGAGAGGGATTTTCTGGCCATAGCATTTCTTTTGGATAGAGATTGCCTGAGTGGTGCAGGAGACACCCTTAAATAAAGGACAGGAAAGAGTATGGGCTTTAAGATTTGGGGAGGTTCTGCTTCAAAAATTGCTTGACATTTCACTTTGTCTACTGAGTCACTGCCCTACCAAGTGGACTAGCCTCCATTGAATATTTTGGTCCTTATTTTCTACTTGACCATTGACCTGAAATACATGAGGATAATTTGAGAAGAAAAATTAGATGTGGAGGAAAAGAAGACTATGACTGAAGAAAGAAAAAAAGAAAGGACAAAATTGCCAAAGGGAGGAAAAATAGGGGTCTGTATTTGTGCCCAGCTCCAGACTTGCCTGCTGATTTCAGCATTTGGTGGGCGGTGTGTGTGTGTGTGTGTGTGTGTGTGTGTGGTTTTGGAAGACACTTTAGCTAAGAGTCCTTGCCAAATCCAATCCAAATAATCAGGCTTTCCCAACAGCACTCCGATGAATCAAATGTCTTTAAAATATTTACAATGAAACAGCATGAAGGAGGGACAGAAGGCTAGGAGGGGAAATTGCACAAGGAGAATCAGATAGAAACGAACCTCTTTCTTTGTGGAATGAGGCTGAGTAATTGCCAACTGACAGTCTATGTCCTCGTAGGCTTTTTCCTACGACTTAATTATACCTGCAGTGTAAAAGCAGGAGTAGCAGGCATGTTGATATTTTTCACTGTGCTACCTATGGAATGATTGGCCGTTGTGGGCAGCATGAGTTGCCCTCCCAGGTGGTAAGTGGAATCTTTTCAAGACACTGCTGATCAAAAAAGCAGGTAGGCTGTCATTTTTCCCCCCTGCACTTGGATTTCAAAAATTGTTTTCATCCTGCAAATAATTTACGCTGTACTCCTATATTATGGAACCACCAAAATCAAGGGTGAGGAAACTGAGAGTCCCCATTCATCATGGGGCTGTAACTCTTCTCAAACCCAGCCAGCATAGCCAATGGTCAGGAAGGATTGCAGCACCTGTTTGAGTGAGCAAGTGCCAGGTGGAGTTGGGGGGGGGGCAGCAGTAGCAAGCCGCCGGAGAATAGAGTTTTATTGTTTTATTTTTTTACTTAACATATTTTTATCCCGCCTTTCTCCCAAGTTCTGATTTAAGACATCAATTATCAAATGCCGAATAATAAAAACAACTAGCTGAAAACAATAATTGAAATACAATGCAGCATATTTAAAACCAGCAATTAAAATATAATTTCCCCTGACGGCAGAAGCCTGTTCCAGAAGCCTGTTTGAACCGGAAGGTCTTAGCCTGCCAATGGAAACATAACAAAGTGGGAGCTAATCGAGCTCTCTTGGGAAGAAATTCCACAGTGTTTGCACTGACTTTGTCTTTCCTACACTGAAAATGCTACCTCAGGTGTCCACATTTCACTGGATACCAAGATTAAACACCCATCTTCCCTTCTGTTCTGAATAGGAGATGTGCAAAGGGCTGCCCTTTGTGAGAGAGAATGATGGTCCCTGATATAGGTGCCTGCCCACAACTTTTAGTGGTTCTCTCTCTCTTTCTGCTCCTTTCGATGTGGCAGCCATTTTGTGTTATGCTGCACAGGCCATTTTAACGCTTTTGTGTTATGTCACACACCCCATGGCAGCCATTTTGTGACTGGTGCCCACAACACTTGCCCACATTCCCCCAAAAGCTTGCTGACCCCTGCCCTGAGCTAGCCTGCTCTCTCAGATGAAGTGGAGGACAATGTGTGGAGGACAATCGCCAGTGCTGACAAAGTATTCAACTGCAATTTGTGATTGTATACAAAGAAAGGAGCAGGGGCTCTATGTTCTCCTTTGCCTGAGGCAGGAAAATATTTTGGTGCTAGCCCTGTATTGGCATGTTCGCACACCTTAAAAAGTTGGAATGTTTCAGAGCTAGTGAGTGGTTTTCCACAGAGTTCTGCTGAAATGCTGTTGCTTCAGCTGTCCAATGTCTGCACTGTCCTTTTCGCTCAGTGTTTCCCAGGCTTTACTCTCCCTATGGATATAACAGGATCTAATTTAAATCTGCATATCGCAGAAATTAAACCTCTAATTAGACCAGGCGTGCCTCTGATTGCTTGAGCAGAAAAGCCAGATAATTCACAATTTTTGGAATTAAAAGAAAATTAATGAGTAGCAGACATGGTAAATAAGTACAAAGCAGCATGAGGAAGATTAAAAATGCTCTGGAGTGTCTGACGCCAAATGGGTAAATGCCTACTGTGTTAACAATATCATCTCTCCATTAAAGGCTAGAACCCAAATAATTGCATGCAAAGAAAAGATACTGAACAACTTCACAAAGGTTTGGTTCAAGCTATGACCCAGCAGGCCCCCATAATCATATTAATAAGACTTCTACAGCATGAGGAAACAGGTAACAGGCTAGAAATAGCTGTGACTCACCTTGTCAAGTTATATAAACTTCCTGAAGTCTTTATAAGGAGCATAAACAATGCCTTCAGAGCACCATATGGCATGCCATACCCTCGGCTGTTTACTGGGGTAAATCACTCTTCCTAGTTTTACTTGGAGGAGATGCCTTGTTAAATTTTTGTTACTGTGAATTGTTAGATTTACTGTTCTTCAGGGGTTTAGGAATTTGTTTTCTCACCCAGCTCTATGCAAGTTAAGTCTCTGAGCTGGGATGGGCAGGATGAGAGAAAGTGTGGCTCTAACTCACATAAATGCCAGTGTATAGATGTGGACATGATGCTGCTGCTGATGGATCGCGCTGTGGTCTAAACCACGGAATCTCTTGGGCTTGCTGATCGAAAGGTCGACGGTTCGAATCCCCCGATGGGGTGAGCTCCTGTTGCTCTGTCCCAGTTCCTGCCAACCTAGCAGTTCGAAAGCACACTAGTGCTAGGAGATAAATGGGTACCGCTGCAACAGTTAGGTAAACGGCGTTTCCGTGCACTCTGGTTTCCAACATTGTATCCCGTTGTGCCAGAAGCGGTTTAGTTATGCTGGCCACATGACCTGGAAAGCTGTCTGTGGACAAACACCAGATGCCTCAGCCCATAGTTGCCTTTGACTAGACTTAACCATCCAGGGGTCCTTTACCTTTTTTTACCTTTTATTGAACTGAGGGCCATCCAATGAAGCTGAATGTTGGGAGAGGACAGGTGAAAGTAAGCACTTCTTCACACAGCTAAACTAGTTCAACTGGGTGATTCCATCCCACAAATTGTAGTGAAGGCCACCAACATGGATGACTTTTTAAAGAACTAGACAAATTTACGGAAGGCAAGGCTGTTAATGGCTACTAACCACGACGGCTATGTTCTAGGAATCACAAGCCAGGAGAGTGATCTTGTGCTCAGCTCCTGCTTTTGTGATTCCCACAGGCATCTGGTCGGCCACTGTGAGAACAAAATGCTGGGCTTGGTATGCCTTTGGTCTGAACCATTTCTAGTCATGATGGGAATGCAGGCAGGCTTCCTCTATAGGTCTTATAGGCCTCATACTGGAAGAGATACAAGGTTTATCCATACTCATCTTTTGCCCCTTTCTTTCCAGGCACAGGTCCACATTTAAAATTTCAATGTCTCTGTGTGTGTTTCTTTCTCCCCCCCCCCGAGCTTTCACCACAAAAAACCCACTCCTTAGTGCTCAATCAGCGCAAACATCAATTTGGGTTTTTGTCGGATTGCCATTTAGTCCAGTTGAGCTTTAAAGAGTGGGATTTTGTGGGCAACACTCTACAGTAAAAAATGGGGGTGCTTGGACCTGGAGCTTTAAAGTATGGACCGTGTCTGGAAAGAACAGAGGAAAGGTCAGTGTGTATAAGCCCACAATCAGATATGCAGGAGTCTCAGTCAAACAGAGCTTCGGATTTAAACATGTGAACCTTAGTAACAACAATACAGCACTTTTCCTAAGAGCTCAAATTTCTCCAGTGGTTCCTTTCCATTTGTAGAAGGCCTTTTGATCCAGTGAAGGCTTCTGCTAATAGAAGGGGAAGATTCCCTGCAGGTTTCTGTGCTACTCAAAAATCTGCACTAGGGGTTTAGACAATCTTCCAGAACAGGGTGGAAGGTACACAAGTGGGCCGCAAGGGTGGAGAGGGGAACTGGGAGGAAAATCAAACCGGGTTCATTATTTGGGGGTCTCCACTAGATTCAAGACTCTTCTACAAATGGACAGAATCCCATTAGTGAAAGGGCACCACGCAATGAAATCCATACAGATGAGCTCTGTCATCCCATGGTTTATTTTTTATGTATTTCATAAAAATTATATAATGCTTGATTGTAGGAAAAAACCTCAAAGCAATTTACAGAAAAGATAAAATTCTAACACAATCACTAGCTTGGTTCTCTGCACTACTCCACCAAGGATCCCGATAAGAGGTTCAGATGTGTGGTTGAATGTGTGGTGAGATGATAGCTTGCATTGGCTCTCAATCCCTACCACAGCCCTGTAAAAATAAAATATTCGTGTACCCTTTTACTGATAGGGAGCAAGGCTGAGGCTAAGTAAGGGACAATAGCTTGCTTAAAGCTGCCAATGAAATGCATGGCTGATCTGTGGTTTAAGCCAGAGATTTATTCCAGTCCAGCCTGCAGAGAGTCACTTTGCATAAGAGGGGCAGTGTGATTCACCAAAATGTTAAAAAATAACTCTGGGGAAAGTACCCAATATGCAGCTTTCAAAATAAGTGAGAGGCAGAGAGAGTTGTTTCTTGGAATGCATGTCCATTCTTGCTGCTTGTATTGGCTGCTTCTTAATATGCAGGTAGTGAATGACAATCATTTGAAATGTCAGGTTTTTCTTTCTCCCCCTTGCTATGTCACATTGGTTCCAGTGGTGTGTGTTTGTTTGTTTGTTTGTTTGTTTGTTTGTTTGTTTGTTTAAGACAGAAGTAGATTAGGAAAGGCAAATTTAAAGCCATTCTCAGGTTGGTAGAGAAGCTCTGTAATCGGTAAGGCAATTCAGTGCGATGTGAAGCAAAAGGGTAATTAGGACATAAAGAAACATACCTAAATTGAAATTTTCCTGTTGATCACCCAGAAATGTCCTGACTCATGGAGCAGGAGGCAGTCTCTGTGACTCAGAGAATGTCACTCAAGAACGCACCAAAAATATATTAGTATGAAATATACAATTACCGTATTTTTCGCTCTATAACACGCACCCGACCATAACACGCACATAGTTTTTAGAGGAGGAAAACAAGGGAAAAAAATTCTAAACGAAACAGCGGATGTATGATTTTTGTGGTTCATGCTGTGGCCACAGACATGTGATCTGACAGTGAGTTTGGGGTAGCCCAATGCAAAAATCCTGAGGATCCATGTGGACCCATGCTTTGTAACCACGTTTTTGCACCACTGCGGCCCCAGGCAACAGTGGGTGCGTGATTTCTTTGGTGCAAGCTGTAGCCATGGACATGTTATGTGATCTGATGGTGAATTTGGGGTGACCCCGTGCAAAAATCCTGAGGATCCATGTGGATCCGTGCTTTGTAACCACATTTTAAGTGGGGAGGGAAGGAAAAGCACTCAAGGGACAAGGAACACGCATGGGGTGGGTGGAGAAGGATGTTGTTAATAATGCAGAAGAGGGGTATAAGAGGAGAAGGCTCCTCTCCTCTCCCGTTTTGCTCATTTAAAGCAAGCAGGCTCTGCTTCTCTTCCTCCTCCCAACTCGCTGAAAAACTTTGCTGCTATTTAGCCAGCTGAGTGGGGAGGAGAGTGAGACAGAGAGCCTGCTTGCTTTAAAGGAGCCAACCAGACAGGAGCTGCTTACATTCGTGTAAGCGGCTCCTCTCCTCTCCCGCTTTGCTCCTTTAAAGCAAGCAGGCTCTCTGTCCCTCTCTCCTCCCCACTCAGCGGCTCTTCTCCCGCTTTGCTGTTTCAAAGCGAGCCACGGAGGAGGGAAGGAAGGGGAACCATGGATCCTCTGCTCACGACTACAGCAGATCCCCCCGCCATCCGTAGGCATTTGCTCCATAACATGCACAGACATTTCCCCTTACTTTTTAGGAGGAAAAAAGTGAGTGTTATGGTGCGAAAAATACGGTAATTCACACAAACACAATGTATTGTTCTGGAAGGAGAAACCTGAGTCAAGCTCACAGCAGCTTGTGAGATATTTGACATAGCATTAACCCCACAGAGCAAGAGGCATAATGAACTAAGGTAATATTTTACACAGAGTTAGGACCCGGCTAGACCAGTGGAATAGCATGCGTAAAGTTAGGTTGGAGGGCATGGGGAAAGTGGTAGCTAAAATAACAGGGTGTTCCAGTGGGAGCTGGAGCCTGAAAGATAGTAGGTACTAGGCTGTGCTATGTCTGCCGAGGAGGAATGTCCATTTGCAGGTGTAGTTTGAATTCCAACCACATATGCAGGCAGACACTGCAGGTCTCACTGATAGCACCAATCAGCTGATTCATGCAGCCCTGATGAAAAACTGGTTAGTGCAGCCAGTCCAAGTAGGACTTGCTGTCAGTGAGACCTACTTGCAAAGAAGCAACCAGGAGCTCACTTTAAGCACCCAAATGTGCCTTTGTAGCAACGTTCTGTGACACACCTGATGCACCTGTTCACCTTGACTTTTGACCTCTGAGATGCATATTTTAAGGACCCACCTTATTTTTTTGTAATCTTAACTTGTTTTTAATAATGTGTTCTAATTGCTGTAGTATAGGTCTTCTAAGAGCTTTAACTGTATAGAGCAAATGTGGCCCTATTTATTTATTTATTTATTTATTTATTTTTACATTTATATACCACCTCTATCTTCCAAGGATCTTGTCAGAGACCAGGCTGAGGAGTACTGCTCTGATGAGGAATGGTGGGAGCCTCCCCCTCCCCCAGCTCCTGATCTCCTGAAGCTGCCCAGGAGCAGTGGAGCAGTATAGATTTGGAACAGTGGCTTGCAGAGAGGCATTGTTCTGAAGACAAAAGTTGAGAAGAACTGGGCGGTGAACAGCAAGGTGAAGAAGAACTGGAAGAGAGAGAGCTAACAGACTCTCTCTCACTGGAAAGTGTCCAGCCTATCAGTCCAAGGTCACGTAGAGCAGATAAGGTGGCTACACAAAAAGCACAGTGGTTGCGAGATCAGACGGAAGTGACCAAGGGGGAAGTGGGTGGAAACCTTAATTGGTAGCACCTTCATTCCAAGAATGGATGCTTTGTTCTTTTGATTATTATTAAAAACTCTTTAAATGGTAAGAGACTCTTTTCGCTTTGTCCTGCTTATCTACTGCCAAAGTGGGGGAGGAAGCCAAGTCCCCGAAGCCTGACAAATTTCTGTAGAAATGACAACTAGTAAGCATCCTTTCTGCAAGTCATCAAAACCGCAGGCTTTCAATTTTATTTTGTTATGCCAACCCTGCCTAAGCATGTCCAGAAGGTACCTTGAAAATGCATCCATTTGTCTTCACCATCTGTACATAGAGCCAGTGTTTCCCTACCTTGTGCCTCCAGCTGTTTTTGAACTACAACTCCCATCATCCCTGACTAGCAAGACCAGTGGCAAGGGATGATGGGAATTGTAGTCCAAAAACAGCTGGAGGCACAAGGTTGGGAAACACTGCATAGAGCCAAGGTTTTTATCAGACTGAGAAAGCAGTTCTGTAGGCGACAGAATTTGATAGGTCAAGAGAAGAAGTGAAGATGAAGTCTGCCAGTCTGATCAGTTATGGGTGAAGCCAAAGATACTGGAGCTTACTGAATCCAGGTTACCAGCCAGAAGAGGATTTTATGGTAAAATATCAGTAAAATATTGGCTAGTTGGCAACTCTGAATTGATCAGTGCAGGCATAGGTCAATGGGGATTTACAGATCCATTTCGAATTGCAAACTACACTTTGAATATTTCTGTTCTCAACCACAGTGAAACGTTCCACGTTCAAAAGCATAACACTTTTCATGAAGTAGTTCCTGGTGCGTAAAAAGAATGGTGTATCTGTATGGATGTGCCAACACTGACATTACTTAATATTTGCCAACCCCCATTGCCTAAAAATTACCAGTTGCAGTGCTTAACAGTAATTATGTTCATCGCTTGGAAAATGGCCCCCATAAGTTAAACATTCTCTCTAAGCGCTTTGATGACGAGCTCAAATATTGGGTACCTGCTGTAACGTGCCTCCACTTCTTAAGTGTACTTATTCCCTCCCCTTCCCAAATGCAGATCCTGAGACTATTAGCAGCCATAAATAATTGCAAAGTAATTTAATTTTAGTGCTCCAAAATAGACTGCCACAGCTATGCTACAATAAAGGTAGAATTGAATAAAGGTGGGATTGAAATCATAGAGTTATTTGCATCATAAATTCATTGCAAGGTGCTGATGTTCTCGCCAAAGCACCATCATTAAAGAAAACACAATGGCAGATAATTGCCCCAGTCGTATAATAGGTACAACTGTATTTCAAGGCCCCCCTTCATTATATATCCATTTGGCTTCTGTTCTAATTGCCAAGCTGCCCTCGGAATTTATTTGATGTCATCTGCACCTTGTACTTTAATGTTCCTGCTATTGTAATCTAACATTAATTATATTTCCCATTAAAATATTGGAAAATGCTGCCATTTGAACCGTGTACATTTTGTAAATGAGAAAATGGATCTCAGCCACTCTGCCTGCTTTGATTCCATTTCACTTTATTAGCAGCCTGAATCATAATTCTCCTCGACTCTGAGCTCATGGAGGTAACCATCTTTCTTAGAGGGAGGAATTACTGTGAGTCCCCTTCTTCAGAAACAACATCCCATGTGTCTACAGCCAAATGTATTGTTTATCTATTTCCCTGCTCCTTTGTTGTCATCGTAAAGATTAAATCTAAAATTCAAGCTTAAACAGAAATCCGTTGGCTGACATTGGACACAACCTGCAAGGAATTTATCTCTGCGGTGTTTTTAAACTTCCCAAACTTTCTTCCCATGGGTAAAGAATTTATTCTGCAATGTCAGCTTTTAGTGGGACTTTGAAGGCTTTTGCTGCAATCCTAACCCCAGTGACCCCAGTGACCTGTGAGTATGCCCCACTGAACTGAACAAGACTTACCTCTGGATAGGACTGAGCTGTAAATGTCTAATCCATAGCGATATGAGCACTACATTGTTGCACGACAAATGGTGTGAGATTCCAGGTGTTATAGGAATGCTAAGGTCATTCATATATATATATATATATATATATATATATATATATATATTCATAAATGTACAAGGCAAACACATACATAAGTATATAAACCACGTGTCTGAAATAGTACAGGAGAACAATCCTGAAGCCATTTTGACTCTCCCAAATTGATCTCAAATATTTCTCTGCAAAAAGGAAGGAAATGGGAAAAGCTTTCCAACTGTCTTTGGACTGTAGGGGCTTACACCTCCCTGTAAATACAGTCGGGCAGATATCGGTTAAGCTGAGCACGCTATCAATATGCATAAGAGATTCAGGAACTAAGTATTTACCATCTCAAAGGAAAGGCCAGGCTACCCAGAAAAGGCAATCAGATAAGGCATTACAGTGGTACCTCGGGTTAAGAACGTTCTGGAGGCATTACAGTGGTACCTCGGGTTAATTCGTTCTGGAAGTCCGTTCTTAACCTGAAACTGTTCTTAACCTGAGGTACCACTTAACTAATGGGGCCTCCCGCTGCCGCTGTGCTGCCACTGCACGATTTCTGTTCTCATCCTGAAGCAAAGTTCTTAACCCGAGGTACTATTTCTGGGTTAGCAGAGTCTGTAACCTGAAGCATCTGTAACCTGAAGCGTCTGTAACCCGAGGTACCACAGTATCAGGTATCCTGGCAGACAGGAGAGACTACAGGGTAGGCAATTTCAAAAGTCTATATAAGAGCTTGCACACCAATGTTCTGGGTTCCTCTCCTCCCTCCCTGCGTGGGGTGAGTGGGGGACCCTGTTGCAAAGGTCTAATAAAGATCATGCTTACTAGCTGCTTTGCTTCTCATTATTCTCTGGTTGGCCCCTGTTATTTTCTCCTAGAGCCAGTGTGGTGTAGTGGTTAAGAGCGGTAGTCTCGTAATCTGGTGAACCAGGTTCGCGTCTCCGCTCCTCCACATGCAGCTGCTGGGTGACTGGGCTAGTCACACTTCTCTGAAATCTCTCAGCCCCACTCACCTCACAGAGTCTTTGTTGTGGGGGAGGAAGGGAAAAGGAGATTGTTAGCCGCTTTGAGACTCCTTTGGGTAGTGATAAAGCGGGATATCAAATCCAAACTCTTCTTCTTCTTCTACCGATAGAGAACCTACATAAGGACTCTAAACGGGCTCTTGGATACCCCATAAGGGGAAAAGGAGCAGTTTTTTCTTATAACACAGGGATTCCCGGCACTTAGCCAGGGTTGTGTTTTTCTTTGGGAAGATCGAGGCACAACAGAGGCTAGTGTATTTAAGAAATATGGTGTATTGACACATATTTCCACCTGGAAGTCTGCAGTAGGAGGGGCACAGTAGGAATGAGCAAAAGGCAGATTAGGATCTACTGTTCAATCTCCATGTGACTTGCAGTAATCAGGAAAATCAGGAAGCATTTATAACTTCAATCTGTTCAAACATAGCAACAGTTATGTCCTGGCTAGTGGCATAAAAGAAGCTTGGGTGGAGAGAGAAGCCAGGAGTGGATTTTCCTAGGTTTAGCATGATGCTCAGAGTTACCCTTACCCATTTTTATTTTTATTTTTATTTCAGGTGTATGCTGGCCCACTGAGCCACTGTGCAATTGCTTGGCTCCAGTTGGTGGATCTTGGGGATCTAGTAAGAAAAAGACCAAAGTGGATTCCACAAGCCAGAATGCTCACTGTTGCCTTAATAGGTGTTATCGTATTAGAGATTTCAGCCTTGAAAAAGAATGGGGAAATTCTTTTGGATCTCTATAGAGTGCTTTTGCAATATGCCAGCAAATGAATGTAACACAGCAGTAACAAACAAGAGTTTATTAATGAAGTTCATAGTCGAAGGAAATAAATGTCAACAGGAGGGGGGGGAGAATCATCTTGATGTAATGAGTAAATTTCAAATTATTTCATCAGTGTTGGAATAATTTCAACATCTGCTTCTGCTAATGTGCTCTGTCTGGAAGCCTAATGCAACATGCTGCTTTGCTATGAAAAGGGGCTTAAAGCCATTATAAAGATCACTTCCTTAAAGATTTTAATGGAGTTCAATGATCCTTTTGTTATGGGGTTTGTTATGTGAATCCAGATTGACTTATCAAAAATATAATTTCCCCAAATTAGAAAACATAAAACTGAGGGCCATATCCAACCCTGCAGCTCTGCTGACACAAGGGACTTCTGTGAGTACAGTGCAACTTCTTCTTCCTCTCCTGTTTCCTCCAGGTTCCCTCACGCCCTCAAAATCAGTTGGGGAATCCCCCAGAGAGGATTTTGGGGTGCATGGAGGGATGAAAGTCGCATTGTGCCAGTAAAACCCCACTGACACAGCACTGCAGAAAACCTAGTCTTCAATGGCTTTCTCATCTTTACAGTCATACCTCGGGTTACAGCCGCTTCAGGTTGAGTTTTTTCGGGTTACGGACCGCCGAAACCCAGAAGTACTGGAATGGGTTACTTCCGGGTTTCGGCGGTTGCACATGCGTAGAAGTGCCGAATCGCAACCCGCACGTGCACAGACGTGGGTTGCGAACGCTGCAGGTTGCAAACGTGTATCCCGCACAGATCACATTCGCAACCCAAGCATCCACTGTAGTTTGGAACAGGGCCTCAGCCATCTGGAATTCTGTTCAAGTTATTACATCGCTGAGTAACATGGCATGAAGCTTTTTCCATCACTACATCTACACACTGGGAAAAGCTTCATTTACTGAATTTCTCTCAGCTGTTGAAGTCACAGGAGTCTGCTACCTTGCCACAAACAACTTAGAAAGCCTAAATAATTAGAACAGGAAACATATGCGTGCCTGATACCCACTTTCCTTAGAGGCTACAGCAATATGTTTCACCATATTATCATTGTGATGCCCCAAGGTGTAAAGGGGGGATATTATTATTATTATTATTATTATTATTATTATTATTATTATTAGCCTTGTGTAGGATTTCCCACAGCCAACTTAGTGCCCCAGCAGTCTGTTTGAAGCAGGGATGAGGAAGTTGGGGCCATCGAGATGTAGCTGGATTCCATCAGCCCCAAGCAGCATGAGCATGGCCAAGGATGATGGGAACTGTAGGTTAGCACCATCTGGAGTTCCTCATGCCTGCTTTAAGAGGTCTGGGGAACAGTAAAAGATCCAGATGCAGTACCGATCGCCCCACGCCTCCATAGTTCCATGTGCCCATTGCCCACCGCTGCCTTCAGCTACAAATGCAGGTGGGTAAAAGAAACCTGCGCAGCAATGGCACTGGACACACAATCACTGCATCTTTTGCTGCTCCTTCAGAGCTTTGAAAGAGACTGACAAGTTCCCCAGGTTGGCACATGGCAACCGCATTTCCATGTCACCTTCCCCTACTTCTTAGAAACATAATAGTAGCAGCTTGCTGATACGGTTTGGGAGAAATAGGTTGCCCTGTGTTCTATTAAGCAGCATGAAAAGATCCAGCTTAATGAAAATGTATCTTAGAAGTTTGACACTAGAGTGTGACAATATCTAAAATTTGCCTCAAAGGATTGTGTACTCTGCTTGTAGCTTTTCTTGAATATGTGATAGCAAACAAAACTGTCATGAGAACGAAGCACTTCATAAGAAGCTGTTTTCAGGTTTTGCAGTACACATCGTACTTCAGCTTTGCTCCCAGCTTGGTTCCTTCTAAACACTCCTTGAATTTAGCATCCACTTTCTGGCTCTGAGCTTCATCAAAAGTGTTCTTCCAGTCGCCAACCACACCTGGAATGAAAGGAAAATGGAGGGAGGGAAAGAGACACTTAACAGACATCATATAAACATTGCTAGATAGAAATATGAAGATCATCCAGTAAAAATCTTTAGGTTTTATTATTGTAACTGGGAACAAAATGGTACAATTTTTTTCTCAGGTTGGCCAGTAGGAAGGCCTCTGAATACAGCCACAAAAGCTATGGCCCTCCTGTGTCAAATCTGTCAGTCTTCTCTTTTTTTAAAAAAAAAAAATTATTTATAACATTTTCAAATTTAACAATAATAAAAAAAAAAAACCATTCCATTTGAATTATACCTCCAATTCTAATCTTTTCACTTTCAGACTTCCTTCAGTCTATCTGGCAATTTTCATGTTTTCACAGTTATTCACATTTCTTGCATCTATATTGTTTTGTTTTTTTCCACCAAATTAATCTTAACAATTATTATAAAACAATATTTCTTTCCATTATTATCACAGAGCTTCTTGAAAACCTACAAACGTTAATTGACCTTCACATATTCTTAATATACTCTGTAAATTTATTCCAGTCCTCAGTAAATCTCTGGTCTCGCCGGTTCCGAATTCTCCCCGTTAGCTTGTATTCTGCGTATTCCATCAACTTCATTCTCCATTCTTCTTTCGTCGGGATTTCTTCCTGTTTCCATTTTTGTGCCACCAAAATTCTTGCCGCTGTTACTGCATATAAGAACAACTTCTCATCCTTCTTTTTTATGTCATTTCTTAGTATTCCTAACAGAAAAGTTTCTGGTTTTTTAACAAAAGTATATTTCAACATTTTTTTCAATTCATTATAAATCATTTCCCAGAAACCTTTCATTTTTTTACATTCCCACCACATATGATAAAATGTTCCTTCTTTCTCCTGACATTTCCAACATTTATTACTCACTTTATACATCTTTCTAAGTTTTACTGGTGTAACATACCATCTATATAACATTTTCATAACATTTTCTTTTATTGTAGTACATGCAGTAAATTTCATTCCTTCTTTCCACAATCTTATCCAATCATCAAATTGAATATTATAACCAAAGTCTTTGGCCCACTGAATCATTGCAACTTTAACCTCTTCATCCTTAGTATGCCACTCAAGTAGTAATTTATACATTTTTGATAAAATTTTAACATCATTATTCACAATTTCTTTTTGAAATCTAGATTTTTCATCTTGAAAACCTCTTTCCAGCATCTCTTTTTTAAACATCGCATTCAGTTGGAAGTAGTGTAACCAATCAAACACATGTTCTTTAACTTCTTTGTAAGGCTTCAATTTCCATTTATTTCCTTCTTTTATAATTAAGTTCTCATATGTACTCCAACTCCCCATCATATTGATCTTCTTAACACTCATTACCTCCAATGGCGACAGCCAGAATGGAGTTTTAAACTCTAATAAATTTTTGTACCTATTCCATACTTCAATCAACGGACCTCGGAAAATGTGATTTTCAAAACCTTTATGCACTCTTTTTTTCTCATACCATAAATATGCGTGCCAACCAAATCTATTATCATATCCTTCTAAATCCAAAAGTTCTGAATTTTCAAACTTTATCCATTCCTTCACCCAGCAAAGACATGCAGCCTCAAAATATAACTTTAGGTCTGGCAAGGCAAAGCCTCCTCTATCTTTTGCATCCGTTAAAATCTTGAATTTTATTCTAGGCTTCTTGCCCTGCCAGACATATCTTGATAATGCTCTTTGCCATTCTTTAAATATCTTAACACCTTTAATTATTGGTATTGATTGAAATAAAAACAGCATTTTTGGTAGCACATTCATTTTTTACCGTTGCAATTCTTCCCCAAAATGACAACTTCATTCTTCCCCACACTTCCAGGTCCTTCCTAATTTTGTTCCAAACTGGTACATAATTATTTTGAAAAAGATCAATAGACTTGGGAGTTAATATAATCCCAAGATATTTAACTTTCTTAACCACTTCCATATCTGTTTGTTGCTGAATTCTTTCTATTATCTCTTGGTCCATATTTTTAACCATTATTTTCGTTTTGCTCTTATTTAATTTGAATCCGGCAACTTGTCCAAATTGCTCTATCTCTTCTAACACTTCGCTAATACTTTTAGTAGGGTCTTCTATTGTTATAACCAAATCATCAGCAAAGTCTTTTACCTTATATTCCTCACAACCAACTGTCACACCTTTTATCAAATCATTACTTCTTAACGCTCTCAACAAGACTTCCAGGACCGATATGAATAACAATGGTGAATAACAATGGGACACCCTTGTCTTGTACCCTTGGTTATAGCAATATCATCTGTCAGTACATTATTAACAATTAATTTTGCTCTTTGTTCAGAATATATTGCCTTTACACCATTTACAAATGAATTACCCATCTCCATTAATTCCAGATTCTTTAACATAAATTCCCAAGAAATATTATCAAATGCCTTTTCCGCATCAACAAATATCAACATCGCTTGCTTATCTTTCTTATTAGTCAGATATTCTATTATATTTATTATGTTCGTTATATTGTCTTTCATCTGCCTCCCTGGCAGGAATCCTGTTTGGTCCTTATGTATCAATTCCTTTAATGTCTTTTTCATTCTATTTGCCAAGATGTTAGCAAATATTTTATAGTCATTGTTCAATAGCGAAATTGGCCTATAGTTTTTAACTTGAGTTAAATCTGAATCCTGCTTGGGAATTAATGTTATATAGGCTTCTTTCCATGTCTCTGGTATTTGTCCTTCTTTCAAAATGTTGTTCATAACTTCTACCAACGGTACAAGTAAGATGTATTTCATTTCTTTATAATATCTTGCACCAAATCCATCCGGTCCCGGAGTCTTCCCACTTTTTAATTCTTTTATAGCCGTTTTAACTTCTTCTATTCCAATTGGTTCATTCAGTTTATTTTTATTTGTCACTGGAATCTTTTGCACCCCTTTCTTCTTTAAATAATCTTCTATCATCTTTATCTTAGATTTCTCTTTTCTTTTATAGATCTCTATAAAAGTCCACAAATCCTTTCCTTATTCCTTTCGGATTCTCAATGTCTTGGTCTTCTACTTTAATCTTTTTAATTATATTTTGTTCTTTCCTTTTTTTAAGTTGCCACGCCAGCCATTTTCTGGATTTATTTGCAAATTCAAAATTCTTTTGTTTCATTCTTTTTATATTCCACTCTACTTCTTTATTGATTATCATAGCGAATTGTGTCTGAAGTAATTTTATACTTTGTTTAACTTTTTCATCCTTAGGTCTGTTAATCAATTTTTTTTCATTTTTCATTATTTGCCTTAAGATTTCTTTTTCCCCTCTTTCTCTCAATCTGTTTTTTATTGCATTTTGCTGAATAAAGAAACCTCTCATGACCGCTTTACTAGCATCCCAGACCATATTAATTTTTGTTTCCTTATTTATATTGTTCACAAAATAGTCAGTTAAACATTTCTGTGCTCTTTCCACAATCTTCTGGTCATCGAAGAGATTCTCATTTATTCTCCACCTGAACGATTTTTCTTCATACCCTTTCAGAATACCTTGGATGGCGTTGTGGTCAGATAGAACCTTAGGTTGGATCTCAATTTTTGTAAATCTTGAAATTAATTCATTAGATATCCAAATTTGATCAATTCTTGACATTGATTGATTTACTTCTGAATGAAAGGTAAATTGTTTCTCTAGTGGGTGTCTCAATCTCCAGATGTCTATCGAGTTGCAATTCTCAACCATGTCAAAAAAAGATTTTGGTAGTTTCCCTTCTTTTGTTTTACCTTTATTTCTTAGTCTGTCCATTTCCATAGACACCACTCCATTGAAGTCACCCATTATTATAACTTTTTGATCCATGTATTCAAATAGTTTCTCTTCTAGGTCCTTAAAGAATTCTGCTTTGCTTCCATTTGGTGCATATATTCCAACTATTATCAATTTTTCACCCTGCCAATTGATTTGAACTGCAAGTTCAAATCTGTCAGTCTTCTCTACAGTGCTTCTTGTTCTGTAAGACCATCACATTGAATCTCTTTTTATTGAATCTCTTTTTAGATGCATGTAGCTTACTATATGCTAATACAGTGGGGAAGGGCCCTAGCTCAGTGGTAGATGACATGGTGTCCCTTTTGGGAGGCAGGGTGGTGTATAAAAACAACAAAAAACATTTTCCATGTAGGAAGTCTCAGGTTCAGTCTCTGGTATCTCCAGGAAAGGCCCCCGGTCTTGACCTCAGGAAAGCCTCTGCCAGTAAGTAATGACTAGAGACAGCCAACATGGTATTCTCCCAGGGCTGTTGGACCACAACTTCTGTCATCACCAACTACTGGCTATTGGTTGATGGATGCTGCAATCCTATGTGCACTTATTTGAGGGTAGGCTCCATTGAAATACTCATTGTTCTGAGTATAGATTAGGGATAGCTAATGGAATGCCCTCCTAATACTGTTGGACTACAGCTCCCATCAGCCCAAGCTGGCATGGTCAGTGATCAAGAAATGATATATACTGTGGCTCAAAACACCTAGAGAGCACAGCATTGGCTTTCCCCAGATATATATCCATATGACTGCATGGTTAATCAATTAAAACATGGAAGACACTATGACTACTCATAAGTGACTGCTCTAAAGCAAGCTATAGCAAAAATAGAAGTTTATTACCAACCTTTCCGGAAGATCAGTGGGCCAACCGCTCCATGTGTCTCCTGTGATTTGTCCCGCACTGCTTGGAACGCAGTCCTGTTTGCAATAGCCTGAATTTGCTCCGCAGTAGCAGTAAAGCCAAAGAATTCAGCTATTTGCTTCACTCCAGCAACCAGGTCCTGAAAGCAATATAGTGAGAAGGTCAATACTGAAAGTTCTTTCTCCTATGGTAAACTACACCAGAACAATATGGGATTCAGAATACATTGCCAGTACTGAAGCACAGTTATGGTTGCTTTGGGCTAATCTTACTGATGCCACCAAACAGAAAGGTCCACACTAGCCATATAATCTTGCTGCAGGTAGATGAAAACTACAGGAGGCAAATGGGTACTGGATGTTCAGCTCTCTCCCTATGGCAAGCATCCAGTGTATGAGACTACCTTACTGCAATCAGTGTTCTTGCCACGAATATGAATGCTGGGGATCAAACTCTTAATGAAATGGATGTCACAACTGAGGCACATCCAAAAGGAAGTACGTCAACCCCCTATAACAGAGTTTGCTCTTCCTGCTTTCTTTGAAAAGCCATACTTTCCATTAGTATGGTTAGCCATACTCATCTCTCAGCTTGGTAAACAGGTTTTGGCTGCTACTGTATTGCCAGCGATTCCTTGACTATTCAAATGAGTTACAGAAACAAGCCAGGAATTCCACTGTTGATGACATTAAGGGCCAGCATTGGCAGCATTGGCTCATGTTCTTCTTCAGATGCCAAATCAAGGGTGGAAGCAAGGATCACTGTCCTCTAGCTCCAAGTGCCTATAGGTTATGGGCATGGGGTGGGGTTATTCACTGGGACACTCTGCTCCTCAGATAAACAGAGACTCTCTGTCCTTTGTTATTACTTCAAATATTCCAGAAAAAGTTTAGGAGCTGAAACATGGATGAGCCCACCCTCAAACTATGATCCTGATCTAGTTATATCTTGCAAAACCTATGCAAGTTGGGATAACGTCTTATTTTTAAACTACCCTTGCTGGTAGTTATGAATATGCTCACCTCTTTTAATTGCTCATATGTTAGAACCAGAACATTTTCATCATCTATATGTTTGTTCCACACGACTGCATGGTCAAAATAGCTTCCCCAGGCAACTGCAGGTCAGACCAAGACAACTATCAGAACTATTTTATTACTAGTAGAAAAACTGTTAAAACTTTAACAGCAGGCTATTTTTAAAACATTGCATAGGGTTCACACAATATCTCTTTATACCCACAGGGATAACATACAATCACAAGAAAAGAGAGATTTATTCTTAAGAATGATCAACAAAAGTCTTTCAAATTTAGTCTCTGATAATATGGGGCCAGCTATTGGGGAAAAACATTCATGCACACCCTCAGTTGGGCTTCGGCTATATATAGACAACAGGATGTTGAAGGTGACATGAATGACTGTGATGCAAACACTCATCCAATATTCATGTACAGCAAATAGTTTTTTATGGTTTTATACTCCTGTTTGATTGGGAGTGACACTGAGACAAAAGAAATGTGAGTGTACACCAAGGACAACAATGCCTCTATCATTATTCCACCTCTCTCAACAACTATCATCAGTTTTCAGCCCATGTTCACCAGTCAAGGCACACAGATGCTTCCCCCTCCAGATTGTATCTCCATTGCTAAAAAGCCATTCAAACTGCAAACCACAATTAGTATGGGCAAAACCCGAGTCTTCCCCTGCTAACACTACTATCAGCAAACTTGGTAGAGCTTGAATATAGTTCACATGTTTTCACAAGAGGTTTAATTTCCCAAATCCATTCAAAAGTATTAATTGGGTACCTTGCCCATTCATAAAAAGTGAAAAAAATTCCTCCCAGGAGTTATAACTCGGAATGCTTGGAGCATTGTTGTGAAAATGGAAAAATGATGCAGCTGTATCTTTAGGATTTCGAAATAGCAGCAGAACCTGAGGTGAGAAAACAGGACATAAATTTTAACTGTCATTAACAAAAACAATGCCACTTTGGGCTACCTAAACTACAACTAGAAGTAAGCTATTCTTTTGTAAGAGAAGGGAAGGCTGAAATAATGGCCAGAAAGAACTATGTCATGAGTCCTTTCAAAAAGCACATTCTCAGGCACTCCAGCCTCTCTGGTTTCACATCCCCTGAAGGTTGGAGCATGAGCCCATTGTGATACATTATGTTTCTAGAAACATCTGGTATTATACAAATTCATGACTGCTCCATGCACTTTACAACATGTTTCCCCCTCTTTATTTGTGGCTGACTAAAGGATGCTTCCTTCCTACTTAACCTCTTGTCTTGTATTGTTACCAATATCCAGCACCAGAAACATCTTACAGTGCCCACAAGGCTCCCACGAACTATTGATTGCTTTACAGTTGTGAGTCACCTCTGCAAATGTTTCCTGACAAATTAAAGAAGCTGATCTTATACCACGTACCTTGGCTTTATTTTTGAAGATGGACTTGGGAAGAAGGTTGTAGTGGAGGTGTGTAGCTACAATCCTTGGAGATGGGAACTGTTTCATCCTCTTTTTTTAAAAAAAAAAGGAAAAGAAAAGGAGCATCAAATGGATGACCCAGACATACATGAAAATGATCGGCTCTGTTGACACATATTAATCAAAAGGCAGTTGGAATAACTGGGATTCCCAGGATAAACCAGCAGAACTTACATCTCACCATTGGCTGAGCACAACAGCCATGTTCCGTGGTGCCCCAGGTTCTTCACCACTGCTACCATGCTTCTTCGTCATCTCAGAATGACAACAAAATCAGGATCACTACTGAGCACTTGGTGAACGGCCAAACATGGATTGGATTACTCCTGGCTTGGTGGGTCACCAGTTGGGCAGGTTTGCTTCAGCAGAGCCCGTGTTCCCTTACTTCCTTTCAGTGTGAGTAACGCATGTGTGTGAGTCAAGTGTTTGATTTTTGAAGCTAGGCTTTGTGTCTTACTAACCTGATACCTTTCTGGATCCCCACACTCAATGAAAGGTAGCTCTGTGTTCTCGTGCTTGGTTTTCAAAGTGGTAGCGATCAGATCATTCACAATCAGAATGAGCCAATTAATACCTGGAACAAACAAATAAGTGGAATACTTGTAATCCTTATGGTGGACTTCAAGGCATTTCACCATCCCAAGTTGATGGTTCCCCAGCCCTGGCACACCAGCTTAACTTTTACAGATTGTAGAGAAGTACCATCATAAGGTGGAAGAGTTGACATTTAGAATGCTGTCTGGAGATTCAAAAGAATTGCTGTCTGCCTTCTGAGGAAAGCCAGCCCTTTAATTCCAAGTGGCAAGAAGACAAGTGACAATACATGCCCAGAGGTGCTTTCTTATGAAAGAAATTCATGCCTTTTTTCTTTCAGGAAGGCACATGGCCATATATCTGAGAGACTATAGCAGGAGTAGCAAATGTGGTGCCCTTCAGATGTTGCTGGACTACAACTCCCACCATCCCTGACCATTGGCTATGCTGACTGAGCCTGAGGGAAGCAGGGATCCAGTTACACCTGGAAGGAGCCATGGTGGCTACCCCTGCCTATAGGCTCAAGAGCAACTTTATAACCATGATTGTGCTTGGCCAAGGTCTCACAAATAAATCATTCTGCAGTATTGTTTCAAGCTTGTTATAATGACAGGTTGAAACAGTTTTTCAAATCAATAAATATTCAAATAGAAGTGTTCAGTTTTAATATTGTGCCACCTCTAAAAAGAATGAAACTCTTTTAACAGTTTTTAACATTGCAGTAAACTGGTTTGGGCTTTTGCTCTACTACATGTTTATTTTTAAAAATATATCTTCTTTGTAATACAGCCACTAAAATATTGAATAATCTACTATCCCTCCCAAAAAACACCACCACCAACTGTTGATTTTTGCCTCACACTTGTGAACACCATGCTCTCCTCCCGTACTTCCTGGTAGCCATCATTTGCTGTGGCATCCAAACCTGCTCAAACTATGGTGGAATCTACACACACATTTTAAAAAAAACCTTCTGAAAATGTACTTTTAAAGCGTTTTTTAAAATACATTGAATTTTCCATAAGACTCACCATCGCTATCTAGTGTCACATTGTATCTTGCACTTAAAACACACTTAAAACTTTTTATTTGAAGCTGTATAGCTGAGACCTATGATTACTGCAAACCACAGTCAGCCTCCAGTTCTGATTTGGAGACAAACTATGGTTTGTGACAACCATTCAGACAAAGAAAGAAAGAAAGGTTACTGTGAGCAACAAAGTAGAGGAGGGGAAGGAAATCCGTGTGAACAAAAGGAAGGAGGAGAAAAGGGAGGAAAGAACGCACAAACCCAAGACACATGGTTTGGTTGTGACATCTACACAAGGACATTGTCTCTCTGGCTTTGTCCACTCCAAACTCAGTTTGATAGTGCCTTAAAAAATGCAAAGCATTTTTATTGAAATGCCTTAAGGCTTTAAGTGCATTTTCAATGGTTTGCACAAGTAGCAATAATGGAAGAGCAGGTGGTCTAGTTTTCAACAGGTTTCAGATGTATAGAAAATAATAAGCTTATTGGTGTGACCCGCTCTGTAAACCAGTTAAAGGCAACTTCTGTGCTGGTGCACACTACCCTCAGCAATGCTAGTTAATATATTTCCTTATACAGTACTTTAAAAAAACCACCCATCAGTCTGCTGCATTGCTCATGACATCATTGCTGTATGTAGAAAAATAATGGAAGGTTGTATTCACCACATTTGGGATAAGACACCAACACCACGTCATCTTTTCTGGCTTCGAAGTTCTCCAGAGCTTGGAATGTTTCTGCACTGCAGACAGAAGACGGGTAGAGGATTCCCTGGTAGGTAAAGAGAAGCTCATGGATGCTAAGGCCTTTGGACTTTTCCAGAGCTTTCTCTATTTCCTCGACAAACTTTTTCTCAGTCATCTTTGCCTTCTTCGTTGTGAGCTACTGCTGGGTCGCTAGGACAGCAAAGGCCTTTAAAGAAGGCATTTTGAGGGCGGAGTAAACCTTATTTAGCTTTGGGCGTATCCTTTTGTGTTTTCTGCATTTTATGAGCAAGCCAACCATATCAGATCAGCTTTCTTGAGTCTATTCTCCTGAAATGAAAACCAATCCACTTGTCCCACCTTAGGTACTGGAAATACTTTTCACCCTTTCAGATAATCCCTGCTGAAAGCAAAGAGCATGGACATCTCTACAAAGTAAAAGACATGCAAAAACTAACTCAACAGGTACTACCTGACAATGTATTAAATTCAGAGTTACATAATAGTGCCAGGAGTCAAGTTTCTCACACCATGGTCACTAGGATGCCCATGTGTTCCACTTCACACAAAGGCAGTCGTCTATTTAAAGGGCTGTCCAGTTAAGAAGAGAGAATGGGGGCCTTTCTGGGTCATGTGGCCAGCATGACTAAACCGCTTCTGGCACAACACCGTTACAAGTGCCAGAGCGCCGTGTGTGTGTGTGCGTGCGTGTATAAATCTTTTTTTGGTGGTATTTTCGCTTTTAGAACATAGTAAGCTGCTTTAGACCAAGTCATAACATTGGCCCATTTATCTCAATATCTTCCTAGCTTACTGACCTTTCCCAGCTCTCCCAGAAGATATCAGGGATGGAAACTGGGACTTTCTGCCTGCAAATCAAGCGCTCAACAGAGCAGAGGGAGGATCAGGGCCTTTGACGGTTCCCTCGCTGCGAGAAGCCAAGTTACAGGGAACCAGGCAGAGGGCCTTCTCGGTAGTGGTGCCCGCCCTGTGGAACGCCCTCCCACCAGAAGTCAAAGAGAACAACAACTACCAGACTTTTAGAAGACATCTGAAGGCAGCCCTGTTTAGGGAAGCGTTTAATGTTTGATGCATTTCTGTATTTTAATATTTTGTTGGAAGCCGCCCAGAGTGGCTGGGGAAGCCCAGCCAGATGGGCGGGATATAAAAATAATATTTATTAGTAGTAGTAGTAGTAGTAGTGTATTATTATTATTATTATTTGAAATGCCCTCAATTTTACCTTCCAATACTATAGAGCAAACAGTCTCTCTAGCTGTGTTACATAATGCTTTAGCTGTGCAATGTACCATGCAATTATTTTCTGATGGTTCGTTGGTTCCACCTCATGATACTTCTCTATTATATCCATTCTACTTGTTGACTTGAATTGCGTTATTTTGATGGGTCTCTTGAAACGTAAAAGAAGATTTTAAAATAAAAGCAAGCAAACTCTCTTCTACAAAATGTTTTAATGGGCCTCGATCTTCCTAAAGTTAGTTGCTGCTAACTTTAGCTGGGGGTTGCAAGTGACTTTACAGCCCAGTCTTTCCTACACGCGTGTACTCTGGCTCCATGAGTTTGCAGAAGATCACAGCTGCCGACGTTCCTATGTTCAGCTGCGGCTGGAAATTCTGCACTCCAGAAGCCGCTGGTAGCAGGGAAGGCTGCCCCTTCCTATGCGGATCGGCAGGACACAGCTGCGTTACACTGCCACCTACAGGCAGCACAGTGACACGACCAGTCCCAGCAGGACCGACAGAGGGAGCGCAGCGCGAACTCTCCAGCACGGACGAAAAGGAACGAAGACTGAGCGCATGCGCGAAAGGAAGAGGCCGCGCGCCCATGCGCATGCGTGCCTCGGCACTTCCACCCGGAAGTGGGTCTGGACTACGCACGGGCAGACGCGGTGCGTTTGTTACCGGCGGTAAAACGTCGCTCGCACCTTTGGAGCGGAGCAGAGACGGCGAGGTACGGCTGCAGCCTTTGTGTCTTAGAGGAAGAAACAAAAAAGGAGGAAGTCCTTTTGTTCCTAGCTTGTCTGCTCTGCTGGTTGGGGGGCGGGGCGGCCTGAAGTCACGTGGCCAGCCGAGGGTAAGCCGATAGCAGTTCCATGGGGAGGAGGAGCGATGCTTCTTGTCCTGCCTTCGGCTGCCTAGACTGGCCCATTGGATGCGCGGCTGGTAGCCTCCCCTGCGCAAAGCGGAGCTGGAGGGGCTCAGCTTAGGAAATCCAGATGCTCAGGTGACTTCTGTAAGGGAAATTGCACAGGTTGTGCTTCTAGTTGATCCCCTGCAGTTCTGTCTAACTAACATATATACAAATTTATATATAAATCTTCTCTCTTTCTACTTTGGCTATCACTCGTAGCCGAGTAAGGTCTTCCATAAACACGGTATATATAAATAGTGTGTGTGTGTGTGTGTGTGTAATTGCACAGGTTAAAGTAAGATGTGAAAAGGGGGAAGGGAAAAGGAGGGGGAAAGAAATAACACCCATATACAATACCAAACAAAACCCACAGAACTTAAAAACGTTGCAAAATTATTAAATGATATCATTTACAAGATCCTTAACTGATAATGCAGTCCACTATGCAATTAGCAGTGCCTTCTAGGTAGTGGCACCCTCCC
The DNA here is from genome assembly GCF_951804945.1 of Podarcis cretensis. NCBI lineage: Eukaryota > Metazoa > Chordata > Lepidosauria > Squamata > Lacertidae > Podarcis > Podarcis cretensis. The sequence goes on from NC_137172.1 coordinate 43,512,434, forward strand.
CTCAGATGTCAAGGAATTAAACAACTATCTGACTTTTAGAAGACATCTGAAGGCAGCCCTGTTTAGGGAAGTTTTTAATGTGTGATGTTTTATCCTGTTTTTCCATGCATCTGGGGAAACCCAGCCAGATGCATGGGGTACAAATAATTTCTTATTATTATGCAACAAAACAAACATGTTTTCACCATTCGTGTCAAACTGCACATAGGATGGTATACCACTTGCAGCACATAAATTCATTCCGTGTAGGAAATAAAGGCTGCAATCCTATCACCATTTACCAGTGAGTAAGCCCCATTTGAATTCATGGTTAGGATCACACTGCTAAGCTACCATTCCAGTTAGCCCTCTGAAGTATGGCTGCAGTTTGGTTCCCTGTACACTGGAGTGGATACGTGCTTAATTTGAGCTCTTGGCTCAAGCTGCAAAGTGTCCATTGAATATTGTTTTTGTCTTCAAGTTGGATAAATTGAAAGTGTCACCTGTGCTGAATAACTGGTTCACCTGTGCACACCATCCCTTTATTCTACAGTCTAAACATGTAAGTGGATCAGCCATATACTGTATAACCTCACCAGTAGTGTCTGAGGTCATGTACGGAATCATCAGCAGACAGGAACCTTACCATGTTTCATTACTTTGAGCACAAATTCCAACAAAGACAAACACTTTATTGAAACATCGGTTTTTGTTGACTAGTCCTCTGAAAGCTTGTCATAATAAAATATTTAGTCTTTTAGGTGCCACAAGATTCCTTTTGTTTGCTGAAATAGCCTGTCACAGCTACTCTAGAAATTGCATTTACACCTTAGATTCCAAAGTTTTAAAGACTGTTCAAAGTACTTCTCGTTCATGATTTTAAAAATCAGCTATGTCAAGTTAAGTTTCCCCTTATTGCAGACTCAGAGTTGTATGCTTAATTTTGTTGTTTAGTCATTTAGTCGTGTCCGACTCTTCATGACCCCATGGACCAGAGCACGCCAGGCACTCGTCTTCCACTGCCTCCCGCAGTTTGGTCAGACTCATGTTTGTGGCTTCGAGAACAGTGTCCAACCATCTCGTCCGCTGTCGTCCCCTTCTTCTTGTGCCCTCAATCTTTCCCAACATCAGGGTCTTTTCCACGGAGTCTTCTCTTCTCATGAGGTGGCCAAAGTATTGGAGCCTCAGCTTCACGATCTGTCCTTCCAGTGAGCACTCAGGGCTGGTTTCCTTAAGAATGGATAGGTTTGATCTTCTTGCAGTCCATGGGACTCTCAAGAGTCTCCTCCAGCACCATAATTCAAAAGCATCAATTCTTTGGCAATCAGCCTTCTTTATGGTCCAGCTCTCACTTCCATACATCACTACTGGGAAAACCATGGCTTTAACTATACGGACCTTTGTTGCCAAGGTGATGTCTCTGCTTGTTGGCAAGGTGATGTCTCTGTATGCTTAAAAGGCCACCTAAATTTTCAACTTAAAAGGCCATAGCTAAATTTTCAACTGATGGATTCTTAATTCACAGCAAAGCCTCTGAGCTGCTACACAGTTGTCAGCATTCTTCCTGTAGCAAAGGATGACTGTCTGAATAAGTACATGTTCAATATTAAGAGAAGGCACTGGAACTTTCAGCAGAGCACAGTAAGTGGAAAGCAAATCCTGCCTCTTGTTCTCTCTTCTGCTTTGATAGCCCGTTGGGGCCTCTCTTCAAATATACTTCAGTATCCCTCTGATCAAACCATATATACAAATCAGTTATTTCCTGTTCTGATAACATTTTTATGTCATTAATGAAATGTTTGTTCCCCTCTGTTTCTAGAACTTGGGACTAGCTGTGCCATGAATCCTGAGCTTGGAAGGAAGATTTTCAAAGGGGTTATATTAGTGGAAATCATCGGAGTTGCTAGCGCATATGCACTCTATGTTAAAATGGATAATAATCAAGGTAAGAAACAATATGTCTCATTATTTTTTCAAATAACTGTCAATCCACAGAGCATATTGACCAGAGAATTTGCAGTCATACGAATATTCGTGCTATATACACATAAAAGTAGGATATTCATTGAAATCTAGTTCATTTCTTAAATGGAAAAATAAGCAGAGTCGCATATTTCCATTTGCAAAATTTAGAAAACACACTAGGACTTTCAGTATTTGTATTATAACCAACATAATTACACATCCTTTCTGAACTCACTAGGTGGGCAGGAGCAGGGACCGAGCAACGGGAGCTCATCCCGTCTTGGGGATTCAAACCGCCTACCTTCTGATCAGCAAGCCCTAGGCTCTGTGGTTTAGACCACAGTGCCACCCGCGTCCCCTCTGAGCAACTATATCCATTGCCTATTGGGAAGTTTTCCTTGAACATTCTCTAATGTTACTGCAAAATTCCTGATATAGCAGTTAAGCTGTTTGTTTGGAACAGCTCTTCAGTTTTTGGAATTATTTCAACTACACTAGGTCTCAGGATCTAGCCTGTTTAGGTTGTCATGTATCATACTACCAGTCACCAGCAATTTTTCACAGGCATTGTCTCTAAATAGAAAACGTCTATTTGCATAGGGGTCATGGGGCTGCACACACAAACCCTGCCTATGCCAGGTATGCACATTTCACAGTTTAACACTTTTCTAGGTTCAGTTGCACAGAGGCATGTACTTGCAATCAAGGAAGAATGTGTGGAAGCTTATTTCAGATCTTCCCTGCTTGTCATGGGTAGGCCTAGCGCTGATTCCGCAGTGCTGATATGCGCAGGTCTTTGTTCCCAACCTAGACTGATATTTCACATTCAGGCATCCTATTTTCACTTCTGTGTGCTGACTAACTTAAGAACAGGGCTCCTTTGGGTGGAGTTGTATATTCATGTAACGGAAAAAAACTTCCTCCATGCTTTATCTGGCATGGATACTTTTGCACATTACAAGGAGCATTATATTGGTAATGCTCAGGATAGACGAGGAGAATTTGAGTTACTATTGTAATAGAACTCTGTGGCACACCTTTAAAAAAACAACCACCACCACCTGTTCTTCCTTAAACTGAGACAGACCATAACAAGTTCCAATATGCCACTTTTAAAGTGAAAGGTAGGGCACATTCTGGATATGAGAGCAGCCGAAGGGCAAGGCACTGCCCTCCCTGCGGATCTCAGTACAAACAATGAGAACTTTATACATCCTCCTGTCATGTTTTAGACCAGTGATGCAATGTCTTAAAAGATTAATTTGTGCTATCTTAAGACTTCCTACCACTGAGATTTTAAAGTATACATGAGTCTGATAGGCTTCCCTTTTTCAACTTTTGTGCCCAATGTGACAAGCCTAAGTTCTGCAAGTCTTCAACTGGAAATACAGCCTGAGGAGGCTAAACAACCATGTTGCTGCATTACCTGTAAGATTACCACAGATATTTATGACTGGCCAAAAAAACCTAAGAAATGTAGCCACCATGTAATAAAATGTACACTACTTAATTTTTGTGACTGAAATCTTGTGCACTGTACTGTTGTTACAAACTTCACGTTTTTATTTTCTCAGATTTCAGACAAAAAATGCATAGGAGATACCCATCCATCCTAGAAGGTATGTGATAATTAATGTTGGTGTAATTCTTTTTAAAAAACAACATTCAAGTGCAGATAAAAAGGAAATCCTACTACAATTTTATCAGAAAGATATATTCAATCAAAATTAGATCTTCAAAAGTCAATCTTCATTCAGTTGTGCAAAAGATAAAAAAACTCTCTTCTATTTTCATAGTTTATTACAAATGTAATGAATACGCTGGTTTTCACGACAAAAGGGAGAAAGATCAAGCAGCATGGTTAATCAGCAAAAGCTAATTGTAAGTAGAAATATTTTTTAAATGTTTACATTAAATATCTTCATATTTATTTTCTTGTCCTTTTACTTTTGTGTTTGTTTTTCAGCATTTTGTGTCTAAACTTCTTTTTCTGCTTGATGATGCTCTTCACATCCTTATTGTGAATCCACCTGTTACGTTCTTCCTCCCACCTGAGCTGTTTGACATCTAATGGAGGAAGACAGAGAGCACATAGATAAGTTTGGAGTGACTATGTCCAGGGAAAATCTGGCATTGAGTTTTATGGATGCAAAGAATACTGCCTGAGTTAGAGATTCATGACCGACAAACTCTCTGCTATGTTTTATCCTAAAAAACACAAAATGCTTTATGTACAAATAAATACAAAGTTCCCTCCCTTCAACAGTCCATCTTGTCTCAAACAACTTACATTTTTCAAACTTAAATGTAATTTGGGCCAATGAGGAATGAATTATATCAAGTTGAAGATTCATTGCTAATCATGATATACTTTTCTACAAATGCAAACTTAAGGATTTTTTAAAAGTTATTAGCAAGAGCCCAAAATCCAGCAACATACCATGTACAACTGGAATTTCCATAAACAAATTGCCTTTGGTAAATTTCATCCATTGTACCATTGGCAAATTAAGTTGATCATATAGCTTCCAAAGAAGCATGTTTTTTGGTAAGTTAAAGCACAGGGTGGAATCATTGCATAAAAGGGATGGAGCAAAATATTTGTTTGACACACCTACCCACCCCTGAAATCTGAGGTGGTGCATAACCAAGCAATTTATTTCAAATTCCATTTAACATGCTTCGTGTGATTGCCCACTTATGATAGCATGCTGAACAGTCTGTTCAAAAAGATTACCTAGAATAGGCATTTAAGGAGGTTTGCTTACTGTGCTCCCAGCTCGATCAATACTTCTCTGTGTGTTGGGCGACATAGCAGTTATCACTTCCATTTTGGGATGTTCCAATAATATATTAAGTACCAATTGTGATCCACTTTGTCTAAAAGTGACAAACTCAGCCCTACTGGATGTATAAATGCTTAGGACCTATCTTCATTAATCTGCTTGAAAATGCTGCGTAAAACATTAGTACAGTCCTTACAAGCTGCCATACAGCACCGGCTATCATCTGGCCAAAGAGTGCAGGCAAATTTACCCTGGCAGTTGACTTGTACTACAGGCATAATGAACCTGTTGTAATTTCTTAGATGCAGAATGCTTTCCAGAAGTTTAAACGGTGTTTTAGACTACAGGGCTAAGACAAGAATAATCTGCACAAAATTAAGCTAAGTTCACATTGGGAGGTAGTAATTGGGAAAAAGGGAATTGACAAGATTCTGCAATGACCATGCAGCTCTCTTTTTGAGAAAGCTGCTGGAGAGCAGCTAGAGATAATACACAAAGGTCTAATTCTACTTTAGTAGACTGAACAGCTAGTTATATGATTGTCAAGTCCATCCAGAGTTAGTTCTCTCATGTTCTGTAAGGTTCAAATGCCAGTTTCTAGACATCCTATAAATAATGCAATACACTGGAATTGGGTTATCCATGTAATTTTTGGATATGGGAGGATATAACTGGAATCTTAAGCCCTCTGGATTCCTATCCAGCAGGATCCCATGAGGCTCAAAAGTGGGAAGGCTTTGTGTGCTCCAGATGCATCCCAACCACCTTCCTGAGTTGAACATGAAGGTCTGGAGAGGGCTTCTAAATGCATTGGAGTGAATCAACTTCCTCTTGAGCAGGAATCCTTAGAAGGCATTTAGAAGCACCCTTTAGAACACACTTAGAAGCTCTTTTCAGACTTTCCTGCTCAACACAGGACAGATGGGGACATGAAGTGTGCAGTGAACACAGGGGTGGCACTGGGGAAGAGAAGGTACAGCTGGGAGAAAGAGCAGGATAGAAATCAAATAAATATGCTCCACCATTTGTTTTAAATGAAACTAATTGAAATACCTTTCTAAAACCATCACATGAGCATTTGGAATGCCTGACAGGTAAATATACTTGCTGAACATAGAAAAATTCACTTACTTGCATTATCTTTGTTAGCCATTGCATTCATCCCAATACTATCAAACTTGGACCCAATGTTTTCATCCAGCAAGGAACCAAACTTCAAAAGAAAGATGATGATTAGTACATTGATAACCAGCAGACCAAACACATTTTAAAAAATAGAAAAATTGGTGGCACCTACCTCTTCTGCAGTAGCAAGGATGCCAGTGTCTTTGAGTTTTCTTTTCTTGTTTTCTTTTGACCCTTTGAAACATTAATATGCAATTATTTATTCTACATGAAGAACAAAACGCAAAGTGTGTGTTGGGTGGGGAATGGATTTGAGCAGGAAACAGGAAGAGACTCCCAAGAAGAACTTCTCAGGCTCTTCTACACTATCTGCAACAAGGTGCTATACTTCAAAACTCCATCCTTTTAAAAACATTTTCTCAATGTTTTATAAACAAATGATCTCTAACTTTCTTGACAGCACTGTCCCTGGTATCAAACAGTCTACCACTTACTATTCCTCTAGGTAAGGAAAGGGATTTTGCTAACTATAAAGTACCTTAGCAGTTTTACATGCTAGTTCTTTAAGAGCTTGGGCAAATATCATCTAACCATTGCATTTTTAAAATCAAGTTCTAAACCAGTTATCCTTTGTCAGGTGTACAGCTGAAAGAAAACTCTATCCTGCTGAAAACTGAACTAATCCTTTCCATCTGGTTTTCTGTGTCTGATATGAAAATCAAATAATTATTTCTTGACGAAGAATAAGTGCACTTTCTATACAGTACTGTATCACACTTTCTATCTCTACCACATGTTGTCTCCCCCATAACAACTACACAATGCTCTGGTTTTCTTAATACCTTATAGTTCATTCCTACCTCTCCTTCCTCAAACTGGACATGCAGATTTTTGGACACTAACCAACACAGAATGTTAAAAGCCAATGTGATTAGGTGAGTAAATTCTGCAGAATAAATTCTGTCTCTTGCATCATTTTCCTTTAATGGGTCTATTAATGACCAATGCAATCCTATACAAATAAATGCACAAGTAAATACCACTGAGTTCAGTGGGGCTTACTTCTAGGAAAGAGGATATAGGATTGAAGCTCAAGTGCCTTATATCTAGCCAGCACAGCTAATACAGACCCCTGGTGCTCTCAGAAACTATTCACAATTCTGAATGAAAAGACTGCAGACTAGTGACAAGTCACATTTCTAGCAGAGAGGCAGGCTACTACAAAACCCCTCAGCATTCTGACACCCAAGGCTGACTCAGTTTTTATCAAATATTAAGAGGTCTTTTATGTTACCTTTCATTGATCCAGCAAAATCCATTTCTTTTTTTCTTTTGCCTTTCTTATTGGCAGGCTTGACATGCTCCTCTTTATTGTCATCTATCAAAAAGGAAAGCTATTAAAACTTTTACTCAGACTACATCATAAAACAGATGATTTGTCAATATGAAAACACTTTCAGCTTTGCCTGAAACATTGTGGTTATCTAACTTCCTATGAACAGACTCCACAAAACGGCTACTCCTAGTCAGCTCAGATGTTTCTACACTGTGTTTCTGAATACTGAAAATGCAATAGGACAGCACCAATCATTCAACCATGCTTGTTGCACATAAAAATACTACAGCTTGGTCCAATTACTGTCATTTCAGTTTAGTCAACAGTGTTAATGTGACCCAATGTTAACATGAAATTAGGCTCTAGAGCAGTGTTTCCTAAACTTGGGTCCCCAGCGGTTTTTGGACTACAATTCCCATCATCCTTGACCACTGGTCTTACTAGCTAGGGATGATGGGAGTTATAGTCCAAAAACAGCTGGAGACTAAAGTTTGGGAAACACTGCTCTACAGGATGCAAGAGTAGATGCAACACTTATTTCTGATGATTCGTTATCAGCCTTGGCACATGCATCCTTCGGATCTGTCCACCACAACACCTAACATATGTGGTCTTCTGCTCCAGCTAAATCACATAAATATCTGGTGGAACACTAAGGCGAACAAGTAGGTTTAAAAATAGCTACCTACCTATGGCATTTAAAATCTGTGTTTTAACAAAGCAAGCAATTTAATAATTTGGCAGTAATTGCATTTGTGTTTTTACCTGGAGCTTTGTCATCATCTGAGACATCCATAAACGTCCCTCCATCTTCATCAAGATCTTCTCTAAAGTCTTCATCCATACTACCCAGAGACACTTCCTCATCATCAAGGTCGTCAAAATCATCCTCCTCTGAATCATCCAATGCTGCCTCATCACTTTGGCTTTTCTTTTTCCCTTTGCTTTTTATATTACTAGAATTTGATTTAAAAATACAATTTAAAAAGCTTTTAGAAAATCCACCTATCCAACTTACTCATAATGCTTAGAAAGATCACAAACAGCAAGCAACACAGAGTTTAGTCTATAAACAAAACACTCAAATTTTGTTAAACTAATGCATATACCATAACTAAACAGGTTTTGGTGGTTTCTATCCATAGAATAATCCCACTTCATCTCCTTTCCTTGCATGCCACAGAATAGATTTAGGGGGATTTTACAGGGGGCAGGAGGGTAAGTTCCATTAGGGAAGCAAAAGACATTGTGCAAACAGGACAATACCACTGGATACAGCACAGAATGTTAGCAGCTTTACAAAATACTAGACCATTACTTGATCAATTCTCTTTCGACCAGTAAAACTGCCTGCTCTAGGAATAGCAAATTGCCAAGCTGGTTTATGGGGTTTTACTGGATGAATGCCCATAGGGTCACTCCAAAATTATCAGGCACATAACAAGAGTATTTCCACAATAAATGAGTTCATAAAGTACTCTACAGATATTTTCACAATGCTAAATAACAAGGGAATTGTTAAATGAAATCTGCTATAAACTCCTTATATAATATACCAAGATCCTAGCATATCAGTATTCCACCCAAAAGCCTGTTTTATTGTAATACTAACATTTCAGAGTGTATGAAATTTAAGGCAGTGGGAACACCAGCACACAATGAGCATGTGAAAATCACTTTGCCTGCTTTCTGAGCCAGCAAGGGGGAAGTGCTGTGTGGTGCCAACATGTTCAGCTAAGAGGGAGTGGAAATGGGGTAGGGGGAAGGAACCCAAAGTGATCCATCTGTGGAAAAACTGGTCTCTGAAGCCAAATATGGTTGAGCTTTCCTTTGAGATTCCTTCATTTAAGAGTAAACTATTTCAATCCATGTTTACATATAAAGCAGCACAATCGCTCAGAAGATATATCTCATCATGCCATTGACTCTGCAATTCTAAACCCCATTGTTTTCAGTAGTGCCTATTCCCACTTGCTGTGTATCGGGTTGCAGCTTTCATCACTCTAAACTACTACCTGATTGCAAGTAACAGGTAGATTACACCACCCTCCTAATACATGCCTACGGATGAAAAAGGAATACTAATGGGAGTGGAACCTACAAGATAAGTTAGCTCAGGCCCATTCAGCAGCAGGGTTCTCATCTCTCCCATAGAGATAGATAGATAGATAGATAGATAGATAGATAGATAGATAGATAGATAGATAGATATTTGCCAGGCAGCAGGATAAAAGCAGCTAGATTGATCCACAACATACTTAACAGTATGAAGGATGAACCTGCAGCCCTACAGATGCATTTGGACTACAACTCCCATCATCCTCAACTATTGGCCATGCTAAGTACAATGACACCTGGCGGGCCAAAAGTTACTAGGCAGGCCAGTGTAGAAGATAAGGCAGAATACAAATGCGTCCCAAGGAAAAGGGAAGAAGGTGCCCTGATCTTCACAACTGTCTGCATCCCTAGGAGTCACAGTTCAGGTTCTCAAATCTCCTCCTCCCCAAAACTAGATCATGACTAAGGAGATCAAGGGAGACGAAGTCTGGCTGTTCGTTTTACACAGAAATTGCATCAACATCCTTGTAATTTGGTTGATTCATAATTGCAGAAGTAATGTAGCCATATTTCAGGAGGGAAGGGGGATTCTGAATACACTTGAGGTATATTTAACAAACTTTTGTCCCACAGAGCACAAAGTTTTAGAAGAGCCTTGTGACATAATGCACATACATAATACACTCCATTTACTCTATTTGCTTTATCAAGTCGTTCATGGTGCCCATGCAGAAACTCTTAACTTCATATCTTTATTTATTCCCATTTAAAAAAACTTACTCAGCAAAATTAAGGTCCTCATTGACAAGTGTATCAAAATAACTATCATGTTCAAATGAATCTGAAAGAAAGAAGATGGCAAAATCAAAACATTTTGATTTGGTATTTAAAACAAATTGTTTCAAAGTGTAATTTGTTATAATTTGCAATGTGCCCTATATTCTTGCATGAAGCAGCTGCCACCTAACAACCCACCAAGACCAAATATCTAATCTGGAATTTTAGAGGAGCAAATACCACATGAGCAACCAGGCAACACTGTAGTGTAAGCAGCTGTTTAGCTTGAGTTGGCTCATCTCCCCACCCACATCTTTGAACTGGAAATTCACATAACCTTGAGTTCCATCTACTGACCAGTCTTAGAAGAACTGCCAAAGGATTACTACCCATCTTCAAGAGAAGCCAAAGTCCCCTACATCTCTTTGACTAACTACGGGCTGGTTGGGGTGAAAAATGAGACAGAGTATAACAAGCCTTACCTAAAGCTCTTTCAAACTCTTCATCATCCACATCTTCCACACTTTCATCATCTCTCGCAGGTTTCCTTTTCTCCTTCTCCAAGTCCAACTTTTTATAAAATCTGCGTGTTAAGAAGAAAAAAGAAATGTTTCCACATTCATATAAAACATGGTTATTAAGTCATCCTTATTTGATGAACTTATAAAATAAGGATATTTCGATACGTTAAACTTGCCTAAGCATCAAGCAATTTCCTACTGTTTTAAAGTCATTACTTCCTATTGCAACAACCTTTCAGGAGCACTTCTTGTAAATTTTATCTTTGTGCTTTGGGCTGGTTTCTACACAGACTCCCACATCCCTCTCTATGTTCTATCCAGACAAGAAGCATTAGAATTCAAGGACACTTTCCAGCCCAACAAAAAATCTGGGTTGCAAAGCAGGCCCAGTGAAGAGTGTGGCCTGGGGAACATTCTGAGGACCAGATGGAGAGGCCGAGAGGAACATGTATGGTCCCCAGGCCTAAGGTTTCCCACTCCTGTATTATAAAGATAATTGGGCTAGTACCAGCCTGTAACATCAGGATAACAAGATGATTTATCACAGTGTGATGTCACAACATTCATTTGCTGGCAAAAAGAGCCTTTGGTTCAGGGCTACTGTGGGGGCATTTCTTTCCAAACACTAACAGAAAGTCACGCTGCCACGCGGCGCTTGTGGGGGGTTATATATCCTTCCCCCTCCTCCATGGTAAAACACTACAATAAACATCTGATGTGCCATAATGTCATAAATGATAACATAAAATTGATCTGGTTTACGTTCAAACAGCTGTAATGATCTTCCCACATCTCCTACCTTACTTAGCATTTTTCCCATTTCAGCACAAAAAAGCCCATTCCTTCATATCCATTTTAACAGACAAGTCATTCCCAAAAGGTTATAGAGATGGGTCTAGCTATGCGCCAGACAGGCTTGGGTATAATCTGCCGTTTCCAGATTCTTATTCTGGTCATATAAGACTAGATAGGCAGTTGTCTTTTTTGCAAGCAGATGTATGTACACTGCCTTCTCCAGGGCTGAAACAGAATCACCAGCAACCAACCAGTGCATCCCATAATAGATACAGGTGCTGCTGATGACCTGATGGAAGAACATGAGCCATAACAGCACAGTTATTCTGGGCAAATTCCCTGCTGTTTTGCTGTGATGTATGGAACATTCCAAGGAACTGTTGTCTAGAAATGGATGTGTTTTATAAAAAGCTTTTTTCCTCCACTGATCTTATCTAGTAATTCGAAATATCCATTTTTCCCAGCCGTGATCTCCCTGTCCTATAAAAATGTATGGAAGTGATTTGCAGTAATACTTTCACAACAATAGAAAGCTTCTCCAAGAATAAACCCTCCCCAAAGGAAACAAAATTAAGAGCAATGAACATATGGAAGTATCAATCAAAGATGTCAATACCTGTGGAAAAAGACTTCATCTACTGGGATTTTGCTTTCATCTTGGGCAAGGAATTCCTTGCTATTCACTGGAAATAAAATAATAAAAAACGGATGGTTGTTTATCAAATTAACTTGCTATGAAGGTTATTCAGATGCCATGTCATACACATTTTTCCTAAGCAATGTCTTTAGGGCTGCTAGCTTCAAAACCAATCAATCCAGTGAGATCAACTAAATCTCTCTGTGCAAAATGAATATCCCTCCCTCACTCACCCAGTCTATAAAAAATGGGGGGGGGGGGATCCAGAGCATAAAAGTTCAGAATGTAAAAGGAATTTAACTTTTAAATTAAAAAATAACCTAATATTAAACAGAATCAGAACAAGTAAATCTATTATATAATCCAAGCTAAATTTATTTTTTCTTGCTTAGATCACTTAGGCAGAAGAAATGTAGTTATAGGATACCATGGGAACATGGATTACAAATATAAATTTGAGAGGTCCCACAAAACCACGATTGTATATCACATCATTACTGGTGTTTACATAACATGGATATCCTTAGCTGTAATATTAATGAGTTAAAGCCTTAACTGTTCATCTGGATCCTACTTCTGAGAGTCTAACAATGAACTCTGTATCCAATAACATCACTCCCCCTTCCTTCTTTTTTCTTAATGTGACGTCTCTCCTTCTGAAATAGCTATCCTCTTGCGGATCACAAACTGACTAAGTTGTAGGAAGCAGAGGAGGAATAAATGGACAGTTCTCCAGAGAAAGTGCAGTCCTCTAGGGATTGGTATCTGGACCTGGACTTTTAACCTGCTCATAAACAATCCAGAGTTAGAAGTAACCAGTGAGGGGCCAAGTTTGCTGATGATAATAAATTGTTCAGGGTTGTTAAAACAAAACAAAGAGATTGTAAAGAGCTCCAAAAGGACCTCTCCAAACTGAGTGAATGGGTGGTAAAATGGCAGATGCAATCCAATGTAAGCAAGTGTAAAGTGATGCATGTCAGGGCAAATTTCACACTTACTACTTCTGAACTGATGGTGATGGACTAGGAACAATACTTTGGGGTCATAATAGATGAAGCTGTTTACCCGGTGTGCAGCAGCAGTGAAGTGGGCAAATTCCAGGCTAGGGATCATTAGCAAAGGAATTGAAAATAAAATGGCCACTATCGTAATACCATTATACAAATCTGTGATGCAACCGTATTTGCAATACTGTGTGCAATGTTGATTGTTCCACCTCAAAAAGGATATTACAGAGTTTGAAAAGGATCAGAAAAGGGCAACCAAAATAGATCAAGGAGATGGAGTGACTCGCTTTGAAGAAAGATTGCAGCATTTGGGACTTTTTAGTTTAGAGAAAAGGTGAGTAAGAGGTGACACAATAGGAGTTTATAAGATGATGCACAGCATGGAGAAAAATAGAGAAAAAGTTCTCTGCCTCTCTCATAACACATGAACCAATGAAACTAAATGCTGAAAGAGTCGGGAAAGATAAAAGGAATCCATGCAGCACATAGATAAGCTATAGATCTTGCTACCACAGGAGACAGTGATGGCCACCAACCTAGAAGACTTTAAAAGAATGGACAAATTCATGGAGGAGAGGGCCACTGAAGACTACTGGCCACGATAGCTATGCTCTGCCTCTGCAGCCAACAGCAGTAATGCTTGTGAATTCTAGTTGCTGGAAACCACAGGAGGGGAGAAGGCTCATCCTCAAATCCTGCTTGTGAGTTTCCGGCCGGTATCTGGTTGGCCACCGAGAGAATAAGATGCTGGACTAGACTGGCCACTGACCTGATCCAGCAAGCTCTTCTTATGTTTAAAAGTCTTCCAGAATTTTTCTGGTTTTCCACTTACACAATCAATATAAATTTGTTTACATGTTTTTATACTGAACTAACAGGAGATATAGTGTGGAAAAAGCAAATTATAACCCTCATTTACCCAACTGCTTGCTGAAACAGCAAACCAGGTGTGAAAGAACATGGGGGTGACTTACTGCCTGCTTTTCCCCAAAATAGAATGTCTTTCCGACTCACTCTTATGATACGCTTATGATAAAATGAATAAGGTTTCTGGCATCTAACAGTGAAGAGTGTTAGCTACATCAAAGGAACACTTGTTATTTCCTGCATCCAAATGCTAAAAAAATTTTATTGCCCTTCTGTATGATACCATGGATCAGAACGTTTGGGGGGGGGGGAATATGTTTGTCAATTCCCCTTCCAAGGCCTCCCTCATCTACTACTGAGGATGGGGGACCTTCCACAACAGCATGAGGGCTGCAGGGAGGAGGAATTAGCAAAAATTGGCCCTGCTTCCATTCCTGAATGGAATGACAATATTGGATAAAATCCATTGTGAAAATATCTTCCACTGAAAGTGATGGATCTTACAATGCATTGCATTTACTATCAGGGTACCACCGACTATAATCTTTAGAATGAAAGCTCCTTACTTACCCGCAAGATTTCGTACATCACTCATGGATTGTTTATTCTTTGGCTGCATTACCACGCTACTGGTGTTCTCTGCATTAGAAAGTCAAGAAATCACACAAAAAATTAATTGTTATTAACCTTACCCTATCTGCTACACCTGACAAATGTTGATAAGGTCCATACCTTTGCCCTTAGGAGCTTTGGGATTTCTGTACACAAAACGATCCAAGAATCTCATTAGAGTGAAGTCCTGCAAAGGATCACCTGTGTATTCAATGTAATTCCCCTGAAACAAAGTTAACATTCATAGTGTCAATTTGCATCAAGAAATACATGAATGGAAGTGGCAGCAGAATCACATGTGTTTGGATTCAGCAGACAAATAAGTGATGTTACTCAGACGAAGGAAAAGAGGAAATAGGTTGCCTCTCTGAAACCTGGATCACACACAACCCTTTCAATGGAGGGAAGGCAGCAGTGGCTATTCCTGCTCTGCTATGTAGGATTTCAGGTGTGCCACACAACAAGTGAAGAAAGGGGTGGACAACAGGACACGTGGGAGACAGGCAGAAACAAGACTGCCTTGTCTCCCACTTTAAGTATCTGTAGCAAGGTGGAAACCTTAGCCAATCTGGTTTTCTACAGGAAAAAATATTTATATCAAGAATGGTTCCCCCATTTACTTGTTGCCCCCATTTCTGTCTGGAAACTACTATTCACGTGCAATCCGAATCATTAAGTACATGTGACAGGACACCCAAAAGGGCAACCAAAGTAGTGAAAAAAAGTAAGAAATTCAACTAACCTCTAGGATAGTTTTTGCAAAGAGGGCAACAGATGGATGAAAGTGTTCTGAAAGCTGGGAAAATAAAATCAATGTTGTAATATAAAATCTTATTCCAATACAAGTTTTTGGCACCATATTAACAGATTAAATGGACATCTTAACCTTCACTCCAGGTTTCCCCCCCCTTATTTATTTATTATTTTCTTGCTACAAAATTGTACACACGTAAATCATAAAACATGACATGACTAACAAAAAACAGGTCACCAGAGAGATAAAATACTAAACATGTTGTTTTGCAATACATAATAATCAGCTGATTACAGTAAACCAGTAAAGTTCTGTCTATTACCATTCCAACTGCTGTTAATAAATGTGTTACTAATTCCTTACTTCTTGGTTGGTCTGTAATGTAGCTGAAGTATATAAATTACCTAAGTAGCTTTGAAGCCAGATAACAAGGGGCCATGATCCCCCATGTGGCAGTTTTTAGAACTGACTTTTCCACATATTAGATGTAACATTAAGTGCCACTTTTATCACATGAATCTTCCTCATCAGACAGGTTCTGCACTAGCTCCAGCAGCAGGTGCCAGTATGGAAACTCCCCATGATACGCAGTCAATCTAAATGATTTGCAGCACTATGTTACCATCCCCTATGCTGAGAAGTAACCTCTACTGGGGAGAGAGAGAGAGAGAGGGAGAGAGAGAGAGAGAGAGAGAGAGAACGCGCTGTAGGCTTAATGTGATGACCTCCATATGTTGTTGGGCTGCAACTCCCATAATTCCTGAGCAGTGTCTATGCTGAATGAAGCTGATGGAAGTTATCTTAAAGGTAAAGGGACCCCTGACCATTAGGTCCAGTCGTGGCCGACTTTGGGGTTGCGGCGCTCATCTCGCTTTATTGGCCGAGGGAGCCGGCGTACAGCTTCCAGGTCATGTGGCCAGCATGACTAAGCCGCTTCTGGCGAACCAAAGCAGCGCACGGAAACGGCGTTTACCTTCCCGCCAGAGTGGTACCTATTTATCTACTTGCACTCTGACGTGGTTTCGAACTGCTAGGTTGGCAGGAGCAGGGACTGAGCAACAGGAGCTCACCCCGTCACGGGGATTTGAACCGCCGACCTTGTGATTGGCAAGTCCTAGGTTCTGTGGTTTAACCCACAGCGCCACCTGCGTCCCAGGAAGTTATCTTAGACCTGTTCCAATGTAAAGTCATAAGAGGGATGCTAGAACTAATCTTTGAACAAGGCTCCCCTCCTCTTAAAACTTGTACAATAGGTTGACTCCACACTTGGTCATACTTAGAATGAGTCTGATGATCTCCAAGAGACTTAACTTACACCAATGATTTAAATAAGCCTACTCTAACTCTGGATCCAATTCAATGAAACGATACCATACCCACTGTTAAAGGGAAAATTCTGCAAAAATAAAATAAAGTTGTCTGGGATCCCTCCCACATTGAAATTCCTGGTGTTCATGAAAAAAGGTACCTTCTTTAGTTCCCAAAAACTTGTTCTATCAGCTCCACAGTATGAAGGATTTCGATGTAATGGGTCATAGCTACCCAAATTCTTGCCCCCTGAAAAAGAAGACATGTTTTGTATCATCAAAGACAAACAGATCTAGATACTTAAAAGGGGAACACCTAGTTATCCAACAAAGAAGTAGTCAACCCCGTACCCTTCAGATGTTGTGGACTCCCATCATCCCTGAGCAACATCTGATGAGCATCACATCAACTACTCCTGATCTTCTCCTGATCATTTTAAAGACAGGAGAGTCCTTCTGCAGTAACACCACAAAAGGTACAACAAAAATCTCTGTGCCCTGCTCCAATTTGCAACATGCAAAATGCATGTTGGTTTACATAGCAGAGTGGGAAGGTAAGCCAGTTTCTTTTAGTGCAATTGCAACATCTGGTGGGATTACAGCTGAAAGAAGAACATTCTCATTATTACACAGGGCTGCCAGATGTCTACAACAGATCAGAAACCAGAGTGAACAAGAAAGTAAGAGTTCTGGACTTGGACATGAGAGGAGTCATGTGAGCCCAGCCAAAGTCTCATGGCTTCAGTTCCCATTCTGTAAAATGGAAATGACAACAGCCTAACTCAAAAGATGGGTGGAGAAGTGAATGAGACATGACATTTTAAAGCACTTTTTACTTACAGAAATAACCAAGAGGAGGGGGACACACCACTTAAGTAGCGCATGTCTCATTAAAGTTGTTAATACAGCAGCAGCAATGGCCCATAACCCTGGCAATGTCTTATCTACTGATACTGTTCCCAAACACTTTTAGCAGATGGCCTTCCTCTGGCTCCGTTCAATCCCCTCCACATAAACAAGTTTAAATAAGGAAAGTTTCCTTTGGGTAACGCCCTTCAGATTAAAGTTTGCAGAATTTAATACCGTCTACTAGGACCTGAAACATTCCAGTCAACATCTGCCAGATGAATCTCACTCACAATTTTTCAATTTTTACCTGCTAGATTTTGGTGATGTACCCATGAAGCTCCTGAAGCTGGGTCATGAGGTTTCACAGATTCTTCTGTTTTTATTATTTTTGTTTCTTCATCAACATCTACAAGTTTTTCCTCCTCTTCTTCAGCTTCCTCAAGGTCATGAAAATGTTCCTCATCGTCAGATTCCTAGGAAATGAATCAGTTTTAAGATGAAACCAGTGTGGTGATCATGCAAAACTCTGATAAGTTACGTTCCAGGGATAGCATATAAAGCCAAAATTGTGGATTGAAAGCATTTTTTTTTTTAATTGAGGTCAACAGCTAGTTCTACAAAGGCAGGCTAAGAACAACTTTATAAGACGGATATCATACCACATGATCCTGCAGCTGTACTCGTAACCCTGGTTTTACTTTCAGAAGTTCAGACACAAGGTACAAAGCTCCACAGGTGAATGGTGGCATTTGACCACAGGTGACTTGAAGCAATCGCTTTATAAAAGCTTTCACCCGCCGCAGTACTATATCAGCCTTCAAAGATTTGTAGACAAGGTTGAGAAACATAGACTGTTTGGCACACAGTGCTAATCCTGGATCCAGCAGCTTCCTGCAAAAACAATATAATCATTATCAGCATTAACCTCTGCTCATGAATTCACTCATTCTTCTGAATTTGAGGTACAGACCAACATATGACAGCTGCATCATTTACTACTACTGTCAACACAAAATTATTATTTCTTACTCACTCTAGTTTAAAGTGGACCACTGCTTCATGAATAATATCCCATAATTAGTCACAGTTGATATGTGAAGGCATGGGGACAGAAAAATGGGGGGAGAACCCATTTTATTTTATTTTTCTCTTTTTGTTTTTGAAAATTTGGTAAAAGTAGGACTTCAGATCTCTACATTTGTTTTATTTAAACATTCACAGAGCAACCTAACACTCAGACAATCAGGTTAGGATAGTGGATGGGACCTTTGCTGGTGAGTCCTCCACTACGTCAGCAGAAAGGTGCATGGACATACATCTATCATTTATTTCAATTGGAGAGGCAAAGTAAGGGTTTGTAAGAAGTACAAGGCAAAAAGAAGCGTGTTCTACTGCCACCATGGGTGGTGCAAGCCAGCAAACCTTTGGATCATCTCCCACTTCAATTCCCACCCCACTTAAGATTGTTCTGTAAACTGAGTTCAGAGGAAGGAAAAAGAAAAACTGGTACAACAGGAGGCTCTTGGCTCAACCCTGCTTCAATAAAGGATAATCGACTGGAGAAAACCAATAATAACCAAAACGAAACAAAGAACCTCCACAGATGTCTACATTGGCATGAATTGTCAAGCAAAACAGTTTACCTATCAAATGCCAAAAACAGACAGGCCAACTACTGATATGCAAAAGGGGACAAAGTAGTTCTCTTGCCATCACAATATTCACAATTTAAATTCATAAAAACCATAAAAAACTGATCAACAGTAAATATTCTACAAAACACGACTTAATAGAAACATTAAAATGTATGTGATGCTTACTTGTATAGGGCTGTGTAATATCGGTCAGATACAGTCTGATTAGAATCCATTACTTGAAACAGCAACATCAAGGCTTGGATGCTGGTGCTGAAGTTTGCAAGGTGCAAAACCTTAAACAAAGTATTCATCTGCTCCTTTATTTTTTCATCACTAGTCTGAGCATAAGGGTAAGCTCTGTTCACCCCTGTCAAGAGAGCACTAAGCATTTTGGACTCAACATCTTTTTTCTTGATACAAGACCGAAAAAAGCAAAAGTAGAGTGTAATGAGTTTGTTAGCCAGCTCACTCTCCTCGTGACTAAGAACTATCTGGTTCAAAAAGCAGATGGCATAGTATTGTGCTTTGGGGCTAATGTTTGATCGAAAGAGAAGCCTCTCCACTTCATTACACACCACTCCTTTCATGTTGGGATGCTTATGAAGCAGAGTCTCTAGCAGATAAGATGCTTTGGTGGCTATTTTGTTTAGAGGATCTCCCAGTTTGTTTACTAACTGCACAAGAAAAGCTTTCTCTTCCTCTACCTTATTGCAGAGAAGTTCATGCGCAACAGCAAGAGCACGGGTTTTTGTTGCCACCAGGGGATCATGACTCAGTGATTCTAACACTTGCACAAATTCAGCCACCCAGTGCTTCAGGTGATGCTCAAAATACCACAAGATCAGGCGCCTGTCCCTCGAATCTCTGTTGCCACTTGAGAGCTGCTCCAGAGAGCCAAAGGGATGTTGGGAGAAAGTGTACAGCTTACGATTGTCTGGTAGAAGATGTGTCATGAGAAGCTCTTTGAAAGTATCCAAGGCCATTAAACTCTGCCTTCTACTACCTTTCTTTTTGATCAGATTCACCAGGGTCTCTATAAACTGAAGTGAGTGGACAGTAGCATCTTGGATAAGAAGGGTCATGGCAGCCATTCTGTCAGCAAGAGTCCCTGATGATACTACAGTTTTCATCCAAGCTGATGATGATCCTTTCCACAGATTTGCCTTACTCTTGCAGAGGTCTGCCTCTTGTTGGTAAAGCTTTTGAGCCAAAGCCTTATACTTGGATACAAGGGACTGATTTTGGGGTTCAGTAGAAAATTCATTTGTATACTCCAGATCATACCATTTGCCCCCTGGTTTTATAAGAAGTATCTGCCGCTCATGAAACTGAAAAGTGTCCACTTCCTTGTCTTTTTTTGTTCCATGCAACAAAGCACTATTGGGAACTGACTGTTTCTTATTATCTTGGGCATTACTTGACTCTATTTTTTCTTTACTTCCTTTCACTTGGTTTTCTTTTTTTGCTACCGTAGTTTTTTTTACTTCCTTTTGGTTGACTTTCTCTTTCTCTTGTTCTCCTTCAACTGCTTCTCCCTCTTCTTCTTCATCTGCTGCAACCAGGAATTTTTTTGAATAGCTGCTCACACCCAGTGATTTTATAAATGCCTCCAATTCACCATCCTTCAGATCATCAATGGCACCTTTTTTCCCACCATCTACAATTTCTTCGGTCTCATCCAAAGCAGCGAGCATGATATAATCTTGCTGCATAAAACAAAGTAACAAGTTGTCTCAGCAACATGTTCATGGATAACATAATTTGACAGTACATGCATTATAAAACATCAATATTGCAAACAGGCTTATAACATACGCAGACAACATTGCCCATTACTGCTTCTAAATTACTTGCACACCTCTGAAATATCCACCAATGTAAGGACTATCCAGTATTAAGAATTGTCCCACCTGCTCTCAAAGTGCTGGATTTTTATTTTTTGTTTTACTAAAAACCATGTACAAAAATCAGAAAAAAAAAATCTGTCTTAATCAGTGGCTGCATATAAAAAAATTAAGAACAACAGGTTAGTCATGACATAAGAATTTGTGGCCGCACATTTCTGTTACAGTATTATCTGTTGGTCCACATGGGGCCAGAAGGCTCTTTGTATAAAACCCAGTGAGGGAGGAGATGTCTAAAAATGAAAACAAAAATTGTTCGCTGCCCACATACTATGTGTGTAACCCCTCAAGCTACACATGCAGCGGATCTGCCATTTATTTCCACCAGTTTGAAAAGACAGCAACATGTGAGAAGCCAACATTAGACAGATGACGTCTCCTTCCAGGGCGAATGCCCTTTTGGAGAAAGTTACAGGTAGGTAGCCGTGTTGGTCTGCCATAGTCAAAACAAAATAAATAAATTCCTTGCAGTAGCACCTTAGAGACCAACTAAGTTTGTTGTTGGTATGAGCTTTCATGTGCATGCACACTTCTTCAGATACACTGAAACAGAAGTCACCAGTCCCTTATATATAGTGGGGGGGGGGGTACTACTCAGAAGGGTGGTGGGAATGGGTGATTGGCTGATAAGTGTGGTAAACCTGTTGACGACTGTTAACTACTGCACTTGGTCTTACAGGAAAAAGCAAGGGGTGAGATGGCTAAAAATAGCTTTATCATGTATAATAAGAATCCAATGTCTCTATTCAGACCAGGTCTCTCCATGGTTTTAAGTTTGGTAATAAGTTGCAATTCAGCAACTTCTCTTTCCAGTCTATTTTTGAAATTCTTTTGTAGTAAGACAGCTACTTATACAAGATCTTATCTTATATTGGATTCTTATCTCATGTATCTGAAGATGCATGCACACGAAAACTCATACCAATAACAAATTTAGTTGGTCTCCAAGGTGCTACTGGAAGGAATTTTTTTATTTTGTTTCGACTTTTAGAGAAACTCCGCCTGTTAAAGCACATCCTTTCCGAGGATGTTAAAGCACATCCTTTCCCAAGGCTCTCACCCCTTTCCCACCACGTGGAAGGAAAGAGAAGGAAAGAGGCAGGGACCTCCCTGGGCCCCTTTCCTGGCCGCCTCAGGGCCTCTTTCTTACTTTGGTGCCTCCGAGGCGCAGCACCTCCTCCAGAGTAAAGCCGCTTCCATCATCAACCTCTCCCTCGCCATCTCTCTCGTCAGACTTCTCGAGCTCCAACTCCGACAACGTCGCCATCTCCCTCGGCCAGACCACGCATGCGTCAACCGTAGCTTCCGGGTACTAGTGATGACGACACTCACTTAGAAGGTGAAAGGTCCTGCTAGATACATATAAGGTGTTATGAAAGGCGCAGATTTAGGAAACAAACGGGAAAGGGGCCGAGAGAGGGACGCACTGCTTATCTATCTATATTGTAATAATAAGCATCATAGTACAGGCACGGGCCCTAAGGTGAACTCCTTTGGCGCTTCGCAAAATAATTATTTTATTTCGCTGCCAGGACAAGAGGGTCAGTGAGGTGAAGGAAGGCCGCGGCGCGAGCATGGCGCTAGTGCAGCCGGCGAGAGCCTTTCTCCGGGGGATGCGCGTTGTCGCGCGAAGCGACCGTTTCCTCCGTCTCCATGGTAACGAGAACGATGCGTGGAACATACCTCAACAGCAAAACCTCACTTGCGTTTACTCTGAAGCAAGTCCTGTTGACTTCAGTGGGACTTACTCCCGAGTAAGTGCGCGGGGCTTGCAACCGAAGAGCGTTCGCAGCCGTGCCAGTCCCCACAGACCCGCCTCCCTCCACAAAGATGCTCCCCCCAAAACCAGGCAGCTCCCTGTATTGAGCCCTAGAATCACAGAATTGTAGAGTTTGCAGAGATCCTGGGGGTCGTGTTGGAGCAGAAACTATCCAGCTTTGCATGTAAGCAGCCGCCCAGTTTAACACCTCAGCTCCCAATTGCAAGTAGAAAGCAGTGGGAATGATCAGAGAAATGCACATCACCCGCCAGATATTTGCTCGGAACAACTGCTTCTATATCACCTTCCCCCCACTACAAGAAAGGGGAAAGGGAATAAGCGCAAAGGGGTGGCCCCTCTGCCCGCCACCAGAAAAAGTCACTTAGTGGTAATAGGAAGTATGGAAAAGAACAGGCAGGAATCGGTAAATAAGGAGTAATCCGATTTCAGTGGAGCTTCGTTTTGGTTGGATCTTGCCTAATACGTTTGCCCCATGCCATTTATTTACATGCCTTTGAAGCACAGGAAGTTGCATTGTGACTACTGAGTCACCCCTTTGTCTGAATCAGGCAGTGTACTGTCCAACTTTTTTCAAAGAGGACCAGATTTGATGAAGTGAAGAGCCATGAGGGCCAACCAAAGTTGTTGACCTTTTTTCAGGATTGAAGTTGTTGAGGTTTTTACGACAGGCAATAAACTGCCACAGGGGCTGGATTAAACTGACCGGCAGGGCGGATTAGGCCCTTGAAACTTAGTCCCTTACCTTTCCCGCCCCAACCTGGCCACAGTGATCCATGCGACGGTCATCTCCAGGCTTGACTACTGTAATTCGCTCTACGCGGGGCTGCCCTTGAAGCTGTCCCAGAAACTCCAGCAGGTACAGAATGCTGCAGCGAGGCTCCTCACGGGGTCTCTGCCATGGGAGCATATTCACCCAGTGCTTTTCAAGCTGCACTGGCTCCCGGTGGAGTACAGGGTCAGATTTAAGGTGCTGCTTTTGACCTTTAAAGCCCTTCACGGCCTAGGACCCTCGTACCTACGGGACCGCCTCTCCTGGTATGCCCCACGGAGAGCCTCAAGGTCCATAAATAACAACACCCTAGTGGTCCCAGGCCCTAAGGAAGTTAGATTGGCTTCAACCAGAGCCAGGGCCTTTTCAACTCTGGCTCCGGTCTGGTGGAACGCTCTGCCTCATGAGACCAGGGCCCTGCAGCATGTGATTTCTTTCCGCAGGGCCTGTAAGACAGAGTTGTTCCGCCTGGCCTTTGGCTTGGAGCCAATTTGATTCCCTCCCTCTTTCTTTTTTCTTTTCCTTCTCCTCCTGCGATGAGGCTACATTTTAATGTTTCAATATTTTAATGTTGTATTTTTAATTTTGTTTTTAAGTTGTAATCATTTAACTTGTTTTTATTATTGCTTGTAAGCCCCTCTAAGCCCGGCCTTGGCTAGGGAGGGTGGGGTATAAATAAAAATTATTATTATTATTGAAACAGACTTTGGACATGCCTGGTCTACACTGACAAGCAGCTCTCAAGGATTTCAGGCAGAGGTCTTTCCCTAGCCTACCTGCTGATGCAGGAATTGCAGCTAGAACTTTTTGCATCTTGACTGATAATTTTTGGGGTTAAGTAATGCATTCAGAATTTAAATACTACTTTCTTATAAAGCAATGTTCAGTTCCCCATGTTTTCCTCTAACCATCATTTAGTTGCTTTGTATGCTTCCTCAAACATAGCTCATATTAGCCACTTCTAGAGAGACTATTTATTCAGTGGATCACTTGTAGATGGCTAATCTTATGTTTTTACATAGGTCGTTCCACTACTTTGAAATGCCAGTGCTTTAGTTCAGAAAGTAAAGCAGAGGAAAACAGTCCAGTGACTCCAATGCTGAAGCATCTAATGATGAAAATAAAGTCAACTGGTCCCATTACAGTTGCTGAATATATGCGGGAAGTTTTGACTAATCCTGTGAAGGTATGAACAGTACCACTAAATGTGCATCATTCAAATTTCACTTTGGGATTTGAAGCTCCAGTTTATATTTGTCTATTATTCAGATGAATGAATAATGATGTTGCCAATGATGTTGCACAAAGAGTAAGGGGAGGTAGAGGAGAAGGAATGCCAGCCCTGACCCTGACCCCAATTCAAACCAATGGGAGGGGATTTAATAATAATAATAATAATAATAATAATAATAATAATACATGCAGGGGGCAGAACAGTAAGTTGACCCTACATACTTCCCACTCTGGCAACCCAGCAGGGCTTTAGAAGTGGTGGTCAGTCCACCACTTTGCATCTTCCACACACTCCACTTAGGACTGCACTGCAAGGAGGTTCTGAAAGGTGAGGAACTGCAGGCTTAGGAGACAAGGTGGTTATAAGGCTGGAGAGAAGGTGAGACCTACACTGTGTACTAAGCTTTTGGTTGTACATCGTCACTACAATAACTAGTATAGTTTCTTTGTGGGTGGGCAGATTTGTTTTACATTCTCATTCAAATGATCTCATTTGTTTATGCTTAACTTTTTAGACATACAAAGACAACTTTTATACAAGTTGTCATGGTAGGAAACACCCATCACATTTTATCCAAGGTATGGCTGTTGTCCAAAAATTACCCCTTAAGATAGTGAGCTGGAGCTTACTGGATAATCAGGATGGCTTTGATATCAGATGGCAGTGCCTCTGCCCTGCCCTTAGAATGCCATATTTTGAGGCCTGCAAGAGATCAATGCCTATGGAGCAATCCTAGTGGGGACCTCTGCATCAGACAATGCCCTTCATCTACTAGAGAAGAGGCACATCCACTCCACCCTATCACCCTCTAGCCAGCAAATCTGGGGATAAGGATTGTTCTGTGGTTCATTCATTCCCTTCTGCCTACATCAGTGGTCCCTCCTAGTCTGTGGCCCTCAGTGAGTTTTTTTCCTCACTCTTGCTTTCTTTCATCCTTGGCTTTCTCTTACCAGCTGTATGCCTCTCCCACCCATCCTTGCCTTAGACCATGGCTTCTCAACCCCCTGACCTTCAGCTAGCGTGCATTAAGGCTCTCTGTCTCTTCTACCTCCTCAGCCCTCCTCCCATAAAGTTTCCTAGCTGAGTTTAAGGTGGTTTAAGTATGAGGACAGTGTTTATATTTTAAGAGGGCTGTTAGTTTATTTCATTAAACAATTTCAGTGTTGTAGCTAACTAGCAAGTGAACATAATCAAGAGTTGGGAACTGATTGGTTCTTTTTTCTTCTATAGGGATACTATATGCATCGTGACATGCTAGGTGAAAAAGGAGATTTTGTTACTTCACCTGAAATAAGTCAGATCTTTGGGGAGGTACATTTTTTAAAGTACATTTTATCTGATGAGATATGGTAATGTTTTATGGTGCTGCTATTTAAGCCATCCTGTCAAGGTTTGCATACTAGTCTTCTTTCATATGGAGCAATGTCACCATTCTGTCTCTGAAGTATCAGAAAGTGATTTCCAAATGTTTGTTCAATTTACAAAAAAGTGCATTTTCTCAGTATTAAGCCTACTACTTCTGTGTGTAGCATTTTAAATGAAGCTGTTGCAAAAATGATGACGACTATTTCCTGCACTGCATACTTTGAGAAATTTGCTGCTGGTTATATGATTTACTAATATCTGAGAACAGTGGAAAGTGTTATCACACCTTACTCTCTGGCTTATGCATTTTAACAATTAAGATTATGTTAGTTTTTGTGACTGATATTGTCTAACTTGCAACGAATTTAAGATTTTGCTGTTCTTGAAATGAACTGTTACGTGGAGTGCTATATTAGATTTTTTAATGAATTGGCAATTTACTGTTATAATGATGTATTGATGTGTATTCCTGCTATTGTATTGCTATTCTTGTGTTGTGAGGCACTGTGGACACAGCTATACAGAAAAGCAACAGACAAATAATAAATGAATACATTTGAAAGTTTCCCCAAGATCTTAAAGTTAAGCTGGGTTCTTTCCAGTATATACCAATTCATGGTAAATAAGGGAGACAATTTCTGCTTAAGGAATCTGATATCATCGTTAGTGATGTAATAAATCCCACTAAGTTAAGAAAGAGATACTCCCAAGTAAGTATCTTTCATTAGGAATTTAGGCAGCAATTCTATACCCAGGAGTAAGCCCCATTGAAGGAGTTGATTCTGAGTTAACACATATAGACTGCACTGTTAGTTAATTCTTTTGATATACAGTGGTACCTCGGGTTCCATACGCTTCAGGTTAAGGACTCCGCTAACCCAGAAATAGTGCTTCAGGTTAAGAACTTTGCTTTTTTAAAAAAACATAATTTTTATTAACAGGCCAATCCAGTCACATTATTTCCAAATCATATAACTTCCAAATTATACAGCCAGATTTTTAAATTTTGTTGGGGGTACCCTTACATTGTGGGACGCAGGTGGCGCTGTGGGTTAAAGCCTCAGCGCCTAGGACTTGCCAATCGAAAGGTCGGCGGTTCGAATCCCTGCGGCGGGGTGCGCTCCCGCTGCTCGGTCCCAGCGCCTGCCAACCTAGCAGTTCGAAAGCACCTCCGGGTGCAAGTAGATAAATAGGGACCGCTTACCAGCGGGAAGGTAAACGGCGTTTCCGTGTGCGGCTCTGGCTCGCCAGAGCCGCGATGTCACGCTGGCCACGTGACCCGGAAGTGTCTCCGGACAGCGCTGGCCCCTGGCCTCTTAAGTGAGATGGGCGCACAACCCCAGAGTCTGTCAAGACTGGCCCGTACGGGCAGGGGTACCTTTACCTTTACCTTACCCTTACATTAAGCTCCGAATGAGAATCAAAACATCACTTCTGTTACTGCTTTTATCAAATGATTCTATCCAGCTCTATCCAGATAGTCTCTTTATTACTTCTTCATCTTCTTGTTGTTATCATGTATTCCTTTCTTTGCAATCTCTGATAATCTTCGCAAGCAGGTTAGGAACAAACAACATCTGCATGGATTTTGCACACCCAAAAGTCATATCTCATAAGGACAGCCGCCATTACTCCCCTTCTTCAAAAATTTATCCTCGGTCCGTCCTATTAATTTTCCCAAGCTTGCCACATATATCACAAAGGGGCTCTGCCAGGTTATCACATTCAATCCATCATTCCAATGACCCTGGTCTTCCTCCCCTCGTCTTTCTTCGACAAGCCTGTCTTAGCAAGACGCCATTAACAACTGCGTCATAGAATTTTCCTTCCGCATTCCATATTTACCAGTCCTCTCTCCACTCAATAATTCACTCCACACAGCTCTTAAATTATTGCTTGCGATTAGTAAAAGGCGACGATTCATCTCTCTTGGGGTGGAGGTTTATAAATACTCACATGAGGCGAAGAAAATAAAAGTTTTTTCCTCCACCACCACCCCTCTTTTTTTGCTCTGCACATACCAGTCTCGTAATGGTGGTTCATCGCTTGATTTATTTGTCTCCTCCCGTCGCTCCAAACACAGAGATGCATTAATCAGCAGCCTTATCTCTCGAACTTTGCTTGATGTAAGTGCTTCAGCTTCATTCCAATTATATATTTTCAATTATAATTCCGAGCTGAAGCTAACCAGCGCGCGCTGATTGGAATCAGCGTCAGGAAGAGCTGACTTCATCGAGGGCTCGTGCCAAGTGACCGGCACCCCTGACTCTCGGATCTGGGGGTGCATTGTGGACACCGCTGGCAAGGCAGCCCCCCCCATCTCCTTGGGGGGGGGGTAGGAAGACTGCATACTTCCCATAGCAGCCTCTTAATTACCTCGTATGGGTCAGAGAGATGTTATTGTCGGCCATCTTCCAATGCGCCACCTGGTGGCCCCCAGGTTAAGAACTTTGCTTCAGGATGAGAACAGAAATCGTGCTCCAGCGGCGCAGCAGCAGCAGGAGGCCCCATTAGCTAAAGTGGTGCTTTAGGTTAAGAACAGTTTCAGGTTAAGAACGGACCTCCGGAACGAATTAAGTACTTAACCTGAGGTACCACTGTACAAGAATCCAAGCCACCTGCCCAGTCTTGATTTGTCTGATTCTGAAAATATTTATTTATTTATTTATTTATACATACATACATACATACATACATACCCCACCCATCTCTTGGCGGCTTCCAACAAAATGTTAAAATACAATAGTTTTTCAGATATTAAAAGCTTCCCTAAACAGGGCTGCCTTCAGATGTCTCCAAAAAGTCTGGTAGTTCCTGTGCTCCCAGGAAGAGTTCTTCTAAACACTGAACATGAAGATTCAGGAAAACATCAACTGCCATCCAGCATATAGTAAATATATGTATTTCAACGGTGTTTGAGCTATTTTACTGTGTGCAAAACTGCAAAATTGCATAGTAAGTGCAAAACTTACTATGATTCTAAACTTAAATTTCCCCTTTTCCCTGAGATGAAATGCTTATGTGCCACTCAGTTTTCAACTAAAGTGTTCTATAGGATGAAAAAAAAATTACATCTATTTATTTTCTCTAGTTAATAGGTGTTTGGTTTGTTAGTGAATGGATGGCTGCTGGCAAGCCAAAAAAAATTCAGCTGGTGGAATTGGGCCCAGGAAGAGGTAGTCTTACTAATGATATTTTGCGGGTAAGTAAATACAACCTTTTCCTCCATAGTCTGGTGGGTTTGAAACCTGCCTTTTTTGTACATTTCAGGCTGAAATTCTTAAAATTCTTTGTTTCACCTGCTATTCTGCATTAGATAGCAAGTTTAGGAAACCCTTGTTTGTTTCAAACCTTTCTGTCTAGTGCAGAATAGCTGGTGACTCATAAATAAATCTTGGTTTACGAGGCCTTGAACAAGTGTCACGGCCTAGAGCTCTTTCCTTACCCCAGTCCTCCTCCTGTTAAGTATCGTCATTAATATGAGTGCATATCATCACCATCATACTAGTCTGTATGAAGCCAAATATTTTTGTTACCTCTGAACTTGACCTAGCTTGTTTTCCTAGTTTGTAAACCAACATTAAACCAGAGTTCCCCAGTTCCAATGTAACGGCAAACTATGGCTGAATACAAATCAGAATTGTTACTCTAAAGCCAGTGCATGACAGGAAGAAGAATGAGGCAAAGAATACTTGATCCCAACGCTCTTTCATGACTTCATAAAGTTTGGTTTATCAGGCCTCTAAATGAGCCTTTGTGAGGCACAGCAGAGTTAATGGTTTTTAGAAATTCTGCCTGTATCTCATTGATTTTCAACCATTCTTTGGTCCCTAGTACCTACCAGTTTCTGCCTTATTGGCCTGCAAAACAAATTTATATCCCTGCCTTTCTGGTTTAACATCAGGAATTTCATTGTGATGCCAAGGTAGCTGACGTGCCACTTAACCCTAAGTGCTTGAGAAAAACCACTATCATTTCGAAAAATAAAAGGAGGAATCCAGTGTTGCACAAGTATAGTTTTGCTTGCGTAACAGGACTCTCCTCTTCTCAGCAGTCCCTCCCGTGCCCCCTTCCAAATCTTCTCAGCTGTCTCCCCCAGTTCTCCGGAGTGGATTTTGAGTGTGGGAGGGGAAAAAAGAATGCAAAGAGGAAATCCATTCTGCTCACATACAGGCAACATTGGATACAACCTAATAACTATAAAACTATTGTAGAAGTCTTTTAAGCACAGCCTTGAAGAATTTTATAAAATCACTACCTGTTCTTTGTCTCTAACTACAATTCTTCATTTACAGGTTTTTAATCAGCTGAGTTCTGTACTTAGTAAATGTGATATTTCTGTTCATTTGGTGGAAATCAGTCCAAAATTAAGTGAGATTCAAGCATCAGTACTCACAGAAGGAAAGACAGAATTAACAAAGAGTCCCACTACCTACATGCAAGGGGTTACTAAGACCAGGCTGCCAATTTTCTGGTACCAAGACCTGAATGATGTGCCAGAAGGTAAGGTTTGGTGCTTGTGTGTGTGTGTGTGTGTGTGCGCGCGCACACGCGCATATATTGAACTGTCATTAGTTCTTTTTAAGCTTTGCAGTGGTGGGGTGTCCAGAGGTTATATAACTGTAGATCTGCTTCTCCTTGGTATGTTTTAATGTGAGTTTGGATAGTTTGATTGCAAAATGTTTATAGTAAATCTGTTTTTGAAGGTTTCAATTTTTGTGGTGGTAAAACAATTTTCTAATGGTTCTTCATACTGTGCTTGAAATTTTAGTTTTGAATCTAGTGCAACAGATACCTCATACAGCCGTTCCAAGTGAAGACTTTGGATGCTATTTAAGTGGAAAATGTTAGTTTCGGATGTTGTAATTTGATTGACACTTTGTTTTTCCTTTAGGCTTCAGTTTTTATTTAGCACATGAATTTTTTGACGCTCTTCCTATACACAAATTTCAGGTATGATAGCTCTTTATTGCATGACTTGACTTTAAAAGTATTTACTATTTAGAAAGAGAACAAAACTACAATCCAGTGGAGGTAGAGAGCAAGTATGTCTGTGTCATGGAACTGACATGCTTTAATAAGTACATGGAATGACAGAAATGAATTTAACTTAACGACAACTTATTTTGTACAATGAAGTGTATATATTATACAAAATAAGTCAAATCATTAAGTTAAATTCATCCTGGTTATTTCAGAATTCCCAGCATTTTTTATATAGCAAAAGTTTTATATTTAGATACAGTGCATGTATTCTAATTTTGGAAACCAAGATCGTAGGGAATAGTCATCAAGTACTTGCACTGTACACAGACATGTCAGCAGTCTTGTAATAATACAAGATTCTGCTTTTAACTACATCTATTGATTTAAATAGGCAATGGCAGGATTTGTGTTATTTTTATTGCTAGTTGCACACTTGTTTATCTAGTCTACAAGGTTGGTATACAAATCATATAAATTTGTATAAATATTTGTTTTTTTTACAAATTTACAAATTTAATAAATAATATTATTACTGGCTAGTATTAGTGTTGTATTGGAGGAGAAGTGTAGGGGAGCACTGCTCCAGGACTTTTTTCAGAACAGAAGACATGACATCTGCTAGAATAGCAAAGTTACTGATGGACTTTCCTTGCTGGGAGGTGAATGTGGTGGTAAGGCCACTTTCAGTTTTCCTGGTGTTTCTAAAAAATTAGCATAGAAGTCAGAGAATGAGGGAAACAGTCAAGCTGAGGCTGGAGATTGCTTCCTCTCTTTTTCATGAGCTTTCTTCCAGCTTAAATGCATTCCTAATTAAAAGCTAACACTTGCATTTCAGCTGCCTCACAATATTTTGTTAATGCCCAGTGTGTTTTACAATCTATCCTGTCAGAAGCAAGTACCACTGAGTTTTGATAAGAGCTTATAGGAAACTATGCACAGGATTACTGCCATGCTGATTCTAATAAATTGGATATGAAACAGTACACAGCTGCTTTCAGTGTGTAATAATGGATCAACACAGTTGACTGGGTTTTTTGTTTCTACTGGTCAGAATACTAAGGAATACAGCAGGAACTTTACCACAAAGGTACAAATTAGTGAAGCAAAATCTATTCATGTTTGCTTTTAAAGAACTTCACTGAGAGGTAAAAGTATAATAAAAGATTAATCAGCTTTTTTTTGTCAAGAGCATATCCTTGAATAAACTTACATGAAATGGTAAACAGTGTAGCTGACAATGTTCAATAAAATCCGTATCCAACTTATTTTTAAATTAACAGAAAACAGAAAAGGGGTGGCGTGAGTTGTTGGTTGACATTGATCCAGACACTCCTGACAAGCTGCGATTTGTCCTTGCGCCATCTGCTACTCCTGCTGCAAAAGCCTTCATACATGTAAGCTCGAGCTTATAATCCTCTCCATCCAGCTAATACTGCCATTGTGTTACATATTTTGAGCTGCTCACTGTTTTCAAAATGTACTTACTGCAGTTATTATCACTGTTTCAAACATACTTATCTGGTGGTTTTTATTAAGAACATCTTAGTATGCATTTGTTACGTGCAATAAAATTGTAAGGAAAGGCTACTTGCCATGTGAAACCAAACCAGTAAGTGTATTACATCTGTATTTCATTTTAGGAAAAGAAATGGACAAGCAGAATATTAAGCTATAGATTCCTATGGAAAACTTTATAGAATCTTGTATAGCAGCTTACCTGGTATTTATCAAAATAACCAGTAAGATCATTACTAAAATGCAACAAATCTCGCATCTAGTTTATTCCAACAAGGGGTTTTATTTCATAACAAATGTAGGATCCAGATAGACATGTGACAAACCCCGTCTTGCAGATTTCCTACTATCGTTTCCCTGCAGGGAATCCTGAGAATTACAGGTTTGATGGACGATTCATGTCCTCCCATAAAACTCACAACCCAAAATTCTCATGAGGGAAGCTGCAGGAAAGTGTCAGGACTTATAGCTGTAGGCATGTGTACATATACTGCTACATAACTGTTCGTTCAACCCCTGAATTCTCATTTAGAACAAAGAATCCAGAGATCATGTGGAAGTGTGTCCTGATGCTGGTATCATCATCCAGAAGCTGGCCCATAATATTGAAAAGAATGGGGGCAATGCACTGATTGTAGATTATGGCCACAATGGAACCAAAACAGATACATTCAGGGTAGGTTGATTTATAAAGGTTCCTACAGGATAGTTTGTGTGAACAGTCTGTTTTTTCCAAAGCTAAAATTTCTTCTCTACTATCTGGGGCAGTTACTAAAGTAGCTTTGCGGTAAAAGGTGGAGTAGAAGTGCACCATTTTGTGGCATTTATCTATTGCCAATAATGTTATAGCCAGCAATAAGTGGTGAGGTTTTGGAAAGGGAGCCATTTGTAGCTTAAGACAGCATACAATTCTTCAAAAATCATAATTCTTATCTTTAAAAATTCCCTTTTTATAATTGGAGGTCTTTTTTCCTCTGTGCTCTATTTTTGTCTGCAACCTAAAAAGCTGCAGGGTCTAAGTGAACCATTCTCCCCCCCCCCCCCATTTCTATTATTTTTCAGGGATTCCGTGGACATGAACTTCACAATGTCTTAATATCTCCAGGAACAGCAGACCTCACAGCAGATGTTGACTTCAGTTACCTGCGAAAAATAGCACAGGAAAGAGTAGCAACCTTGGGTCCCATAAAGCAACATTATTTTTTGAAAAATATGGGCATCGATATCAGACTGCAGGTAGGGGCCATTTTCTGGCTAGTTTATAAAAACTAGTCTTACTTAACTGAATACACTTAGATTATCTGTAGCTGATTTAAGTCTCATTGTAATGGGAGACAGAACCTGTATTATTTACTTTGAAGGGTGGGATATAAATTTATCAAATGAACAAGTTAAAATTCAGAATATACAAATTTGGAAGGGCAGGAGATTGATGTAATTCTAGGATGGAAAGTAGCCAAGTTACAGGTAGCACAATTGGACAATTCTGCAGTTTTAAAGGGGATTAAAACAATTCATTTTCCCATTTAGGTACTATTGAAAAGTGTCAATGATGCAGCCATTCAGACTCAGCTGCTTCGAAGTTACAAAATGCTAATGGACCTGGATAAAATGGGAGGACGTTTCCACTTTTTTGCCATGTTACCTCACTCCAGATTTACAGCTTCAGATCAGCAAAAGAAGTCAAAAGACTCAACAACACATTCAGCATTTGTTGCTGGCTTTGGTGAACTCTCATTTAAGTGAACCCCAAGAGAACGGTGCAGGCTTCCCATTGCGAATCATGGAAATAACGGTATGTAGATAGGTCTCATAACAATCACGTTGCCTTTCTGTAACAATGCCTGCACACAGGGATTTTGATACAGTTACCAAAGTTAGAGGAAGTACAGAGGATACAGTAGTGGGGAAAAGACGCATGATAGGGAAATAAAATTTATTTTCAAGCTTAGAGGATATTTACAAACAATGGGACATATAAAAATATAAAAAGTACTTGACAGTGTCTTTTTGAGGCTACAAGTTTTACATGAATATCTTCTAGCATCAATACAGAACTATTTCTTCAATGAATGCAACTTAACTGAAAGACAAAGATTAATGATAATGCAACACTGGGTACAAATTCATCTGGAGCAACAGATTTAATGCCAACCTTCAGTGACTTAAAGCTTTGATTTAATAATATTTGTAGGCATTCATAGGAAAGTTAGAGTGCAAGCTATGCAGTTTATTTATGGTTTGTGTAATGTGTGTAACAGCTGTTATAGAGTAGAAACATTCCAGTTATTTCTCATCTTTAACCACAACAGGGCTTTTATTCCTACCCTACTGGTCCAAAATTTTGCTATCCTGAATCCTGAAATTAAATCAAGAGGCATACCTGACACTGTACATTCTTGACTCGCTTTGCTGCTGTTTAAATATGGCTCTCTGATGCTACAACCGATCTTAAGGCTGCAATTCTATATACACCTACCTGGAAGCAAACCCCACTGAACTCAAGGGGACTTATTTCTGAGTAGACATCTATAGGATAACAACTGAGTCAATCCGAAATAATATGGATCCTATTCTGTTGTTGCATAAGTTTACAAAGAAACAATAAGACAAAACAGTGAAACATCTATGAACACTTCCAATAGATTAATAGTTATGCCACAACAAAATGTGCTTTGCTAGAACAGCTACTTTCAGTGTTCAATACCATGCTATAAATACAGAATAGTTCCAGCTGTATATTCAAAAAATTGAATAGTAGCTTCCAATAATTTTACAACATGATTGGACTATTTATGATAGGGGCTTCCAATCATTTCACTTATCCATGACATTTTGACTGCCTTTGAGACTTAGTCATTCTCATCTCTGCTGTGGATTCTCCCCACTGAGAGCACTGCTTCCCACGCCTACAGTAGAAAAGGTTAAGAAACTGATGACAATAAAATTACAATGACCTTTTCTATAGGTGAGAAACATTTTCTAGAATATTTTCTATATTTACTTTGAATACATTTGTAGCTTAACTACAAGGATAATCTGCTAAAAGTTCCTGGCTCATTATTTTGGACTCTGTGGTTTTGGAGAAGGCTTCATCCACATTAAACTTGTCTCTTGCATTTCCAAACAGCTGCATTATTTCAGAGGGTCTCCCCCACTTGTAGAATTTTATTCCCTGGAACAATTTCCAATTCAAGATTGTAGGAATGCATGTTCTTTGAATCCACATGTTACTTGCAACCCACTGGCCCAATTTACATGTTACTGCTTTGGCAAAGTTCCTGCCATCAAACAGATTCTTGATTGTCCACTCACTTTGATAATAAAAGCATCAGTCATGTAGGTAACTCTGCCTACATAATCAGTACTTTTATACATTAATTACCATGTCACATTGGAGTTTGTAATGGGATAACAAAATAAGATACAAAAAGTTTCAGCCCAAGTATTCTGAATACAGAGCAAAGACATGAAGAACTGCAGGTGCATAGCTGACTCTCAAAATCTGTTCAACAAATATGCCTGAAATTAGGCCAGTGATTCATGTGGGTCACAGTAAACATCAGTGAGTTAGTGAAAATTCTGGTTTGAAGCAGGCCATAGGTGCACTACAAACCTCTTTTAGAAATGGTGGTGAACACATGGTCCTCAATATGTTATTAGACTCCTACTCCCATTATCCTTGCCCATTGGACGTGGTGGCTGGGGCTAATGAAAGTTCAAATCTAAGGATCTAAGTGAACTTATAAATGCATGTTCTCTATTCAGTGACAACAACATCCAGTGATGAGTTGCACATGCCAAATAGTCTTCATAAATCAAAATGCCACAGGCAGAATTTTCACATCACATTACCTCAGTATTTTTTAGCTGAGGCCGCTCACATTCAGCTGAACATAAATCAAGGGAGACACACAAATGGAAGAATAAACACCCATATTTCATATATCCTGCCGTTCCAACTCATATGCCTCATAAGACTATGAATCTGTAACCCCAATGACACACAGTCTTTGTTCTGCTTCACTCCTGCTAGACTGAAATAAGGAGTTTGTGAATTGCACCATTCATCTAAAATTTGCACATTAGAGAAATGCTACCACTGAAATTGAGTTTGTCTGTAAGTTTGTCTGGCAACTGAAACAAAGCAACAAAACACTACAAGCAACAGTATTTGTTTCAAATTAAATAATTATACAAGGTTCTTCTAAAGCTTGCTCCATCATAGTGTACTCCGTTATTCAACACATTTTCCTCTACTTGTGGCAATCTAATTGGAGATTGTATAGCAGAGAAAATTCCATTATGCTGAATGCTCACAGAGTATCCAGAACACACTAATAAATTTAAGATCAAGAGGAAGAGATGGAGAAGTGGCCAAATCCTTTTGCTGTTAGAGGATTTGGAAAATAAACTGGCCTATGAACAGCTGTTAAAGGTCATGATCAAATAAAGCTATATCCTAGAGATGAGGCCACACACTGTTGGAACTTACTTTGAAGTTTTTTGCTGCAACAGCTACAGCAGCATGCCTTGGCCAGAGCAAGTATTGCCATGAAAATTTCACAGAACGCTTCAACTGCACATCTGGTTCTTGCTGACATTTATATACAGCTTATTTCAATTGTAGACCACATTTCCCTGAAAATGTTAACTTCATAACTAGATCCAGGTTAGTTCATTTGTTTGCCAGTCCTCTATTATAAATAGAACAGTTGGTTGAGATGAAATAAAAAATTAAGCAAGGTTTCTATTTTAGATTTACTTTAGTGACATTTGCACTGGTTGTCCAGTAGCCTTTAATGTTCTGAGACTGCTTTAGGTTATCTTCATATAGCCTTGTTCTTGAACTGCTGCTGCCATCATTTCTCCAGATCAAAAAATTTGGTTTAACTTAAGGAAATGTATGCACTGGACCTTCCTTATTGTGATAAGATTTTTGAGATTCTTCTTCTGTGTTCCTCTCTTGCTCTTTACATAGTTGTAATTCACAGACATGCACAGGAATAACTTTTATGTCAAGTGTAAAGCCTAGTCCTGTAATGACACAGAATGCAGGGCAAGTGAAAGGAGGGCATGAAATGCTGGGAGAAAGCAAAGTGAAAAGAAGTCAGCTGATGACAGTTGAAGAAGAGAAGATGCTGAAGACCGACCTGAGGAAGGAGATGGACAGGAAATCAGAAAGAAGAAAGCAGATGCAAAACAGAACTGACAGGCTGCTATTCAGACAGCAATAATTAACACTATGAACAAACAGTGGCCAGGAAGTGACTTCATATAATTGTGTTAACTTTTTTATCTATAACGTACCACCCATTCATACTCATTAAATCTAGGAGTGCTTGCCAAATTGATTCTCATCTGTAATTGAGAACTGTGTGGATTAAATGTAAGTGTTTTGTAAGCAGACGTGCTAGCAGGAAGGGAAAGGAAGAAAGGGGTGGCAGGTGTTAACCCTTCCTCCAAGGCACTTCCCATCCTTTTCCCATCAGTAGATCTTTTAAGAAGAAGCCAACTGCATCAAGCAGAGTGCCTTGCAAGTAAATTTGTGTGGGACAGGAAGGAGAGAGGGAGGCAAACTCTTTCCACCCTTAACTTCTGAGTGACAAACCCAGCAAGTGGGAGGCAAAAGGCCACAACCCCCTGATCACCAGCAGCTAAGAGTGATTTTGCTAGACTACAGGGTTTAATGAAAGCAGAAGAAAAGCAAAGAGCAGAAAGCAAAGAGCAACCTGGAAACATAAATGACCGCATCTTCTTCCATGACACCAGAGATCCTAAGGATATATTACACTGTGGATTCTAGTTACGAGAATTAATTGGAAATTAAGTAAAATGTTATTCCTTTCAAGAAATTAAAAGATTATTTGGGGCCAAACTGCAGCAGACAAGTCTCTTCCAGACCAAAATGAATGACAGCACAGAAGTATGCGCCCCCCCCCCACCACCACCACAAGGCTATTGTGATGCACCTACTACCTTAAACTTCCCACCACAAATCATGTTTCCACAGTGGAAGGCTAAACAACTGAAGATCTTAGTTGTGCACTGGATGCTAATTGGCTGGAGCCAAATATGTGATATGTGAGAGGGAACAATACACACAGCAGGAGCTTCAGTTTATTCTATCTGGTGCAACAATTCCCACTGCAGAAGATACCAATTGCTTTTAAAAGTTTATGTCTAGCACATGGAACTGTTGCGCTCAAAAACAACCAGTGGAGCACTTTTTTCTTTGCAGCAATATGCAAATTACATCTCTGGATCCTAGTCTATCGATAAATTAAGGCTGAAAGCCCTCCATAAGCCTCAAGGTCACACTAACAACTGCCACACAATGATAATTCACCATAATGCTTTACTGTTCTCCTAATGTAAATGTTAAGGTGAAAACACACCTTGTCTGTATTAAGTGGGATTATGGAGTACAGTGGTACCTCAGAATGCGAACGGGATCCGTTCCGGAGCCCCATTTGCATCCAGAAGCAAACGTAACTAGCGACGGCACGTCTGTGCACGCACGCGTCACTTTTCGCCGCTTCTGCGTATGACATCATTTTGAGCATCTGCACATGCGCGAGCGGCGAAACCCAGAAGTAACACGCTCCATTACTTCCGGGTTCCCACAGAGCGCAACTCGAATGTACTCAACATGAAGCATATTCAACCCAAGGTATGACTGTACTTTTAGTGCTCTGCACTTCCATACATCAAGAGGCTACTCTAGTTAAGCAGAAGGACCACAAATCTGCCTTAAAGTTATTGGCTCCCTTTACTTTTATTGCTTTTCCAACTCATACCTGCTAAATAAATATTCTACCAGTGTTTTGTATGGGGCTTAAAAATCAAGCATTGTTGTAGTTATTTGGTCATGGTATATATTTCAGGTTTTTCTACAGCTTCATAACAGATGTATCTAAATACCAGAAAATAGTATTCTATGGCTTAGTAGGTAGGAACTAGAAAACCATTAAAATTATTTTGTTATTGTGTAAACTACAAAAACCCTGGAAATTTCACATACTACATCAAGTCTCTGTGCACTTCATCGGCCAGTAACATCACTGCGATGTACCAGTAAGGCAATGTTAACACAAATATATCATGGCTTTTAACCCAGTGCCGGATCACATTCATAGTCATAGTAACTAGAGATGTGGAGCCTTTCCCAAGTCATCCAGTCCATCCAAAAACTGATGGAAGATCCTTCACTGCTTTATAGACTGAAGAGCAAAGAGCAATACTTGCTCCATCAGAGTATCAGTAATGGTTTAAGTTAAGTGCCTTTCCCTGGGTAACAATTATGGGTCTTCCTCCATATCATCTGGATTGGGGGCCATAATGAAATGTTTGGGGTATACAAGATTGTGCTCATACGCATGTTCTTCCCAGCGAGCATCA
Source organism: Podarcis cretensis (assembly GCF_951804945.1). Classification (NCBI taxonomy): domain Eukaryota; kingdom Metazoa; phylum Chordata; class Lepidosauria; order Squamata; family Lacertidae; genus Podarcis; species Podarcis cretensis. The sequence continues at coordinate 43,552,400 of NC_137172.1, forward strand.
TCACTTTCATGGGTAATATAACGCTCTCCGATGCGAGTTTCAAACTCCCGAAGATCAAGCCAAGTTTGATAATCCTAAAAAGAAAAGTTTAGATGAGTTGTTTCTGAACACAATGTTGATCTTAATAGCGCAGTGATTCATTTCTAAAAGCACAGTGTGTTGCCCAACAATATTCAGTTCTGATGATGGGCAAGTTCCTCACTCCCACCACAGCCTCTGCATCAAACCAATGTAACACATTGATTCCGTGCCAGTTAATCACATTACTTTCTAACCCTTGCAAGACCCCAGTATGCCTATCTTCATGCCTGCCTAACAGCAAAGTAAGCCCAAACATCTTTCACCTTTAATGATACAAGTCCTGCCTGGGTCACAAAGAACAGGCAAGGGTCAAGATAATAGACCTCCACTCTAGTCATGCTCACAATCCTTACACTTAATTAGAGCCAAGCTTAGAGGGAGGTGTTTTTTGCACACACACAAAAAACCCAGCTAATTATTAAGACGTGGAAATGGGATGCTCACAGGAGATCCTCTCCAAGTACCTTTCCCTCAAGACAGTTTAAGTTGGGTTTTTACACTCCATCTGGATTCCAAAATGAAAAGAGCCCTTATGGTAGGGGTTCAGGAAAGCTTTTACAGAGGAAAATCAGTGGAAGGGTTTGACAACCCTTGTTTCTGTCAGCTGAAACTTCCTTTCAAGTACTGTCTCCATCACCAAGTCATATACTTTGGCTCAGCAAAAGTGGGTTTCAGACATCTAGTTACATTCTAAGTCAGTAACTGATGGTTGGGTGTATGATACAACAACCAAAGCTATAAAGTAATAAGTGTCAGCAACATCATTCTAAATCCCAAAACTATGACTCTTAACATCCATTATTTCAAATAACCTAGTGCCTACTGCTAAACCCAGACCAAATTAAACAAACTCTCATCATGCCCAAAAAAGAGAGGAAGGAAAAATAGATAGCTCTAATCAAATAAGCTTTCCAAGATTTCATTTATACAAGACCTGTCAACTACTTGAGTCAGATTATGATTCATGTAATTGAACTGGGTAACATATAACACAATAAAGCTGGTATGCATTAGCTATACCTGTAACCACGGGTGACTAAGTGATTTGTCAACACTGTAACGTTTTCTCATCTTCACTTGAAGCAAGTTGTTTATTAAATCGATAGCTGGAGGAGCAAGGAAGAGAAAAAAGTATTCAAAATAAGTATTTTGTCTTTCCTGTCACCCACAATAATAATTCTGAAGGAAAAAATTGTAATTAAGAGACAAAGGAAAGTTTGTGGGTTTGTGTAAACAGTACTACTCCAACAGTTTGTGTCGTATGGGTGGAATTCATCTGAAGTCAACAATAAGACTTCTATTTGTTTTAGAGAATTTGAATTGTACCATAATGCGGAAAGATTACACACATTAAATTGGGAGTAAGTACTTTTGAACAGAGCAGCATTTACTTCTGAGTAACATGTATAGGATGCTAAGTTTGGATGCTTTCAGGACAAATTGATACCTACTATTGAAACAATTTTTCAAAGTGTACATTTGCTGCAAAAGGTATGCAACAGATCTAAATAATAAGTTCCAAATTGTCATTACCTACACACCAGTGCTGAAAACTAAACATGACATTAACAAGCTTTAAGCACAAGTAAAGTTCTTTTTTCTGGGAAACGCAGACTACAGGCATGGGAGAAAACAAGACAACTTTGGAAAGGGCTGTGTACAAAGAAGTGCATTGCTGAATAACACATTACACCAACTGAAAAACACTGATCTACAGGCATGTTTTCACATAGGGTTCCCAGGGTCCATTATGATAATTGGTGGCTCTTTACCTTTCTACAACAGGCATTGGGAAAGCCCTAAATATAATGCCTGACAGGGCCATACCTCCAGATTTTAATCTTACAACCCTCCAAACCAGGCCCTATAACATGAATCAGAAGGTTTCCAACATAAAAGTTAAAGCCTTTTATCCATCTGTGCTGGAGACCCATCTGCACTATAGTGGATAGCGTTCAACCAGGACCTGGAAGACCCAGATTCACATCTGTTTTCCAGCCATGAATCTCATTGGGTGACCTTGCTATCTGTCAGTCTACAAACCCTACAAGGTTGTTGCAGGGATAAAAAACAGGGTAGAGGCAGGTGCCTATACACTATCTTGAGTTACTTGGAAGGAAAGGTGGAATAAAAGTGCAATAAATGAATATTTTCTATTACAGTCAAACGTTTTGCAATAACTCCTGAATAACAGCACTTTGTTTCCTCCTAAATCTCTTGTAATTCCATGGTCCCATTCACACTAAATGCCATGCCCCATAGTCTAAAATATAGAAACATGGAAAATATTATGAACCAAGATATTATATCCAAAACCTCTAGAGTATATTTACCTTCACTAGATATTTCCTTCCAGGGATTTGGTGGATACATAAATGCTGCATTTTGAATCTGGTCATTTATGTCTTCATCCTCATTAAATGGAAATGTACCACTAAGGCTCACGTAGATGATGACTCCCACTGACCACATATCCAGAGATCTATTGTAGCCCTTACTTCTAAGCACCTCTGGGGCGAGATAAGCTGGAGTTCCCACTACAGACCTCCGGAAAGACTTCTCACCAATAATACGTGCAAAACCAAAATCGCACAGCTTCACCTATAAAACAAATATCCCTTGATTAAATTACCTTGAACTGAACATCAGTATCAAAAAATCATTAACTGTAATAGCCAACTCTTTAAAACAAAACAGATAGGGGTAGGGAGTTGTGCGCCAACATACAATTTTGCAAGAATTGCTCATTAGAAAAATGACACGCTATTCGGGCTTAGTAACAATTCTCTCAGAGACCTACAAACACTGGTGTGCGGAGAATTGTTTTATGAGATGTATTCAAAGTACAAAAGATGGTGCTTTGTTCCCAAATGGCATAAAATACAGAGTTAATGAACATTTTATCCTGTATATCCTCCTGCAGAATATACAACCATTAAAAAAATACTTCATTCTTTCCCACCTGAGGAAATGGCTCTGCTGATGCTAATAGTACATTTTCAGGTTTTAAATCACAGTGCACTATATTCTTGAAGTGTAAATTCCTCAAAGCAACAAGTATCTAAGAAAATAAAAGGAAAAAAGTATTTTCAAAATCAGAGAGAAAGAGATGCAACATATTATGTGTCCAAGAATTGCCTAAAAGACAGGTGAAATTACCTTCAGTTTAAGGATCACCAGGAGTCCTCCTCAGCCCCTCTTCTGAAAGATGTTAGGGCTAGGGAGTCTCTTCACATGAGACTGAGGTTGGAGCCAATGCTGTCAAATCGTTAGTCGAGAAGGGCCATAGTTCAGTGGCAGATCATCTGCCTTGCATGCGGAAGGTCCCTGGTTCAATCCCCAACATTTCCAGGCATGACTAGGAAAAACTCTGCCTAAAACCCTACAGAGCCACTGCCAATCAATGTACACAGTACTGAGCTAGATGGACCAATGGTCTTGCTCCTGTATAAGGCAGCTTCTTAGGTTCCCAGTGCAAAGACCATTGCACTAGTGGAGGTCTATTTCTCAATGCTGCCCACAAACCAGTGCTAGCTCACCAGCCCAACCTGCTGCCCACTCACTCACCACTGAGCCTAGGAGGCAGTGCTTTGCTTGAGAAGCCAAGTGCAACTCCAATCCATGGTGGACTGACAAGTCTCCCACCTCCCTGCCGTGGCAAGCCATGTAAGTTGGACAGACATTTTCCTGGTCACATTACCCAGAGTGCCTGGTTCTGAAGAGGACCTTTGGTGCCAGGGCTGCTGCTACTTTAGGGTCAACAAATATTTTTTAAAAAATAATAAAAAGGAGCAGCTCGGGAAGAGAACATTACTGGTACCACAAAGAAGGGTGCAGGCAGCAAGAGATTCTAGAGGCAGAGGGTTCAGGAGCTGAACCATGCCATGGAGTCGAAAGTAACAGGTTCACTTGTTGTGCAAGAGGCTGCATTACCAGACATGTTGTGAAACTACCTTTAATTTTTCTATCCTCTACAACTTTAGCATACACATGCAAGCTATTCATTTTGGAATCTGTTTTCCCCCAAGTGACATGTTAACAGAGTAAGTTCAACACTAACTCTCTTTAATGTAGCACTATCTTGAATACAACCCTGAGTCACTACAGTGGTGCCCCGCAAGACGAACGCCTCGCAAGACAGAAAACCCGCTAGACAAAAGGGTTTTCCGTTTTGAAGGTGCTTCGCAAAACGAATTTCCCTATCACCTTGCTTCGCAAGACGAAAATGTCTTGCGAGTTCCTGCGGGGTTTTTCCCCTCCCCCCCCCTTTTCCTAAGCCCTAAGCCGCTTATCAGCTGATCCGCTGATAAGCCGCTTATCAGCTGATCTGCTAAAAGCCGCTAAACCGCTAATAGCACTAATCCGCTAAACTGTCAATGGGCTTGCTTCGCAAGACGAAAAAACCGCTATACGAAGAGCCTCACGGAACGGATTAATTTCGTCTTGCGAGGCACCACTGTATTTGACTGCTTGTTTGTGAAAGGTGCTTCTTCAAGAGCAGCAATAAAAAGGAATCTCAATCTACCAAGATTCCTGCCTGGTACATACGGTAATAAATATTAGGGGATCCAGATCCAGATCCCTACTTAAGGTTACTTTGTATATAATACTTTTCTGAAATGTTATGAAAAAGTAGTTTCCTGCGGTTTGATTTAAATTGTTTTAACAGTCTATTTTAAATAGTTGTAGCCTGCCCTGAATGCGTGACAACAGAACTGTACAAGCCATTATTAAGAGCAGACTTACCTGAGTGACCATGAATTTGGTGATTCTTTCTGGAAGCCGGCTTTTCTCACTGGAAAGAATCATCTCCAACATATCGCCATGAAGTTTTTCCATTACAACAAAAACCCTTTCTGGAGTTTCAAACATACATTCCAGGTTTACAATCCCAGGGTGGTGCAAATTCTAGGAAGCATATTTAATATTGTCATGAAAAATGTACCACCATTATGTACTGAAAATCAGAAAATATCTGCCTACGTCCTGGCTATGCTTTATTGTTTAGAAAGCACTCAAGCAATCCCTAGCAATATTTGTAGAGACAAAACACAAGCTATGGCTCTTTTTACAGTTTTCCTGTACAGCTCAGAAACTACTATAGCAGGAATATTAAAATATACAAAAGCAAGACTACGCAGAGATTGTACCCAGCTATGTCAACAATGATCACACAGAAACACTGTATGTTCACAACTCTGAAGCATGCAGATTCAAGCATCTGTACAATTCAAGCCTCTGATTGCTCACCTACTCACAGTATTTCAATAATAAACTTATTCCTATGATGTAACAGAACAGATTCAAATAATCTTTGTACCTGCAAAATGGCCACTTCATTGCGCAGCTGACTTTCCTGTTTTGTGGGGAACCGCATTTTATCAATGACTTTAATTGCCACATCCCTTCCAGTCTTCCTATGTTTTCCTACATAAACACACACAGAGTACACACTTTAGTATCTCCAACCCAACAAGGAGAGTCAGAAAGAAACTTTTTGCACAGAAGGTAGATATTTGTGATAAATGTGTATTTAAATATTACACTGAAAAACAGAGAGGGAAATATCTCTGTCACTTACAGATTTTCAGCCAATACCCTTGAGAAGAGAGAGCTTTCCTCTTATCCCCACCTGACATTCACTTGGTAGATTTCATGCTTGCATAGGGGCTCTGGCCACATGATCTGTACACCACAATATTAAGAATGTACAGTTTGCATGAATAAGGCATCTGCATCTGTTGGACTTGAAGCATTCAGGTTCCTATGCAAATGTGAAGTCTACATGATTATCACATGAGAAAGAGGATGGGAAGTAGTATAACCCTAAGCACAATCTCAGATGAAGCATGCGAAGTGCTGAAGCTTGCATCATATCAAAGTGCTTCTCCCTGCTTAAGGCAATTATTGCTCTGCTGTCTAGATCTCTGTGGCTAAGATCTAATCTCACCTTAAGACCAAAATCCCTGCATGTCCAAGGAGAGAATTATACTTTCATTTTAGTGGGATGGGCTTCTTCTCAGTCCTTAATTTGCATGGGGATATTTTTGGTACACCTTTACTAATATGGGCATAGAGCCTAATTCAACAAAATCATTGTTTAGCTCCGCTCTCAAAGTGCAGAAGTGAGAGGCAACAGAGTTTGCTTGAAACAAATCAGAATTTCAGAACTTGCTCCTTCAGGGACTCTTCATGTATTACAAACATTATAGCTTTGAATGTGCAAAGAGACTTGCTTATATTCAGTTTTAGCCACACTCACTTATAAAATAAAATTACTACTTATCTTCCACAGCTGAGGAATTTAGGTTGAGTTAATAAAATGGTCCAGAATTACTGAGTGAGTTAATAAAAGGATGAATATCAGAATCCAGATTCTACCTACAGGACAACCCTAGCTTCTATCACATTGCACTTCAGCTGATATGGAACAAAACATACAAAAGCCTTGATATAACATTAATGAGAAAAGCCGATCAGTTTATTTAAGATAAGCACAAAATATACATAAGGGGCAGAAAGAATGCTAAAGAAATGCTACAAGGACACCACACTACTACTATTTTAGAGGCCTAGCTGGACCTCACCTGGAGTTCTTTATTCAGTACTGGTGATTCTGTAATTAGTCAGGGTACAATAACTGCTCTGGAAGATAGTTGCATAGAGCAAGCAGAAAGAGTACCTGCCTTAAAGATTTAAGTGTAAGTAAAAGGTACAAAAAATATAGGCTTATTTTCACTAGATTAAAAAGAAAGGCAACCCAACTGTAACATTCCATAACTTCTGCAAGGTAACAGAAGAACCAACTGAATGGGAATTAATGTTGTAAACCAGGCAAGCGTAAGAGACAGAAACTGTCTCTTGAACTGGAACTATTGAATTACATTCTCCTAACCTGAGAGAAGATCTAGCATGAAGCAAAGCCAAATATCACAAGTCTGAACTTGCAGTGATTGTTTAGTCAAACTTACCTCCATACACAACACCAAACTGACCAGAGCCAAGCACCTCATCAGCAAAGATCTGGTATACGGAACTGATATCCTAGGGGAAGAGAGGGTGCAGGCAGGGGAAGGTAAATATTATGTTCAATTACTTCAGTGACAGAGGCAGAAGCTTTAAGAGCTACACTTCATGGACACAAAAAGGGAAAGAAAGTATTTCTTTATAACCCAATTAAAAATTACTCCAAAAAAGGGGAGTAAAAAAGGTCCGTTCCCACCTGTTAAAACCTGTTCATGCTAGCATTGTTTACCATGTATAGTAACTTGTGTAACAGAGATGAGAACAGCATACAAAATTAACATTTGCAAATTTATTTGTAATTTATTTGCAAATTTACAAACTGCAGTGCAATCTGTATTCCTTAAACCTGTCTCCAGCTGTGTAACAATAAAGCATACAAACCAGCCTTTCTGTCAGCATGAATGTGTGCTCATATGCTAAGGCCAGTCTATATGAAAATCCCATCAGAACCATAGATCTTTGTTTCTTTAGCATGGCCAGTCAAGAACATTTGCCACATTGTAGATGTATTCTGTGTATGCAAAAGAGGAGCTGCAACCAATGATGGATTCCTGACAACTGTACTTGTAGTAAGCACATTGTCACACATATTTGTAATATGAGCAAGAGTAGGGCTGGGCCCCAGATTTGGCATCACTGCCTCATTTATGTCACTGGCACTGGGTGAAACTCATTTAGCTACCACCAGACCTGCTCTAAGGTGATCCACAGGAAAACATTCCAGAATTTCTGGGCACATTCCAGAGAACATTCTGACCTCACACTAAGAAGTGCTTGACTAGAAGAACCTGTCTGCCTCACAAACAAAAGTCAGCCTTGAGATGAGGGAGAAAGAAAACTGAGCACAAAGGTGGAAGCCATGCCCTTTTGATATGGGCACATGAAAGGTGGGGACAGGACACCTCCTAAAACTCTAGCCTAGCTAGAGACATTTCCCAAAGAGCTCTCAACAGGCACTGAACCAACATGTGTGAATGCCCAGAGATCACGAACAAGAAACACAGGTTCTCTATCCTGCAAACTTGGCAGGCATATCACTAATATAATAAACAAAAGACTAGGGAAGAAGAGTACAAACCACACATCACCTAAACTACCAATAAAATAAAACATTTCAATTAGGTAAAGGTAAGGTAAATGACCCCTGGACAGTTAACGCCAATCAAAGGTGACTATGGGGCTGTGGCGCTCATCTCGCTTCAGGCTGAGGGAACCGGCATTTATCCACAGGCAGCTTTCTGGGTCATGTGGCCAGCATGACTAAACCGCTTCTGGAACAACGGAACACCGTGATGGAAGCCAGAGTGCATGGAAATGCCATTTATCTTCCCGCCGGAGTGGTACCTATTTATCTACTTGCACTGGCATGTTTTCAAACTGCTAGGCTGGCAGAAGCTGGGACAAAGCAACGGGAGCTCACCTCATTGCAGGGATTCGCACCACCGACCTTCCAATCGGCAAGCCCAAGAGACTACAGCGCCACCCGTGTCCCAAAACATTTCAATTAGCCTACCAATGTTCTACCAAAACTACAAATCCTATACATATTCATTTAGATGTTCTGTCAAATTCAATGAGACTTGCTTTCAAGTAACTGGGCAAAGGACTGCAGCATTTGTTTCCCTAGACTATGGGGTTTCCCTTCCCCCAGATAACCTACTATAAGAAGGCACTGGAGTATGGTTTTAGATCAGAACATGGATGCACATTTCATGCTTGGGGAACAAAGTCATTCCTCCTTTTGGGAAATAACTACCAAAAAGGCAGCCCCCAACAATAGTCTTTTTAAAATAATAATAATAAGCCTTAATTCTCATCCAACAACTGATAATGGTTTTAAATTATAGGTTCAAAATTTGTCAGTAATCTTTATTGTATTTAGTTCAATTCCTGCATATCAGAAGAAGAAGAAGAGTTTGGATTTGATATCCCGCTTTATCACTACCCAAAGGAGTCTCAAAGCGGCTAACAATCTCCTTTCCCTTCCTCCCCCACAACAAACACTCTGTGAGGTGAGTGAGGCTGAGACTTCAGAGAAGTGTGACTGACCCAAGGTCACCCAGCAGCTGCATGTGGAGGAGCGGGGAATTGAACCCGGTTCACCAGATTATGAGTCTACCACTCTTAACCACTACACCACACTGGCTCTCAAGTGGGGGAAGGGATCAAACTTAAAAAGTATCATTTACAAGGCTTCTCTTTTTGCATTGCTCACTACTAAAAAGGTTAAGAAACTTTACCATATATAGATTTTTTTTCAGACAAGTCATTGTATTAAATAAGCTAGGTTGCCTAATGGGAACAATGTGTTCTTCAGCTTTTCATTTGTCTTTATCTCCAATTATTTTGATATAAAATAGCCATCGGGGGACAACTGATAACAATCCAGCTACAATAGTATTTACATTTTGTGACTCACCACATTTTCTTGGATCTGGCAATTTGAAACAGAAATGCTGACAGATAATTCTTCTGCAATGAGAAAATATACATGTTTTTAATGTGGAAGCAGTATTACAATGAAAGACCAATGTCCTAGCAGCCAAACATTTATTGACATTCCAATTAATATGTGAAATGTAGCCTTGGCACTCTGCATCACATTTCCAAACACCTCTTTATGTTCCCCCTAACAGACAGCTTTCAAAATCTCCCTCGCAGTGAACTCTACCACAACAACACAGAATATTTTTCTTCAGTTCTATTTTGTCACTGGCCATCAACATTGCCCGTGTTCCTCCTTCCTTCAAGACATTTGCTCTCCTTATGTCTCCACCTCAAAGGAACTAAGGAATTTGTAAACACATGCGTTTTTCTTATGTATAAGTCAAATAGGCATACAGAATGTATTGCATAACTGTTACACAGGTCTGAACCTAAACACCAGTCTTTGGGGGCATTAGGCATTGCCAGAATCTCCTTTAATTCAACAGTCAGACAACCCAGTCCTGCTTTTCATCACAAGTTCTCCATTCTTTGCCTCTAGCTCAGAGCTGCAATGTGCCAGGGCTCAGCCTTATTTTTAATACAAGGAGAATCACGAAAAAACCAGTCCAAGCTGTTTCACCCCACCACCCTTCTATTTAAGCCCTCCCTGTCCCCCACCCCACACAAATGCACTGTTCTTGGCTATGAAGCATGCATGTTGTAATTCCACCTGTCCTCCCCTCAGGTCATGTCTTCCTTAGCCCACTGCCTACTCATTTATCTTTCTGTCAGAATTCTAATCCTCCTCTTCACCGTCACCACCCTCTCTCTTCCTGCCATCAGTACACAGTTCCTCCTGCTCCTAGGACAACGGTTCTCTGCATGTTTTTTTTCTGTAAGCCAAAATGACTTCTCAGTTCCTCCACTGAAGCTGTGTTATATGTCAGCATTCTACGAGCAGGGTCCTGCTTGCTCCATAGTTAGAATATAAATGGCATGACTTCAGATGAGTTTAGTCAATGGCTACAACTCACACAGGAAGGGAAAGAATTTTTGGAAAGGCTACACTAGCAGCATGTGGCCTGCTTTCAACACCGGGCTAGGAAGAGTTGCATTGCTTACTCGTATGGTATTCCACACAGTTTCAGTTTTAAAACCAGGCCCTTAATTGTTACATATGTAGAATTAGCAAGACAGGAATCAACTCCGAGAGGAACAGCACTGACATACTAACTAATGCTAAATATGTAGCAGTTGAAGGTCTGATTCAAATACAGAGCCAGCCCCATGACATGTTGCAGGCATAAGCAACCCATAAAATATTTTGTTGAACCAGGGCCCATTACTTCACAGATCTCCATTAGGAAGAAGAGAGTGCTTCTGTGCTCTTACTGTGATCTTTCCCTTGTCCTGCAGCAGTGCAAATGCTAGCCTGAGGCGTGACTGGCATCAAAGCTTGACGAATAGCTTTCTCCCAGCTCTGCGCTACATCCAGTCCCACTCCAGTAGCAGCCAAAACAGGATTATGATGATTGCTGCCATTGTTCTCGCCAACGAAGTACACCATAGTGTCAGTGATTATTTCAAAGCAGTGTGGGTTGCTGCCTTGCACCACGTTTGAGAAGTCCCGCGGCTGAGTCACCTGAAGAATTTCAGAAAGCGGAATCTCCTAAAGGAAACAAAATGTGTTAAACACTAGGAGTGGAGGGCATATGCAACAATAACAAAATGTATGCTACTGAACTCAACTAGAAATATTTTGATAGCACTGAGTGGCCTTGGCTTTAGTCCCTCTTTAGGTTCCTAGGGATTGCACAAATATTACAATCAAGAAGGGCCGCTAATAAAGTTTTGTCTTTGCTCTGGACCCAACTGGCATTTTCCTCCCACGACACAGTTTAGAACTGCCTTTCATCTCTGGTGCTACATTGTCCATAGAATCAATCTTTCTATAGCAGCCCTGACCCAGTTCATCATTACAGAATCACCACACCATATCCAAAGTGAGAAGACCTTTCACCATCCACTCAGGAAGCAGACATAATTGCTTATTTTCAGTTTTGCAGCCTGTCAGGTGCTTTGTAAGCCTTCTTATTCCCAGCTATGTCACAGGACATGATCAATTTTGGCTCTCTCAATCCTTTGCCTCCTCCCATATATGCTATCCTTTTCTTCAGTAAGTATTCTACTTCTGTTACCCCAGTCCCTCAAACATTCACTAGTCTGGTTTCAAGGGGCATAAAATATCCATGCATGGCTGGGCACTGTAACACACAAATAAACAGATAAAGAACTGTACACAAGAGACACGGTGCACCTTCATTAAAAGAACATCTCAATCTTAACATACCTATGATATTTAGGGTTCAACAGTTAATACACAAATACAGTATTGTGCAGAGAAAAGGATGTAAATGAAGGATTTCAACGACAGATTAACATTAGGGGAACAACACTTTAGATGGAAACTGACGTAAGTAAAAAAAAGAGAGATTTATATCATCACTTACCTTGTAATACTTTGTCCCAGATTCGTTCTGAAATAGTGTAAGACATTTACTATCCAGCCTCCAGTAATGTCTTTTTCTCTGCAACAAATATGAGAGGGTTTCTCTTTAAGACACAGACATTGGTACCCTATAGCAGAATCCATGTTAGCAATTTCAATGGCCTGTACTGATGATGACCTTTAAAGGTACTATCAGCTATGCTTTTTCAAACAGTGCCTACTCTAAAGCTCAAGCCTGTGCAGCAATGCATAGGACCAAGATGTTTCTCAGTACCTCCTGTGCCCCCCTTTTTTTTCTGTGACCACCTCCTATCCCAGGGCAGCAGCAGTAGGTATCACTGTCCCAACACTTTGGGAAAGTCCCCATCAGGCAAAGACTTTAAGACTCAAGAGATCTGAGCAGGAAAACAGTGGAACGGGGAGAACAACACTGTGACCCCATTTTCTAGCTGTTCCTCAGAGGCTGCAACAGAGTTGGCTCGGGAAACTTGTCTTGGATAAGGGAGACACTACCACACCATTGTGATCCTGAACCCAACATACAAACAAGGCTTCTGTTGGTTACAATGGCAGATAGAGCTCAGCCAGTACAGAGAGTTCTTTCTCCTCCCATAGCTAGTACTGAAGAAGCCCTGCTTGCATAAACAGAGCAGCATAGATCATTTCCTTTCTTGAGAGTTTTAAAGCAATCTTTAAAGCAAAAAATAGGTGAGGAATTTGTGGTTCTCTAAATGTTGGACTACAATTCCCATAAACTCAGCTATTGGTCACGCTAGCTTGCTTTGAAGGAGTTGGGAGCCCAACAGTATCTGGAAGGCCACAGTTTCCCCATCCCAGACTTAAAATAACTAAAAGTAAATATCACACTGAAAAGTAGAGGTAAAATTACTGACCAGGTTGTCTCGGCTAGTGTAATGAACCATCCATCCTTCCTTCACCATTGTACTGCTCTTCCTCTTTGTGTGCTTGATTGATTGCACAACCCTCATTAATGGAATATTATTGCTTGTCGATGGGCTGTTGAAAAAAGAAATGCATGTCTCTAATCATACATATTTCAGCACACCCTATAGCACAGCTATAATTCAGGATAAACTTCAAGTAGAATATTCTTGACTATTACTTGCATCTTAAACAAAAATCTTCTAAAGATAAAACATTATGTAGGGCACATCATGATCATACAGATGACAAGAAAGTTGTTTTTAAAATCACTAACCCTCCCCCACCCAGATTAGGCAAGACACGTTACCATGTTAAGGGGCTATGACACAGTTTTAGATAAGGAGTCAAAGTCCTTTACAACATTATAGAAGATGCCAAGGCAGACTTATTAACTCTTGGGCAGCAGGTTACAGTAAAGCCCAAACCTGCCCTATGAACCAACAAAACAAGGGGTCCTAGGATGAACTCTTTCATCAAACCAAGCCTGAATATAAACTCAGTCCTCTTTCCACATATACACACATCCAACAGCAATAGAGACAGTAACAAAGAGCAAAAATCTTATCCTAAATTAAGTCCTATCCTAAATTAAAACCATCTTCCTGTGCTCCTATTTTTCTTGAAGGGAGAGATAAGTACTATAGCAGCTATCCTGAATCGTGCCCAGTAGGACAGGAACTCAGCTCCACTTCCACTCTGAAATCTTCTCATGGGAGGAGAGGACAAACACAGCCTAAGAAAGATGGTACCAAGCAGGGCCCTGCATTCTAGTTGCCATGTACTGAGTCCATGCCCTGTTTGTACATTCAGGGTGAGGAACCTTTCTCAGTCCGAGGGCTGCATTCCCTTCTAAGCAACCTTCTGGGAATCACATGCTGGGGGGAGGCAAGGCCACAAGCAAAAGTGGGGACGGTAACAGAAAGAGCCGTGAACATGAATTTTACTTTTGTAAGGTAGACTAGTTTTTACACACATCCTCCCACTCTTCTCTATCCTCCATGCAGGCAAGCAGGAAGCATAATCAGAATCTAAGGACATACGCCCTCCACACAAAAACACTCAAGGAGGGTCAAAGCAGTGCTATAGAGGGGAGTGGCCTTGGCAGAGGAGCTGTGGCTGGGGAGAGTCTCAAGGACCAGATAGAGAGGCACAGAGGGCCACATCTGGCCCCCAGGCATGAGGTTCCCCACCCTGCTACAGAGGAAAATGATTTGAAGCACACAGTAAACATGAATTGAGTTTTAGGTAGATAAATAGTCTTGCAATCCTCACTTTCATTCTCACTACATCCCAGTGAAGTCTGTCTTTATTATTCCTATTTCACAGTGTTTAGCTAAGGCTTAAATTTCTTTAAGGCCACCTAATGAGTCCACGGCTGAACACTATTTTAAATCCATTGCTCTATTTCCATAAACTACACTGGATCTCATCTTTTATAAACAATAGTATGAGCTGTAATTCAAATAATTTACTCTAGTAGTACATATACAAGTAAAAACACATGACCCTTTAGAGGTCACATCCAATGAGCCAAAAGTTGTTTCCTTTAACCTAACTTGCAACACATAGGTAAAGGTAAAGGTACCCCTGCCCGTACGGGCCAGTCTTGACAGACTCTGGGGTTGTGCGCCCATCTCACTTAAGAGGCCAGGGGCCAGCGCTGTCCGGAGACACTTCCGGGTCACGTGGCCAGCGTGACATCGCTGCTCTGGCCAGAGCCAGAGCCAGAGCCGCACACGGAAACGCCGTTTAGGAGCAAAATTGATTCCTTATGTAACTCCATTCAATCAATTGACTTGCATTAGGACTGGAATGAGTTTGGCCTAAGGTCAGGAGAATAAAGTAGCCCTATAAATCTAGGTCAGCATAACATTTTCCATCAACTAGTCAGTATAGCTAAGCATTCTTCAATAATGTAATTTATTTCCATGTTGATGCTCACAGGGGATTCTACTTCCAATAGGTTCATGCCTACATACTTTCACATTTAATCAATTCTGTTAATTGCTGTTTTTCACTTATGCTGAAGAGTGAGAAAGCATCTCTTGTAAAACCAATAATAAATAATAATACGTGAACAGCAAAATTCATTCTCCTCTCAACAGAAAAATGTCTTTAATAGGGAGCTTCACAGACATGCAATGCAATGCTTTGATTTTACAAACCTGATAGTTTTGACAGCCTCTTCATCTTTGTCCCCATCTAGATCTGCTGGATCCATAAAAAACATTTTGTCTTCTGGGGGAGAGGGTTCTTCTGTATCATCCAGGCTCCTACCTCCATCACTGTTCATTTCACTGCTGTCAACCTCCATTGGCATATCCATATCTTGACCTGGACTAGCCGGTTCTTATTCCATATAAAAACAAAAGGTTCCAAAATATTATTATTCATTCATTATTATTCATTCATTTTATTCATGTTAGAAAAATCATTTACATCACAATTTTAGTCAGGAATGAATTAGAAATCTGTTGCAGCCCTCCGTACCTATGTAACAAAATCAAATATACTCAATTAAACACAACCAAGACAGGAGAAAAAGTAAAAACAATTGGGCTATGTTTTTGTTTTACTAAGGCCACTTCATACTATGTAGGTACTTCCTGACACAGGGCAATTCTCCATCAGTGGAAAGTTGGCATCATCACAGTTCTTCCACCTCCTGTGCCAGCCAACTCCCTCTCCTCTGATGCAAGAACATCATGACTATGTCTTTCCAGGGAAGGGTGTGGACAGGATGGGAATCAGAGAACAGAACTCCCTTTACACCTGGTTCAATACTAATGCAAGTTAAACCCAGCTTTCTGCTGCTTCAAACAGAGCAGGGCAGCCAAGGATAGGCAGCCACAACTGCCACACACAGGGTTGATTTTTCTAGTATCTTTAGACAGGCACAGAGACAAAATAATGAAGAAGGAATTTTACACAAACACGCTCTCCAACATTTCTGCTTTAGAAAAGATTCCGTAAATTCTCCCCTACACAGAGGAAATTAGGAGTTATGTAATGCTAGCAATTAAAACAGAGGTGTCAAACTAGGAAGCCAGTTCCATCAGAGTGCAAAGGGTATAATACATCAATGGCAGCTACTGTGAGGCTCCAGAATCAACTTCTGGCATTGTGTTGCCCAACTTTTTTGTGCAGTGGATAAATCTGAGAACCTGAGAAACTGCTCTGCACACCGCAACCACACTTACACACATTCAAGCTTCCACCCTGCTATTCATTAGGGTTAACCTTCCCTCCCAAAAGAAAGATCATGCCCGCCCTCCCCCCAACTATTAGGCTTGAAAAAAGCCTTGCATTGGAGTCAATTTTCAACCCTAATTTTAGTGAGTTTTTCAAGCCGGGCAGGCGAGTGTCACAGCTCAGCATACAAAGGTTAATCCAAGCACCCACCCACTGTAATATGCTTGAAAATAGTCTTCTACTGACTACAGCAGAAGAATTCTTTCAAGTTTTATTGCAACAGGGGAGAAGCAGTGGGATGCTGAAGGCACCAGTGAAAGCATATGCTGTCCAAACATATTATCTTCTTCCCTCAATTTCAGTATCTAATGGAGATCCCAATTCCCAGATCCCACGGCTGGTAAGGTTTTCTGAAGGATCCAGCAGAGGCTTGGATCCATTGAATCTAAGACCCTTCATTCTCCAAAGAGACCCTAGACTGGGCCTTAATATCATGAGACATTGGGGGGGGGAGGGTTCAGATCAGGATGAGGGGTGGGAGAAGTTGGAGGAGTTAGCCCAGGTACCCTGAGGAGGGACCTGTTGAAAACCATACCAATCATTGAAACAAATTAGGGAGAGCAGGGAGAGAGAATAGAATGTGAAGGAAAACTGTGTAAAATGAAAACACTGGGTAAGGTCTGCCCCCTCCTCACTTCCTGCCCTGGCCTGCACAGCCAGCAAGACTTTGGAGGGAATAAAAACAAAAAAAATTCCTTCCAGTAGCACCTTAAAGACCAACTAAGTTAGTTCTTGGTATGAGCTTTCGTGTGCATGCAAACTTTTTTGTTTTGTTTTGTTTTGTTTTTGTTTTGACTATGGCAGACCAACACGGCTACCTATCTGTAACTGGAACTTTGGAGGGAATAGTATATTCCCCACTGCACATTCTACACTTCACCAACACTGAATGCCACTTAGAACTGTGCAGAAACCCAATTGAAATTGATGGTTTGGTGTCCTTAGTTAGGACACACAAGTCACATCTAAAACATCTGCCTCACATGCATGTGAGATTGCTTACCCCATTCTGACCCCATGGGGTGGGGTTGAGGAAAATCAGGTAATTTGCCTATTCACACTTCTTATCCCTCCCATCTGCATATGTGATGAACCTCAAAGATTCCAAGTAGAACTGCCTTCCCTTGGTTGGTGGATACCTTACCTACCTGGCCAGCTAACCTCCACCCCACCCCCCAACTGAATCTTCAGAGGGTTTTTTTAAAAAGAAAGGGCAAGGTTTTTAAATGATCTCCATCTCTCCCTTGAATGCCTTCTATGAATTGTCTGGGATGACCCATGCTGTTTTGCATGTCAGCTGAAAATAATTTGTAAATTACTAAGATTGCCTTGGATAGCAAATAGAAGTTTCCTTATATTTAAAACAGCTTTCTATTTCTTCCAGTGCTTTAAATAAATCTGCTCTTGTAATTTGAACTCTGAGATTGGTTATGTTTTTGCATAGCTGTGGGATCTGGTCTACTCACCTTGCCTAGCATTTCCCCACCCTCTATGCTTTTAAGGAGAGAAACTGAGAATTACATATTGGACTGCTGCCATAAGCAAGGCAGGAGTCTAGAAAAGCATTCCCTGCTCTCAGAATACTACAAATACTTCAGGTCTAGATTTCTTTACTGCCAGACCTAGTAATACTTAAATGGGAAATGGTGGTGGTAGTGCTAACCAGCATAAATTATCCAGAGAGCCTTGCAGCCTACCCTAGCACAATATCCTATGGCTCCTGAGACACTCTCCTAGGGACCACAAGACTGAATACTTTCAATGGAAATTCACTATCAACTTTGCTGAAGAGACCAAGTTGTTAATATATTTCTCTTCAGCAGATAGTGAGCACTTTCAGTCAACTCAAGTATGCAAAAACATTTACAAAATACCCAAATTTAAATATATACGTACTTCTATCTCACCTTTTAAATATATTGCAAGCACACTGAAAATTAATACACAAATAATTCTTTACGATTCAGAACATCTTTGCTCTTACCTCCATTGAACACAACTTCTCCAAGACAATCTTTGGGTACTTTAGAAGCACAACGTTTGTGACAGTTAAATCTGCAGTCTAAAGCAAGAAAAAATGGTTTCTTTCACTCATACATTTATGGAGAAACTCTTTAAATATCCCTTACATGACACCTACATTTTATTTATTTTGGGGATGTATTTGTATCTAAGCACTCACCAAGTAGCCATGTGCAACAAGAAATTGCACGCAGGTGTATGAACCATCCCTCCTCTCTGCCTTCCACAGTAACCACGTGGGCTGCCAGTGGAGAAAAACCAGTAGAAAAATGCCAGCAGAGGAAAGGCAGCACAGAAAAGCAATGGGGTGCTGGAAGAACACAGCTAGGCCCCAGCAGGCTTATTTACCACTGCTATGTTCTTGAAAAGGATGTCCCCAGACTGTTTCTTTTAAATTGTACATAAAAGATCTTGTGTGTGTTAATTTGCAAACTTCATTACTGAACTCTCTACTTTAAAATATCTCTACTGCTATGAAACTAAAAAACTAATCCCTACACAAACAACGTATTATTGAGTGCCACAAGTAACTAAGCACTTCACATACAAAATATAAGACAAGGGTTCATACCAAGTAGTAAATATACAGAGGCATATGTCTGCGGGGGGAAAGAAAAAAGATGATCCATGATCTGGAGACACAGGCTATTGATGGCATATAAACAACAAAACTATACTGCCATGTTGAATCACATATTACATTTGAGGAAAATAAGTGGGTTTCTCAGCTAAGTATAGTAATACTATATTTTACACACTCTTTAAAATTTTAGTAAGAGTATAAATTAAATGCAAACAGCTTTTTTAAAGTGGGGATGGCTTTATAAATACTTGCTTTGCCAATAGCCTACAACAGGGATCTGCAACTGGAGGTTAATCTGCTGGACCACACCCCAGCCTCCCATCTGGTCCCTCACATCTCCTTCATTGGAGGTTTTTTAAGAGGTTGAATGGCCATCTGTCAGGGATTCTTTAGCTGTGATCCAGCATTGCAGTGGGTTGGGTCCCTTCCAACTCTACGATTCTATGATGCTGTGCATATCAATTGCAAAGTTTGTGGTCCCGTGTCTAATACTAAGAGAGTGAAGGTGAGAAGGTAGGAGTTTCTGTGCACTTGGGATATTCTATGTTTGTGAAAAACCACAGTAGTTTTGCCTGGTTTTTTACTTCTCTTTTTTTAAAAAAAAAGCTACAAAGAGGACTTAGTGGAGTAGTTCAAAGCTTGCATCCCTTCTTGCTGAAATAATTTTAACTCAGGCTTTGGGTTTATGGCTAAGAATATGAAAAAGCTGCACAAATAACAATATTAACCTTGCAGCAGTGAATACTCTTACCTTTACACTGCATTCCTTGGCGAAAGAGACCCTTGAGCAATCGTTTGCAGTACTGGCAAATGGTGGGTCGAGTGTAAGAATGAACAGCAAAGGTATGTGGAACCTTCACCCTGCAGAGCACCATCTTTTCCATCCATATTGGACGCCCACTCCAGGAAGGAATCCTCTTACTGGGCTCTAGAAGGGGACGCTGAAAAGAAAAGCAGACATGCAGGGCTTGAACTTGTGGTGCAGACCTAATTCTCCTGATATTTTCCCTAGGCTCCTATCATTCCTAGCTCCCCAATCCTTTTTTTTTCCAGGCCTCCTTTACCAACAAGACTATAGCAAACTAAAAGCCAACTGGTTGGCCACTGTGAGAACAGGATGCTGGACTAGATGGTTCTTTGGTCTGATCCAGTAGGACTCTTCTTATGTTTCTACTTAAGCCTGGGAAAAGTATCCATAATAAGGAATCTAAATAACACAGAAGCCATATATTGCTACACCAACCTAGGTGCGAGCTGAAACCAAATAGTTGGCATTTACCAGTGATATTAAACAGCCCTCCTTAATACTTCAGAAGACATCCACCATCACTTTTAATAAGCTCCATGCCTTGTTTTTGCTATGGCCACAGGCTGGAGTTTAATTCCTTAAAGTGAGTGAGATGAGGGTTCAAGTCAGACTGAGGGCCTGAGCTAACCTGATCAAGCCCTTACTGGATTGCAGATGGGGTGGATTTTTATTAATTTAATACAACTGTAACATCTACACTCATGAATGGAGCCATCCACCTTTCAAGCAATAGGGCACTGCTGAACTATATATTCATCCTATTACATTCAGAATAGCAATAAATCAGGTTCTTAAATCCTACTTTTACCTTACATATATGTAATATTTCCATTGTTAACCTTTATCACCTAGTGTAAAGTGATTGATTTGGTTATAAACACACACAACACACAAAAAAGGAAAACCATATTACATTTGCTGTGCTTTGGAGGGATAGAATAAGAAAGGGGAAGTTGTTAGTGATTATATCTTGCATCACGCTCTTCAAATGATTTATGGCAACATGCACCATGCCAAAAATGGGATTATGTCATGTATTGGTAAGCGTACAGCTTACAGATTTAGCATCTAGTCACAATTACTTCACAAATCTGAACCATTAAACCATTTGTTCTTATATTATTATCCTACCTCTCTTCCATCATGGAACCCAAGGTGATATAAATTTTGTTCGCAGAAAGTCACCCATCCAAGCACTGACCAGACACAGACCTACTGAGCTTCAGCAAGATTGTGTCCTCATACAATTTCTGACTATACTTTATTATTTTATTATGCTTATATATTTTTTATATATCAGTTTTGATATTTTGTAGAAGAGTGCTTTAGAAGCTTAGCAACAAACTTTCCAGGAAAAATCTCTGGAATTGAAAATCTACTCTAAGGCTATTTGAGCAGCTGAACCTCAGCACAAATTAAATCAGAACACAGATAAGGAGCTCCAGGAGCCCCACATATTTAAGAAAGGAAGGTTTGGGCCTATGTGCCTTGACACATGACAGTAGCTTATGCAACTTGAATGGAATCCCACCTTAAGAGGAAAAAAAATCATCTAAATACCTCTTCTGTGACTGCGACTGTGTATTCAGCTTGCACTGATCTTGGGACTGAAAGTGCAGATCCTGGTAAAGATACATTAGATAAACGCCTCTTTCTTACACCACTGCAGTTGTTTGGGATCTTGAAGGCGCATCGCTTGTGGTAGTTTAATCCACACCCTAATAAAATTAGCATTAGGGAAGGGGGATAAACAACTTATTATGAATGATACCATTCATTTAAATAGAACTGACAGTAATAAATTAGGATCATATTTTCAGAAAAGACAGATCAAGCCAAAACATGGTGAATTTGACTCTCAATATAATTTTAATAATCTCCTAGCACAACGGAGTGGTGGTGTAATTATCAGCAGATCTGTGTAATGCATGGAATTTTTTTGGCCTGAATACTTGCTTTTCTGACCCTGCTTCACCCTAGCTAAAGCCTGAAAACGGGGCCTGTTATGCAATACATGTTGCTGCTGATCTTCCTCAGCTCTCTTTCCCCTGGCAGACTATCTAAACAATGTACTCCTGGCTCAGCTGGAACCACAGGAGTTGAGTAAAAGCCAATAAGCATGAAGTGTCGTGTTACTAATACCTGGACAACAGCCTGTTGACAGGAGAACTGAGGAAGGTACTGCAGCCAACTGAACAAGGGCCACATGAAAAGGTATGCCCATTCAGAACTTTATTTGCATGTTATAAAAAGCTGTGACAAGAAAAGGAAACATTTCTCTAATCAACACGCTAGACCAAAACATTTGTACCAGCATGTTTGTCTGCAGCATTGGCATAATGCTACAGCTTCCAATGTTGCACTGACATTAGCTTTGCATACCCTAAACCTAGTATGACAGCCCTAAAACCCTTAAGACTGGGTTGTTTATATCTCTGTAGCACCGTCAAACAGAAATTTTGCTTGCCACAGAAGAAAGCCATTATCGGGGAGGATGTGGTTGCTGACTTGGTAAGACTTTTAGAAAAACAAATTCAAATAATAACATCTTGCTCTTTGAGTTACACCTACTATGTTTTATTTTTAAATATGACTGAAGTACAATACACAAAATCACTGAAAGTGTGTATTGTCATGGACAATAGATACATGGACATACAGTGGTGCCCCGCAAGACGAACGCCTCGCAAGACGGAAAACCCGCTAGACGAAAGGGTTTTCCGTTTTGGAGGCGCTTCGCTAAACGAATTTCTCTATGGGATTGCTTCGCAAGACGAAAAAATCTTGCGAGTTCCTGCGGGTTTTTTTCGCTTTTTCCCCCCCTTTCCTAAGCCGCTAAGCCGCTTATCAGCTGTTCCGCTGATAAGCTGCCTCTCAGCTGATCGCTAAAAGTCGCTAGACCGCTAATAGCGCTAATCCGCTAAGCCGTCAATGGGCTTGCTTCGCAAGACGAAAAAACCGCTAGACGAAGAGAATCGCGGAACGGATTAATTTCGTCTTGCGAGGCACCACTGTAGATACATGTCATACTTAAGATGCACTTATTGACAAACTTACCTTCACATTTCAACCCTTGTCGTACCAAGCCCCAAAGCATCTCTCCGCAATAGTCACAAAAAGTGGGAGCCTTGTAAGAATGCACATATAGCATATGAGGACGAATCTGGAAATCTTCGACTGTAGCCAATGCTTTTAAAAAATACATTATAAAACGGGAGTGAGTCCCACTTGATTACAGCAATATTTATAAGTATGATTGACTGGAATGATTTTTTAAAATAATGGTAGCCTCAGCAAACTGCCTTTGATAGAAACTGATGACTATGCTCAACTCCTACAAAGCATGCATTGTAAGACATACAACTATATACATTTTTAAAACAAAAACAAAAACCAAACCTGTTTTTTTAATAAAGGTTGCATGAAGAACTTTCTACACTATTTAGAACATAGTGATTGCTATTATAGATCAAGTACCGTATTTTTCCTTCTATAACACGCAGATTTTTTCTTCTAAAAAGGAAGGGGAAATGTCTGTGCGTGTTATTGAGCGAATGTGTGGTCCCTGGAGCCAAATGGTGCGAGGGGAGGCAAAAAAAAGCAGGCAAAAATCAAATTGTGCGTCTCGGAGAAGGGAACCCTGAAAGGAGAAAGCGGCTGCTTTCCTGCATTCTGCCTCAGGGTCTTACTGCCCACCCACCTCTGTTTCCTTGCTGTGTTTGCTCAAACGGAACAAAGAGCAGGGAAAGCCCCTCCCCTCCAGGCAAGCAGAGGGGAAAACATGCAGGAGGGAGAGAGAGAGAGAGAGCGCGCGAGCTGGCTGGCTTGGGTGGGTAGGTGAGGGAAAACTTTTGCCTTCCTTTCCTCCCTCCCAGTTATACCCCTCTCCTGCATTCTTAGCCAGCTGCTTCTCTGCACACCCCTCTCGTGCTCCTTGTCCGTTCTGTGTTTTTCCTTCCCTCCCCACTTAAAATGTGGTTAAAAAGCATGGATCCACATGGATCCTCGGGATCTTTGCATTGGGTCACCCCAAATTCACCATAAGATCACATAGCATGTCCATGGCTACAGCCTGCCCCCCCAAAATCACGCACCCACTGTTGCCTGGGGCTGCAATGGTGCAAAAATGTGGTTAAAAAGCATGGATCCACATGGATCCTCAGGATCTTTGCATTGGGTCAGCCCAAATTCAACATCAGAGCACATAGCATGTCCATGGCTACAGCCTGCCCCCCAAAAATCACGCACCCACTGTTGCCTGGGGCTGCAATGGTGCAAAAATGTGGTTAAAAAGCATGGATCCACATGGATCCTCAGGATCTTTGCATTGGGTCAGCCCAAATTCACCATCAGAGCACATAGCATGTCCATGGCTACAGCCTGCCCCCCAAAAATCACGCACCCACTGTTGCCTGGGGCTGCAATGGTGCAAAAACGTGGTTAAAAAGCATGGATCTACATGGATCCTCAGGATCTTTGCATTAGGTCACCCCAAATTCACCCTCAGATCACATAGCATGTCCATGGCTACAGCCTGCCCCCCCAAAATCACACACCCACTGTTGCCTGGGGCTGCAATGGTGCAAAAACGTGGTTACAAAACATGGATCCACATGGATCCTCAGGATCTTTGCATTGGGTCAGCCCAAATTCACCATCAGAGCACATAGCATGTCCATGGCTACAGCCTGCCCCCCCCCCAAATCACGCACCCACTGTTGCCTGGGGCTGCAATGGTGCAAAAACGTGGCTACAAACCATGGATGCACAGGGATTCTCAGGATTTTTGCATTGGGTCATCCCAAATTCACCATCAGATCACATGTCTGTGGCCACAGCATGAAGCACAAAAATGATACAGCCACTGTTTCATTCAGAATGTTTTTTCCCTTGTTTTCCTCCTCTAAAAACGATGTGCGTGTTATGGTCAGGTGCGTGTTATAGAGCGAAAAATACGGTAACTGACAATTTACTAATTCCAAAAAATTCAGAAGATAATTAAGATTATCCAATTGTTACACACAAATTCAACCATTTTCATCTGTAGAAGCTGGTTCAGTAAGGTGTCATTTCATCTACTTTATTCCAAGTAACCTTTAATATTTATAAAGCAGTCCACAAATTTCAAGCATTTTGAAGCAATGGTAATATCATGGCTTTATGTAACAATAAGGGAACCACATTGAAAACCTATTTACCAGAGAGAACAACCTCAACGAGGTCACCTTCACGTATTTCTTCAGCTGATGTAATCCGTTGTAAAATATTTTCTGAGTTCAGGTCATGGCGGAACAGGAGAATTTTGTCATACATGCCAAAAAAACCACACTCTGGGAACTGCAACAACAAAAAAGCAGACTCCAAATTATAGCATGTCATAATTTGCTCATCTCAAACTGATGCAAATCTCCAACTATTGCTACTACAGAAAACCTGAATGCATGCATTCTTTAGAACACAGCAAATCTATTAATACCTTAATAACTTCTGAAAAATAAATGTGTTGATGAAGAATAGCTGAAAGTTAAAAGGTTTGCAATAGAGGCTACCTAATGTTGAATGATATAAAGTTTCTGTGCTATTGTCTCATTGGCCTTGATAGAGGAGTAGTTGGTGATGAACTACAACATACAAAAACAGCTATCGATAAAAAAATATACTTGCCTTGCTAATACTGTAAGATTTTAAAGCAATGAGATGAAATGTGTTTTTTCAATCTCAAACATACTCAAATCTAATTACAGGATAGATGGGCCATGTGTAATATACGTAATGAAACCATAGAATAAACATGCATAATCTCTCCTCTTCAGATAGAAGACGTAGCAAGTGAAACTTGGCACATGCTACTATTGGTATGTGAACCAGGCAGAAGAAATACTGACTAGAGGATTCAGATAGATTTCTCTCCCTCCCCATTTCTTATTTATATAGGGAAACAGCCAGAAGCCAGCTAAGTGTGTATGATTAAATGTTCCAATGTTCAGATCCATTCTATAAGGTGCATGAACTCCAGAGAAGGTCGGAACCTTTCTACGTTACAAAATGTACACTTTCCTGACAACTTTCTGAACAAACTGTAAAATTAGTTTTCTTTATTTAAGGAACTTTCTTCCCACTCTTCTGCCAAAGATGACTCCCAGAGTGGCTTACAAATGGCACTGATAACAATCCCTGCCCTCAAATTTACAATCTAAGATACGTAATAAAAAAGGAAGGTGATTGGAATGGGCGGGGGAGGAAACGTCTTACTTACAGAGGAACGACCAGCTAGGAAAAACTTGAGGAGAGGAGCCCCAAAAGAGCCTTTCAGCCTGATGGAATAGCTGCTGTTTCTGATAAAGAAAACTATAGGCAAGATGTTTTCGCATCATTTCTTCAAAGTGTCAACCAGATTTGATGAATGAATATTGTGTTTCGCATTGCATCATATTCTAGAGTAGGGTGGTCCCTTGAGGCTTTTTGGTGGTCCTCAGCAATATTTGGCACACACACCAGCCCTCACACTGCCTTCCCAAAGCCAGGTAAGCAAGATGCTGAGCTGTGGGAAGCATGCATGAGGGCTCAGACATGGTCCTAAGAGTGCTCCCACCTCCGTCACAAAGCCTAATTGGTGCTTTCCCAGCTTTGGGGAGGAAGAAGAAGGGGTCTAAGACCCTGCCAGTGTCTTCTGCCTCCTTCCCAAAGCCCCGAACCTCGCTTAGCCAGCTTTAGGAAGGCAGCGCAAGGGCGGGGGGGGGTCAAGTTTTGGCCTTGCTTCCCCTGTGTGCAACAAGGCAGTGTGCAGCCCATGGGTTCCATGTTGTACTACCTTTGCAGCCCACTTGCTATGAAAAGCTCAACCACCCTTCAGCATGAGGGATGGGATCATTTCCATTTGATAGGGAGTGAGATAGAACTACATTTCTCACCTCACCAGAATGACCCCATTATCACCACATCCTTGGTTACTACCTAATTCTCTTGGCATCACACTCTATTTACACTAACAAGAGCATTTAGGTTTTATGGTTACAAAATTGTTTCCAACCAATACTTTTATCAATAAATCAGTGTATCATCAAAAGTCAGCAACAAATGGAAAACATGGATTTCAATCCTCATGAAAGCTTATTGTTCAAGAGAAGGAGAACATGCCAATATCAGTGAGAGACTTTTGAATAGTCATGATGTAAGGCATTTTAGTTGCAGAAAAAGCCAAGCTTCATGATGGTTCCTAAGCAGAGAACTCCTGAAGTTAGTGGGAGATGAAGAGAATTCCAGTTATTTATCCCCAGCCCCACCAGAGGAAGTTTCCTCCTAACTCCAGCCCCACAGTAAGGTAGACCAGGAGAAATATGCCTTTTCTCCTCCCTAAACTACTTTTGGAGATGGGCTGTGTCCCAGCACATCCTATATAAATGATTGGATGTGTGCTGCCCAAAGGCCTTGTTGCTTTTGACAAAGAGAAACACTGCAAGGTGTCGCAAATTTTTTCACTAGCTTAAGCTGGTGAGCCTTCTATTGTCCTTGAGGAGGTTATGAAAACCCAGCATTAATGAGCAATGCTCTATTTACTGATTAGAATCTCCCTGCCTGAATTACATCTACTTTTCTAAACCAAATGACTAATCACAAATCTCCTGCTCGTTGAAAGTGTTTGCGCTTCATTTTTGGAATCCACCTTTTCCCTCAGCCCAGCCAGGATCCTTAAGAGAAGCTTTACAGGGGTGAGAAAGTCACATTCCATCAACACCCTTCAGCTGGCATTCCTCTGAATCCAAGCCATTGGGTTCAGGTAAGCACAACTCAAATTAAAATTACACAGAAATATTATTTCTATGAAGCAGCCATAACTTTCACTTCTGGTTTTGGAACAAACTATCTAATCTGTACAATTAAAATGTTACAACTATTAAGTTTTATTTGTATTCATATTTTTTCTGCTTCAGATGATCAAGAACTGGAAAATTGGCAAAAGATATTGGACAGGATTGAGGAAGGCTCTTACTAAACAGGCCCCAATGCACAAGGATGGACTTACAGTCCCAAGTTTGTTAGTATACTATGAAGCCACACAGTTATTATGTTGGCTATGTTCAGAGACATCAGAAAATACTGAAAAACACATGGTACCAATTAAAACAACTCTGCATTGCTATCCTATTAGAAGTGCTCCCTTGGATCTCTAAGAATGAAACAGATTACCAAGAAGAGTTGAGATTAATTGTACAACAATTTATGAAAACATGGGGTACATATAAAAAAATTAACACCCAAGGATGTATCCATTAGCACCTGTGGTAAGATGTGAAAAGTTTTGTCTGAGAGGTCAGTTTTATGCTTTGCACAACTGAGAAGTGAATAAAGTGTCAGCATTTGGTGAACTGGCAGTAGATGAGGAGACACAATCTGGACAGAAGCTTGTTCAAACCCAGAGAGACAGCTTCATTTCCTTCCTCCCCACCTACCCCCCAAACCCCATAATTTTGCTGTTTTCAAATGAATAGTTAAGACCTTCCTATACACTTAGGAAGTAACAGCTCGATAAGTTTGACATATGTGATGAATGTAAGATCTCTACATTTTACATCCTAACTAGCAGTATGAAGGAAAAAGGAAGGTAAAAGTTAAAGGAGCTGCAGAAAAGAGATCTGGGAATTATAATGTAAGAACCAAAATGAAACAATTCTTCATTCTCTTAGGCTACCAGCTTGAAGTCTCTCTGTCAAGGATGCAATATAGAAGATGAGTAAAAGAAGAGTTTGGATCTGATATCCCGCTTTATCACTACCCTGTTGTTGTTTAGTCGTTTAGTAGTGTCCGACTCTTCGTGACCCCATGGACCAGAGCACGCCAGGCACTCCTGTCTTCCACTGCCTCCCGCATAAAACCAGGATCTTCTCTCATTTATACTTCTCTTCCCACTGCCCTAATTACCGGTAGTTCCTCTTCTCAGAATGGTTGCCTGTATATACAACTCAGTAACTGGTACTTTCCTATGAATCATGTTGCACCATCCATTAATGTTCACATAGCTGCCCAATCTGTGTTTAACAGAAAGAGTTCATATTTCTATGTCACCTTTCTTTACCCACAGCAAAGGATACAAACCTTTGCCCAGGACTTTACTTTTTAACTCACAGGGCAACTGAGGATAACCGGAATATTTCCTGGGTTTGGCTAACTGAACTCTGATTTCTCCATCTTTTACTCATCTATTTGCAAATTATGGAGAAGTATTTCTGAAATTTTACCACTTGACTTCTGGTTCTTGGTTGCTGTGTATTTCGGGGTTTGAATGAGATCATTATTTATTTATTTATTTATTTATTTATTTAGGTAAGGAAAAGAAGAGTTACCTCATCAGCACTTTCTTTGGCCTTAACAAGTATGCATATTTTGGCTAAGAATATGCTTTACTCTCACACCAGCTCACCACAGCTGCCTATAAGCAGAACTAGGAAAAAGGAGTTAAAAAAACAACACAAATTGCTAATAGTTAAATAGGACATTCACCAGGCAATGCAACCAGTGAAATGCAACTGCTGTAAGTAATCAACTAGTTCATCATGGTATCTTCCAACTTTGAGGACTTCTTCCCCTAGTACATATTTTATGCAGATCACCAGGACAAAATTTAATGTCTTAGAAAAGTCTGTTTTCTCTTGTGTTCAATATTAAAATATTTGACTTTTGCAAGACTGGAAGTTTGCATACATGCAAATGGAAAATGAAGGAAAACCACTATTAACACTTACCAGATCCCCCAGTTACATGTCAGTTATTTTTTGCATATGTACAAACACTAAATATGGCTTCAAGAAACTTCACCGCACTGATGAAGACATGGTCCTCTTGCAGAGCTAAACTCATTGTGGCAGAAACTCTCTGGTCACAATGCACAAAATACTTTGAACTAGGGGAAGTGGGAAAGAAAAAGGGGGAAATGGCAAAAGAGTTACCTAAAAAGTGTGGGAAGGAAAAAGGCAGAAAGTTAAGAGCAAGATGTAAAACTCTATTGGCTGGGAAGGTGTACAGAATGCTGTGCGGAAGGCAGTTCCTAGTGTAATATTTGTAGTCACTTACATTTGTTGCTTTATGTCCTCATCAGCTCATAAAATAATTGATGCAAAGATATCTGTAGTGAATTCTACAACACTAAACAAATGTGTATGACAACTCTTGTGCAAATTCAACATCGATTTGCTTTCTTCTTCAGCATGCAATGTCATGTTCTCTGGTATCAACCCCGCACTAACTCAGAGGCATCACCTAGGAAGCCATCATCCCTCACTACAGAACTATCAAGACCAGACTCTTCAGACTCAGAAGATGACCTGCCCTGCACAATACAGTCCTCACGACTCCCATGCTGTAGGAGCCAGCAGCTGTAAAATCAGACAATATTCTTTTAAAATATAGGCAGCTCTTCAAAGGAGTCAGGATTAATAGCCAATCCAGACCAGCCAGTGTTCACAAGGGCTCCACATGCTGCCAAGATAGCAGCTCCCCTTGGGTGAGTTTCAACCAGTACTTGCCACAGTGACCTGTCCAGGGTCCTGACACACCATACCTTCCCTTCTCTTGCCAATTGCGATCTGGCATAGCCTACCATCGACTTGACCAGGGATAGGCAACCTAAAGCCCGGGGGCCGGATGCAGCCCAATCACCTTCTCAATCCGGCCCACGGAAGGTCCGGGAATCAGTGTGTTTTTACATGAGTAGAATGTGTCCTTTAATTTAAAATGCATCTCTGGGTTATTTGTGGGGCATAGGAATTCTTTCATTTCCCCCCAAAAAATACAGTCCAGCCCACCACATGGTCTGAGGGAAGGTGGACCACCCCTTGGCTGAAAAAGGTTGCTGACCCCTGGACTTGACCATCAGGCTTGCTACTGTTTTTCTGGACATTACTGTGTCATTTTCTATACGTGCTACTTCTTCCATCAGGCCTTCCCTGGAAGTCTTAAGCCAAGCTAGGACACAGCAGTCAACTTAAGGACATAAGACAAGAGTTCTAATAGATCAAATCAAAAGGCCCATCTTGCCCAGCATTCTGTTCCCACGTTGACAAAGCAACTATGAGAAGCTTATAAGCAGGACATGAGCACAATCGAGTCTCGCTGCTTGTGATTTTCAGCAACTGCCAGAGACATACTGCCCCCAACATTAAATTCTCATTAAATTTGTCTAAACTCTTTTAATGCCATCCATGTTAATGGTCATCGCCACATATTAATAATAATAATATTATAATAATTTTTTATTTATACCCTGCCCTTCCCGGTTTAAAAACCGGGCTCAGGGCGGCTAACAACAAATATACAACATTGACTAAAATGTGACTTAAAAACAGCAAATTCCACAGATTAATCATGCACTGTGTGAAGAAGTACTTACTTTCGTCTGTCTTTAATCTTCCAATATTTAGATGGATCCGGTTCCCTATCAACTTTCTCTGAATAATATTATACAATTTTATCATGTCCCCACCTTGTAACCTTTCCACATAGGGAGACTGTTCTAGCCCCATAATTATTTTGGCTGGCCTTTCCAGCTCTACAATATCCTTTTTTGAGGTGTGGTAGCCAGAACTGTTAACAGTATACCAAGGGCAGTCACACAATAGATTTTAACGATGGCATTATGATATTGGAAGTTTTTTTTTTTTAACCATTTTCTTAATGTAATATTTGATAAGTAGTTCAGCCAGCAATCCCACCCCCATCACTGAAAGGCACCCAAGTAGGATCTATCACAACACTGGGAGATTTAGTATCTCAAAAGTGAGATACTCAGTTCAAAACTTAACCCAATACAGTTAGATGTACACATACTATATTTAAAAACTTAGTTCTCTCAGAAGTTCAGAAGTTAACATAGAGGTCAGAATTCACAGTCTGATTAAACTGAAATTCTACTATTTTACACACACACACTATCACCAATCTAAGCACCATCACTTCAGTGAGCAACCACTGAGTGCAGGAAATCAAAATACATATTGTATCATGTCCTCTTTGCCACCAAATATTGTTCAAACAAAGATCACATCAGAACACACTGTGAGGGGCAGTGTTTGCTGCTGAAACTATAGATACCACACTTATTCCACAGGAAATATATATAATAGCCCAATAGCCAGGGTGGTAAAATTGCCTCATACAACTATCTCTGTTTAAAAGCAGGAAAATGAGCAAATCACAAGGTGAGGTTTTGCTTCAAAGTTGCACAGTACACTAATGACCAACTCTGGGTCATCAGAAACTGAACAGCAAAACACTAATTTTCTTTTGGTGCAAAAATATGATACTATTTTCATAAGCTCCAAACTCCTAAAAGTCTATGTACCAATGTTCTTCCACACCCCTCCTTAACAGGAAAACAAAAGTACAGTCCAAAATAAGCTGCATGTTAACTAAAACAAGCCAATCTCTCTCTGTTCACAAGCCCATCCCAGTTAAATAATTTCATAATCAGTTTTTTTTAATGTTGGTGCATTAGGTACAATGAATTTCACTTCAACACATACAGATGAAAACCCTGAAAGCTGAATCATTTGTACAAAATAAGAAAGCCCCTCTGGAATAAGCCAAATCAAAGAGTATTAATTCCATACACCATTCATAACAGGGGCAAAGGGTTAGATTCATTCTCCTCCACACCATGTTCCCAATCTGGATCAGCTTCACCTGTTTTTTAGTAAAGGAAAGCCAAGCATCCAAGAGCCAGCCATATGTTTAATGCAATGCCTAATTTGGTCCTAAGCCAGATCCATGCCAAAGCAGCAGTGTTGATTGCATGAAGTGCCTCCTGGAGAAAGCCTGACCACTTTCCCTTGCAGAGTAAATAAACCTGCTAGTCCGCCTAAGTGGAAGAGTTTCAGAAATAAGTGGCCTCCTGCCAAAAACCTCGGCTTAGGAAAGAGGGTAGCACTTGTCCATAGCTGATGCTCATTGAGCAGCTCTTTTCACAACCTAGGGCAACAGTACATGAGCAGTTCCCAACGTTGGACTGCACTGAATGCACGAAGATTAACAAGTTACAGTAAACCTAAGAAGGGAACATAATTCCTATAACATATAAGAAGCTGAAAGATCTCTAGAGCATCATAAAATATTACCTGCCTAAGAGTTATATCTAGGGATGGACAGAGTCATCCATCTCCAGTCCATGTCAGTTTTGTAGGATTTATTCCCAAATCCTTTCTGCCCTATTTCTGTATAATCTACAAAAAAATGCACAAAAATTGTCTTTAAAATAATAGTTTGGAAGGTATTCTATCCCAGTGTAACATTTTATCCCAAAATATGAATTTTGTTTAGTTTTCTAAGCAGAGAACTGCATTGCAAAATTTGGAGAATAACTGCATTCCAATTTGCACATTAGCCCAAGATGTCAGTTCACTTTGAAATGCAGATCAAACAATCCTTAGTTATATCTGTTATTTTTCATGTTACATGTCTCCCAAGCATACCAGCAATAGCTTGTGCAGTATTCATTTCATGCAGTATGCAATTTTCCACAATTTTATACAGCCTTACTCTCCGTGAACATGCCTATCAGTGGCTACTAGTCATGACTCCAGGATAGAAGCAGCACGCATCTGAATAACAGCTGCTGGACAACAAAGAAATAGCCTTTGCTCGCTGAGGTGAGAAGCCTGTATGCGCTGAGAGTGCAGAATGGGTTCACGTAACTGAAAGTTGATTCATATTTTTCCCATATTTCCCCCCTATGTTTAAAAAACTAGAACACCTTTTCCCAATATCTAGTTTTCTACATGCAGTCCATTTTTTTGCAGGGAGCAGAATTCAATTATGTGATACCTATAATGTCAAGCAGTGCAGTTCAGGAATGGTTTTACCACCTCTGTGACAACTAGGTCAAGTTCACTTTGTGATCTCAGCTCTTCAGCTGAAACTGCACTCTCTGCTTTCACAATAGATTCTGTTTGTATTTCCTCCTATCCAGTACCGTCTCTCCCGCCTCCAGTCTCTGGAATGCATCAGCCAGAGCTCTACTCTTTGTTCACCAGCTGTAATTCTCGCTGTAATGGCCCACAGGTGTTTCCTCAGAGCAAGAAGCTGGAGAATCAGCTTTTTAACTGGACTTTAAATAAGCAGCAGAGCAGGTAGCTATGCTCCTTTCTGCTGGGGGCTGGACAAGATGCCCCTCTAGGTCTCTTCCAACTACAGTGCTATGGATTCTACAGGAGTCTTGGGGAGAAAGCAGCTCCCCAAGTAAACTACAAATAAGGAGCGAATGTAGGCAAGCACAGGATCCCAAAAATCTCTAGTTTCAAAAATTCCCACACCTTCTCAGTTAGGGAGTCACATCAAAAAATGATAGCGTTATTAATTATTAAATGAGACAGGGCTGCTTTTTATTTTGAAGTAGGCATTTCAGCCAAAAAGTACAGTGGTACCTCAGGTTACAGATGCTTCAGGTTACAGGTGCTTCAGGTTACAGACTCCGCTAACCCAGAAATAGTACCTCGGGTTAAGAACTTTGCTTCAGGATGAGAACAGAAATCATGTGGTGGTGGTGCGGCAGCAGTGGGAGGTCCCATTAGCTAAAGTGGTGCTTCAGGTTAAGAACTGTTTCAGGTTAAGAACGGACCTCCGGAACAAATTAATTTCTTAACCTGAGATACCACTGTATATGGAAGTTGAAGATGACTCCAGTGTCTGGGGAGGAGTCCAGGCGGAATTTATGCCATCAGATATGGCAGAAGAGCTTCCAGGTGAGGTCACAGATCCTGTTTAAAGACACAAGCACACTAGCAATGCAATCTTACACTTGTCTGCTGAGAAGTAAGTCCCATTGAGTTCAGTGGGGCAAACTTCCAGTTAAGTGTGAATTAAGACTGCAACCTAAAGTTCTGAGAATAAATGATAGCTACCCCAACCAATTACCTACAACTCCACTTCAGCCCGTTTTGTTGCAAGGTATTATGTTATCTTGAAAACATATACCAGTATTCTGGCTTAGCTGGTTTATAGACATGAAGCACATTTCTTAAAAGTGTTGTTTTATAAATACAACAAGCACCTTATAATATCCTTTTTATGTAGAAAGCCTTGCCAAAATTTATACTGGTGAAGCATTAATGAGTGTCACATAAAAACTGAAATTACACTTGTCTGTGCTCTTGTGATCTATGAATTTAGTAAGCAATGCCTTCTACATTAGAACATTCTATATAAAAATCTATAAATAGCCCATTTCCATTCTATACCTCATTTCTATACCTTCCTTATATCAGTTTATTTATTTGCTCTAACAATTTATTCTATCAGGAACCACTTGCCAAGTAAACTACAAATAAGGAGCCAATGTAGGCAAGCACAGGATCCCAAAAATCTCCTAACTTGAAATAAGGTGGAAGCAATTGTTTTATTGGATAAAATATATAAACAACGATTATTCTCATAACTTGCATTCATACATGCTACTGATTCTCTTTTTGCTTCCTAAAGGTATACTACCTCAGACTCTCAAATTCTGAAGTACATTAGAGTCCATGCCATTATTGAACCAACTATAAGACGCTTCCCAGACATCCCCATTTAGTTCTGTAGGTTTGTACAGTATATGCTATACACAGTTTGAGAGTGGATGCTGCCATGAAACCACACTCACCACAATTTGTTCAAAACTACAATCTTCAGGGGAAACAAATTCTGCATGTTTCATTGATCACAGCAGCTAAAACAATAAGAGGAATGTGCTTTTTGCATTAAAAAAATAAAATAGAAATCAGCAGTTGTAGTATGAAAAGTATTGAATGACAAATCACTGCAGGTTAAATTAAATGCCTAATTCAACTTTAAAAAGGAAATGATTCTTGCTTAAAATGCAAGCTCAAAACAAGCATGACACTTCTGCTAATTTATACTATGCTTTTAAAATTATTTCACAACTACATACATTCAGCTTTGTCTGCTTATGATTTTAATTAAAAATATTTTAATTATAAGTATCTAGCAATTTAGATGGATATAAATACACACACAAATTGCTGAATGCTTGTTTAAGGGGGAAACTTAACATTCATGAGATGAGATGAAAAAGAGATAGGTCATGTCTGAAATGTATTCTTTGCAGATGGCACAGAAGAAATTATGATCAAAAAGATAGACAACAATGGAAGGCAGCTTCAAAGACACAGCTAAATGGATAGGGAAGTTATACTCAGACATAAGCAGAAACAGCACACAGAAACAACTTTGATGCAGTGAGATAGATTTTAAAAAGAGTGATGCCTCTGTAGGAGGAGAGAAAGCACTTTTAAAGTATCCGAAAACATTGCATTTAAAGGAAATCTGAGAGGATGAGGCAATCATAAAGACAGCTGTTGTCATATTGGTTCCAGAAAATACGAGATACCAAAAATGTATTTCTTCCGTTGCCCCATTTAAATTACTGAATGAAAATATGTTTCCCACTGATGCTTCTTGATATATTTCCTAAATAATGGTACAAATCTAACCACTAAATTGTGGTTCATTTACAACTAGAGTATTATTTCATTTTTACAACCAGGCCCTGAATTTGGTTTATCTCACTGAATACATTTTGCATGCTTTCTTCTTTTACCTACAAAGGGAATGCCTCTTAAATATTCCCATATGAAGTCTGCCAGCAAGAGCCTATGACATTTTGCACTATTAACAGTGCAATCCTATCAATGGAACCTATTGCAGCTTAAGTATGAGGACATAAGAACCTTTTCAGTGGTCAATTTTGTTTTTTCTTCCTTCCACTGTTGCTCTTTTCTGTTTTACTCTGCCTTGGTCCAGCCCTACTCTCACAAAAGAAGCAAGTATTAAACAAAGATGAAGAGACCATGATTAATAGAACAAAGCGAAGTCTGACAGCTTCTGGGCAGACTAGGAGTTTTGTTTTCAGCAGGTAAAAATGTAATGCCTGTGTCTGGTTGTTGTTGCTGACATATGTCTCAAGAGACAATGGAATGTGCTTCCGGGGGTGAAGTCAAATCACTATGTTGGAAGCACCGAGGTGACCTTCTCAGGGCGCAAGCCTGGTTAGTTTATATGGAGGTCCTGGGCAGCCCAGACAACAAGACCCCGCTCTTAACCTTGCTGGTATGGTTCAAATAAAAGCAGAGCAATACATTTGGCCAGAGGATGCCAGAAGGAGGCGAACAAATCATATGGACTCCACTCCGGATTTGTGCAGAGTTTACTCCTTAGCCTTTTTTTCTCCTGAAGACGTCCTGCAAGGCAGTGGAAGTTTAGGATCAAAATTTTACTTCTCCTAGATGAGCTACCTTCCAAGGTTGATGAGCCCCATCTGTATTTTGTAGGTAGAGTGTAAATATTTATATCTGAGAAATCAAACTGATTCACCATTTACATAGGAAAGCTTCCTTTAATTCAAAAGGCTAGTTCACATGTGATGCTAAAGCATACATGGATAAGTCTGGGCTTGTATGCTCATCCCTCACCCAGGAGCAGGACTTCTCTCAAATTTACTTTCCATTTCAAAGAATCTTGCCTTAGCAATACAAATGACCCAAGAATTCTAGTTTAAAACAAAGGTTAGTTAAAACAAGCCAAGTTCATAAACCATGGTTTAAAGCTGACTTGTTTAACAATTTTTAAACCAGGATTACAAGCTCTTATATAAGGCTAAGCCAAAATTCTTTGAAACAGAAAGAAAGCTCAGCAGAAATTCTCTTCTTGGACATGTGGAAAGAGAAGAGGGATGAATACACAAGCCCAATATGATAGAGATGTTTGTGTGGCAGATGCTCACATTCAGGGGAAAACAGCATGGAATGGGTAAGGAAGCCATTCCTGTTAATAATGATCAAATACACTTCCCTACCAGAAGAAGTTAGAATGTGAAAAAGTATACAATTCTCCATCTTTTAGAACTAAATTTTTAGTTCACACAGAATGCATCTGTTCACCACATGATAGCACACATTGGAAGGGTAAAATGAAGTTCTGAACTGATCTTCCTTTATGGCCATCAATTTTAAAACCAAATAAAATGCATTTCTATATTTCACATATGCACACCAAGAGCAGGAGAGAGGGAGAGAGGGGGAGGGGGGCTGACTCAGAAGATTAGTCTGAGATTAAGGTGAGAGAAAAAGCAAAATTAGGAAGAGTCACATAGCACAGCAGCAGAAAAGAAGCTTACCGGTCTTAAAGACAGCATAATGAGAAATTGTTAATGGATATAGAAATAAGTTTATTAGAAGCAGGTTAACTTTTTGAGAAAGTCAATTAAGGATAAATAGCAGAAGCCAAAAAGCTGCTCTAACAATGCAGGGATGAAGCTGAATCATGAGGGAGAGGCTGGCTAGAAACCAGAAGAATGCAAAATCAGATGAGTGCTGGCAGTTCAAAGAAATTAGAGCACATATAAGATTGGGCAAAAGAGCAGATAATGGAGAAAACCACTTTAAGGGATGCCAGAAACAGAAATGAGAAGATGAGCCATTAAAGGAAACACTGTAGGAGCCATTAGTTAAGATAAGAGAAAAGCCAGAATGCAATGAAAAATGGAAGGCAAATCAGGGAAAGATGAGTAATATAAAACGCTACAGAAATTCTTAGGAAAAACAAATAATACTTGTAACCTAACTTCATGATAATAACAATTATGGGTTGGGAGGGTGGGATGGAGAATGAATGGCCAGCTAGCAGATAAAGGCTGACATCCAACAGTTCCTAGGTTTGCACGTAACACTAAGCCAAACCATAGCTTAGTGTCAGTGTGTTGGCTTCCAGAAAGGAGATTGTGGCCACTTTGCTCCTTCTCTGAACCTACTGACAGAAGTGTAGTTTGTCTCAGTCCACACAAACCATGAGCTGGAACCAAGGTTTGTTTCTGGTTTACAGCTTGTGGTTGAACTGAGGAGATGGAACATGAGTTCAGGGTCAGACAATCTCCTAAGGCAGTGGTTTCCAACCAGTGTGCCATGGCATCCTGGGGTGCCTCAAATGACAGTCAGGGGTGCCATGGGCAACACTGGCCTCTGTCCCTCTTTCCTTCCCTCCGCCCTCTGATGCCCTCTTGCATCTTTGCCTCCCAAAGGCTTGCACAGCTGTTCGCTGCAGCAGCCCTGGCTACAAGCTTCCCAGGCGAATGGTGCCTCTGGGGCTGGCCAGGGAGTGCTTCCCAGGCCCTTGTGGGGCAGTGTGATGAGGCACCTCTCTTTGGGGCAGGGGAGCAGCTCAGAGACCAAGGACTCCCAAGGAGAGGGGAGAAGAGAGGAGGCTGAGGGAACACTCAAAGGAGGGTGTTCGAAAAGGGGTGAGAGGCTGCCAGCTCTGCAGCCAAGGGATGACATAGCTGGGCTCCTGAGCCGCACAGGGATGCCACAGAAAGAATGTGGTTAGTCAAGGGAGCCATGGACCCCAAAAGGTTGAAAACCTCTGCCCCTAAGGCAAAGCATGACATAGTTCACAGCACCAGAACCAGAACAAGGGTTGAAAAATCCTTCAAAACAGATTTGATGGGCTGCAGGGAGAAGAGAGGAAGGAGAAGTCCAGTTGCACCAGCCTGCTCACATGACACTCAACACCCAAAATGTTCACACACACATTTTTTAAGCCTCCAATTCTGAAATACCAGATTGCTATCAGGAAAACCCCATTGTCTACCACAGTAACAAACAAGGGATTATTAATCACCCTGCACAATTAGGGTATAGTTAAAACTAGTGCAAACTGGAACCTTCCTAATTTACATCTATAGCTTTCACCTTTCAAAGACACAGTTAGGGAGGGAACTTAGTCGTAAAGAACAAGTTTTGCATCCGAAAAGTCCCAAGTTCTGCCCTGGCATCTCTAGGTAGGATAAGGAAAGATTCTGCAGTTTCAAGATGAGAGTCACAGCCTGCAAGTGTATGTAGACCATAGTGAGAAATAGATAGCAAAATGTTCTCACTTAGTATACAACAGCTTCCAATGTTCCAGAGAAACATTCATTCCATTTTATTTTGGTTACTCTATTTCCAAGGTAGCCAGCATGCTGCCCCCTAGAAGCTGGACTCCAATCTCCCAACAGCCCTATCTAGTAAGGCTAATGGTCAATTATGGGAGCTGAAGTCCAACTACAGCTATATGGCAACATGTTAGCTACTCCTGCGGCTACTTTATTATGAGTGTATTTGAATTCAACAAACATTTATGTATTACATTGTTTTCCTGTGCCACGTTGATACTTCCTTTTCTCAAAGGTAGAGAAACCTGTAGGAAGCTCTGGTGAGTTACAACAGAGAACATTGGAATCAGGTTCAAAGTGTGGGCAGGCAGGTGAAAGCAATAGGAAAATAGAAGAATGGAAAGAAGAGCAAGAGTAGCCAGTGGAGGCGGACAATTGAACTGATATTGGATTGAAATATAGAAGCGAGGAACCTTTTCAAAAAAGTAAAACCAACTGTTGCTACTCAGGCAAATGTACAAAACAAGGATCAGGTTGGAATTTAAGCGCTAACTCTTCTGTAGTACTGCCATCAGAATGCCCGGACTTTGTTCTTGCTAGAACAAAAACAGCTGCAATTTAAAGTGCTCTGTTGCACACAAACACCTCAACACACATTACAGAAATATAAATCATGAAAAATGATGGTGAAATAATATTACTTTACTCCTAAAGGGAACATGGCCTGCAAGTTTCATTCTATGGAGTTCAAGGTAATTGAGACACCATCAAGGCACATTCCTAATTATAAATCAGACACTTGAAGTCTTACATTTTACACACACAAAAAAAGTTTCTACAGGATACACAATTCATTTGCATGAAGACCACTCTCATGTAGAAGTGGCAGGACTATCCCTGGAATCAACCACAGAGTATGTGTCTAAAAGCAACCACTATACATGAGTAGCTGTTTATGCATAAAAAATCCTCTACAGACACTGGTGCTCAAAATGGTGACACCAGAGCTAACGTGGCCATGTGTTGTTGGCAGTAGTGTAATCTCACTCCTCCTCATTCAGTGCCTTCCATGGAAGTAAAATGTGAAGAGGAACTGCATAGTCTAGCAGAGAGGTTAAATTTGGGTCACAGAGACTTGGGTTCAAAATGCACTCAGCCTTGAAGATCCCTAGGTGATCTTGAGCCAATCACACTCTCTCAACCAAATCTACTTATCAGTGTTGTTGTGAGGATAAAGGTGTGGAAACCTCATGTATGCCTGAGATCTTGGGAGAAAGGGTGGGCTATAAATATAACGCACACAAATGAATATTGAATTACATACATTTTTAAAAACACAAGTATAGAGATGTTATCCCCAGATCCTAAATTGCAGAAAGTTGACAAAGCAATCAACACCAAGGGAAAAAACCTCTGCCAGCAATGGAATAGCAAAAACAGAGGAGCCTTTAACACTACAGAATTGCTATCAACTCCTTTTTGGTAGAGAAATGCTTTCAAGTTGGACAGTCTTTATATTATACTTGCCTATAATCTGATTTTAAATCTTTGCACTGGGACTTAAAGATGTGCCTCAAAGACCTAGCCAAGGATCAGATGCACTTTTAAAATCTGCCGGTGCTCTTGGAGTAATACTGCCACCTGTGCACCAGCTGCACAAGTACTTATGAAAAAGAAATCCACCACAAAGAAGCATCCCTCCTCCCCATTTCCTGATCAGTAGTTTGCTGTCTGGATAGGACATGTGCTCACTCTGCAGCTGATGCTAGCACAATCAGAGCTTTCCTTCACATAAAGCTGTACTAAAGCCAATTGGACAGGACAAGACCAGAATCTGAAGTCCTAGCCATTTTACAGTACAATTGGCTCCCTATATAATGTACTTTTGAGCTTCTGTTGATTCAAGCAGAAGTTGCCAAGAACAGGCAGGAAGACAAACTTAAAAGACTTAAGCAAGAAAGAAAAATATGAGACAAATGTGAAATCAGGAAAATAAGGAAGAGCAGATCAATAAAGTGTTAGAAGATAGTGTACATGTGTGCATACACACAAACTATTCTAAAGGCAGAAATATGGATTAGCCTGCAATACAACGAAATCAAATAAACTACAATAAAAACCAAGCATGCTGTCAAAGTTTGGGCATAAACTAAACAAAATGCTGATGCAAGCTTCTAAACTGATAAAAAAGAAACTATTGTCTAACTGAGAGAGAAAAGAGTTGAATTTCTAAAAATCGAATGTCACTTTAAACTTTTAAAATCCAGGGCAGGGAGGAACAGGCACCTGCATATTAAATTTAATAAGTCAACACAACAGAAACAATTCAGAAAAGCACAGAGTAACTAGAAAATTAAATCATCAATACTCTATATCTATTACTCATGTTGCTTCATTCATGTTGCTCATGTTGCTTCATAAAAACTGGGCCTGATAATACATTTTTGATCAAAAAAGAAAGTATTGGCTGTACTCAATTGAGATCAATTACTAGCAATTCAACTCAGATTCTATTATCAAGTAGTCAAACCCAATGCAAAATCATATCCTAGCAAGCAACATCAGGTCCTTTTCGCAGGACATAGTATTTTGGTTAATCAGCCACATATTGTGCAATAAGCAGGGCAGATTCACACTACATGGAAAGGAAATTCCAAGCCTTCTACAGCTAGTATGTAGGGGGATCAAAAGCATTCAAGAACAATGCAATGAATTTTCATTCCCCAGTTTTCCAGAATTCCAATGCCCAATTTATTCACGGTACTAGGAAACACACAAGCTGCAGTCTTCCTCATCTGTACAAAAAGCTAGCATAATGCAGATATCTGAGTGTCAAGTTCATACGTGAGAAGCGCCCATTCAAATACCCACTTGCTATGAAGCATTTCTCTATGGTTTTTGGCAAGCCCCCACAACCCTGTTGAGCTGATATATTCTCCCCAATGATTTTATCCAGGGAAAAATTGGGAGTGGACCTTGAATTTCTGCACCCATTTCTTTCTCCCTTCACCATGGGAGAATGTCAGATTTTATGATTTAGAAAATTAACTTCTCTCCAGTGAGACAAAGGGGGATAACCCAAAACCCATTCTTCTGCAGATAGAAGAGTGGGGGGAGAACCGAATAAGAAACATCTCAGAAATAGAAACAGGCCTTCTTGAGAGTCTGCTCCCAGCATAGATGTGAGACTAACTTACCACTCTGAGCTTCTTAGAAGAAGGAAAACATACAATAGCAAACGTTCTAAACTGTGAGGGTGCTGTCAAATGTAAAAATTTGCTGCTAACACTCAAATTACAAAAGAGGTACTCATACCTTAATGATGAAAAACCTGACATTCATTAGTTCCCTCTGTCAAATTATAATGCTACAAACAGTTCAATAAATAAACAATTATACTCTGGGTTCAGAGCAACATTTAACTCCCATGCAGACATTTCTGATTGTTTAAGCCCTCTTCAGGACTTTGCCTGAATATGCTTAGACCTTTCCTAAAGACATTCCTGCTCAGCCCTGGAAGGTCTGAAGTGGAGGTGGCAGACACAGGGAGGATTGCATGCACATCCCCTCCCCACTTTAAGCCTGAAGATATCTATCCCAAGTCCCTGAGGGCAAAAAAAAATTGGTGGGAATAATATAATCAAAATCAATAATGTTCTATGTTGTACTGTACCTTTTGATAAACTACGGAGCACACTAGGTCTTTGACAACAGAAAGGGAGAGATCTTGAGCGTCAATTGTAACAGTCTCGCGAGTGAGACCAATCTGCAGCAGGAAGGAGATGCCATGCACAGAGCCCCTGGAGTTGGTGAGACTTTGTGTGCTGAAGCTGCCATTGGACAGTCGGCCTGAGAGTCCAGATTGTGGACTTGAAGATAAAGAAGGGGTAGGTGGAGCAGCAACATGGGACGCAGATGGGGAAAACTTCTGTAAGGATGGAGGAGAAGATTCGTTTGATGACATCTGACTTGATTTAAATCTGTCAAGACCTGTCTAACAGTCAAGAAAATTCTTTTATTTCTTTATCCTGCAATGTTGCAAGTGTAATTTCACACTTCTCTTTCAAGGTTCAAGGAAACATCCTCATATCTCAGTCATCTTCATTTTTCTTTTCAGTCTGTGCATGATGATGTTTAA
The DNA here is from genome assembly GCF_951804945.1 of Podarcis cretensis. Classification (NCBI taxonomy): domain Eukaryota; kingdom Metazoa; phylum Chordata; class Lepidosauria; order Squamata; family Lacertidae; genus Podarcis; species Podarcis cretensis. The sequence continues at coordinate 43,596,103 of NC_137172.1, forward strand.
GATTATTTTGGCAAGAAGCTATTTTAATGAAGGTCCTCTTTGCACAGCTTCACGTCAGCTGATCAAAAATGCTTTGCCTTTAGCACCACATCCAGATGTTGGGAGAGGCTTACATCATTATGAAATTGTTCTCTTCAGAAACAGAAATAGACATTGTTTTTTCACACAGCCTCTTCATTTCACTACTTCTAGGACAACCTTAGACTTTGCTTCGGCGGGAGGAGAAAAACCTGCTAAACAGCACACTTCGAAGTATTGCACTCAAGGATTCAACTTACAAATTTATGTCAATACTCTTGTTAGTTTTAAAAAATGTGGATAATGTCCTGGATCAAAAGTACTGTCTTCAATGAATTTATTCAACTTTCAGATGTTATTGTTTCATTTAATAGAGATGAAAAAATAAGGTTCCACTCAATGGTCTCTGAGTCGTCATTTTTGGAAGATGTTCATCTTACGAAATGAAGGAACAAAATTTCTACGAATACAAGTACAAGGAACAGAATTGTTGGGTTCACAGTGGTTGTCTGCAGCATTTTGAAGTGTTAAGTACTGCCTAGTAGAAGGGGGAAAAAGATACATTTCACAGAAATGTTACATAACACCACAATCAATCTACTTAAAGCAGAAATGATACTGGGAGGCCAAATGCATATGCTACAACCTATTTCTGCTTTAATTTCCTTAAGTCAAAGATAATTCACTTTATTCTTCTATCTTTTAGGGAGCTGCCATCTATATTATATCAGGAACAAGATGTTGCAGCTCCTCGACATAACTGCTACATCTAATCTAGCATGGCTCATAGCAGCAGCAGAAAAATAATATTCAACACACTGATTGCAAAGCTGTTCGATAAAAATAATGCTGCTGTGAAAGGACACTGAAAACAGTTATATTCAAAAAGTCTTAACATCAGGGAGTGGGAGGTCCACAATGAAGGTGTTTGGAATACGGATATATGGAGTAGTTAAATATATGTAGAAAAGTTCACTGAAATTATAAGTGTCTCTGAAACACAGTGCTAAATCCAGGACTGAAAAGGAGTATCTTGTGCTTTCAGTCTAGTGCATGTGCAGTAAAGAGAAAGTGCAAGGAATAGTGCAGGAAAAAGTGGGATGTGATCCCTCCCCTCCACATGCATTTCACCCATTTGCAGTTCAGATGTTAAGAGAATCAAGAAGGATTGAAAGTGCATGCCGTGCTTTAGCTGCACTAGCATTGGAAGTCACACACAACATACCTACACTTCCTCTCCTTGTTCAGCTCCTTGTAGCTAACCATTGATAAAGTTCCCACAATGACTACTACTGAATGGTCCAAAGGATTTGTTAAGCACCACTGCTTTACCCTACCACAGCTCAATGTTCCTGCACACTTAAGAAAAGTACAGTGGGTCTCTTCTAAAACAATATGCAATTTCATGTTCATTTTAACTTTTAATTTTCAAAGTTAATTGGCAATGTTTTTGTTTCAACCTTTCTGAAGAAGTGCTAATATACCGTATTTTTCGCTCTATAACACGCACCCGACCATAACACGCACGTAGTTTTTAGAGGAGGAAAATCCGTAGGCATGCCACCCGTAGGCATTCCCTCCATAACATGCACAGACATTTCCCCTTACTTTTTAGGAGGAAAAAAGTGAGTGTTATGGTGCAAAAAATACGGTAATTTCTAACTAACGCATCAGAGGTATTTTCATTAGTAGCCATTTTGTCTAAGACACAAAGGAAAACCAGGCATATATTACTTTACAAGGTATTTGGCATAGAAGTATGCTAACGCTAGAAGAACAAGACTGCAGATATATCAAATCCTAAATGCTGATTCAATGGGTACTATATACAATGTTAGAACAAGCTTCTCTTTAGCGGACTAAGTGACAAAGCTACGTAGTGTTAGCAGAAAAAATTGTAAATTCTTAAATGTTTCACAAACTGATTATGAATTATTACATTTCAAGGCCTCTAAAAAATGGCACATCCCTTTACAAAATATAACTACAAAAGTAGCTGCCAGAGAAGCATATTTGTGCAACTGCCAGTGAAAACTCCAGCAAATCCAGAGGTGAAAATCTGAAATATCAGTGTTTTGTAAGTAACAAACTACTACTTGGTGTCACACTGTTCTAGAAAATATGACAAACTCTACACAGTGAGTCTGGCCAACAGGGGAAAGACATGATTTTAGCAGTGGTAATCTGAACTGAATAAAATGTAAGGAGCCAGCTGGAGGGGTGGAGGCTGCAGTAACTGAGGTGAGAATGGAGGAAGATATAGAGAGCTTTTTAGTGGTAAATGCAAAGAAGTGCCTGGTGAATCTTACTGCAAATTCATTTACGAGAGCACTGTTAGGATTATTGAACTCAGTGTCATTTCTCATTGGCATGGCAATATCAAGTTAATAAATGGATGAACAAAAGAAAGGAGGAATGCACTGTGTCATTTAAATTAACAATTTCAGAATGCTTCTTCAATTACTACAATTTGCTCCAGTTTAAGTACCATGGTTATTATTGGAGCAGTTTTAACTTTGGGAAAATAACTCCAAGTGTAAGGACCAAATAAAAAATAGTTAAGCAAGAAAGTTAAGTGGTCAAATAAAGAGAAATTGCTAGAAACGGGGTCAAGAAAGAGTTTGCCTACATCATTCCAAGATTTACTCTTACACCTAAAGGGACTTTCAGTGCAGCTCTAAACCTTGTACAAGCTAATTTGGACTATGAGATGAAGAACCACAATGATCAGACTATACATTCAATTTAGAAATGGCTCTCTTCCACTTTCTAAATTGCAATAGCAACCAAAACTGACTCATTCACGACTAAAGACATGATTAACTTAGGGAAAATCATTTTGCAACCATTCCTAATTTCTTCAGAAAAAAATCAGCTAAATTTCAAAGAATCAGTTGCAAAGTCAGAAGCTAGCAAATCCTTATGTAATCACTCTAGTTCAGATCTATTTGCCCTGCTATTTGCCTTTGCCTAAACTACTTTCAAAAGCCACAAGTAGGCTTCCATATTTTCTTTCTTCACACTCATCTGCTGGCAAACATGCCCAGCATTCTTTCAAACCTTGGTGCAGCAGAAGTCGTCTTCATAGTTGCAGCTCTGTAGCTGGGAGGAAAGATGGCTGTTGTTTGATTGCTATGCCTCAGTCAAAAGGCAGACAAAGTGGCATGGGAGGCAGAGAGTGTCCTTAGCCACTATGAGGCCAAGGCACCTAGAGCAATAAAGAGTGGCAAGGAGCCACACAAGACCAAACCACCAATGGCAGAGGAAGGGTGCCGACAACTACTTTTTGCCCTGATTATTCTGGAAGCATTTCCTAATGTTCCTAAAGCTGAAACACATAGCAATCAAAATGCAGCACTATGCCAGCTGCAGGGAAATAAGTTTTACAGTAAAGAGGCGCCAGTTAACAATGGGGCTGTGCAGACCAAAATTATGCAAATTTATTTGAAAGAAAGTTGGAATTCAACAATTCTCACTTTCTAGAAAGCATGCATTGTATGCTTTGTTTTTGGGAAGGTACTTGGCACACTGACAGGCTACTGTACTCTATACTGCTGAACACATTGTGGACCTAACTGCAACAGATGCAACCTATCCAAAAGGGAACCCTCTTTGTTAATAAAATCCGGTGTGTAAATGTCGGGCTTAAAGTTAAAAGATCAGAAAGAAAGGTTTCAGCAACTGCAGACACCAACTGAAAAACACAGCATTCCAGTGCACTGCGGTCCTTTTTGCAGTTTAGACACCCTGATAGCCTCTGGTAAAGCCAAACTATCAACAATTGCCATAGGGAACAACATAATCCCCATGTGGTTTGTGGGTGTCAGGCACAATTTGAACTGACTCACTTCTTTCTCTATTTACACCTCCATTGCTCCCCAAAGCTACATTTCCTGCTTCCTTATTATGAGATTACCATCAATTCCCAAAAGCCCTTCACTAAGTGAAAAACTCTTAATCACACTCTTCACACTAAATATTATGCTTCGCAAGCCAGTTACATGTCCCTGTGCTTGAGGACATTTCCCCCCATTGAAATTAGCAGTTTACAACTTTTTTTAAAAAAAGCACTGAAGTGTTACATGGGTCACATTAAAGCCACATGGGCATCTTTACTTAATTCCCTCGCAATCCAACAGGTTGCCAGGCTGAGAACTTGCTGCGGGGAGTGGGGAGATTGGTCATTCCCCCCCCCCCCGCCCAGATCCCTCTCACCAGCATTTTGAACCCTCCTTTGCAGCACTTCAGGCGAAAGCTGGTGGCCAGATTAAAGCTCCAAAAGTCGTGGGGGCGTCAGCTGCAGAGGAGGCGAGGATGAGGACGGGAGCGCGTGGCTCTCTTCCATCCCGGGGCACCGACTGCTCTGGGCGAGAAAGAATTTGCTTCAGAAAGGAGGCGAATCCAGCCCCCCCCCCCCCCCCGGAAGATGGGGCAGCCTCGTCGGGAAGCATCCCTCACAGCTGGGGGGGGCAGGGATGATGTGGCCTTCAGGGAGTCACCGGCCCCTCCACATCTGGGCACACCCGGCCTCCTCTTGACCCCCCCCCCCACCTCCGTTGACCACAGCTGGATGGTCAAGGCGGGAGGAGGGAGTCGCTTGGGACTCAGCCCGAGCCTGGCGCCCCCGCTGCCCTCGCTTCGCCTCCCCGCACCCCACCCACCCGGGAAGGGCGGTGTTGCCGCCCCCGACGCGACCGGAGGAACTTTCCACGTTGCCCCCTCTCTGCCCATTCCGCCTCCTCCCGCCCTCGGACTCCCTCTCTTTCCCCTCATCCCTCCAACTCCCGACCACTCACTCGCGTCTCGGCGAAACTCCGTCTCCTCCCGGGACTGGGCGGTTTCACACGCATCTCATTACCGCCGCTCCCACTTCGAGCGACACACCATCTACTGTACTCACACACACACACACACACTGAGAAGCCTCAGCCGCCCGAGATGGGACAGGAGGAGTGGGGTGGAGGTGGGAGGGGGTGGCCGAGTGGCATGCTGGGAAGGGGAGTTTTTCCTCCCCCTCCTCCCTCCTGAGGTGAACGGCGCAGGGAACTACAACGACCGCGGGGCCACTGCGAGAGCGAGGCGAAGAGGCTGAGACGGCGCAGGCGCCGGGCTGCCGGACAGAGTTTCCGTTACTTCTAGTGCCTGTGGCGGTTGGTGTTCTGAACGGCTATAGCGCGAGGGAGCGTGAGGGGAGCGGGGAGTGGAGGGAGTCGCTGGAAGAGGCGGAGGAGAAAAGTAATGAGCGGCAGAGGGAAACGGGCGGGATAAGGGGGCTGGAGGTGCACCAAATTAAAAAAAAAAAAAAGGAGGTGGGTGAAATGTGGACCAAACGTGCGAGGGGGAACCGCAAAGTTTTGATTTTGTTCAGGACTTTGGTTTGAGGCAGGCGCCCCGCCAAGGCTCCGTCACGTTATTGCTGCTCGGGAGAAGCTCCTCTGGTGAAGGAAGCCAGAAAGCGGCGCTCGGCTCGTTCCCGTCCCGAATTCCAAGCGCATTTGATCATCCCCTTCTCTTCCGAGCATCTACCAAAGTGCCTTCGCTTCCCCTGGACTGCCGCGTTGAGGGCAAGCTAAATCCGTGGTCATTCGAGATCCTTTTTTAAAAAAGTGTTTCTCCCCCCCCCCCACACACACACACGAAAACAACCCAGAGGTTTTATGCTTACATTTATGTCGTTTATTCTTTATTTTATTATTTTTTGGTTCCTTCTTAAATCTCAAAAAAAATATTTGGTTTTTCAAATTAAAATTTTACAGAGATATAGTAAACATAAATAATAAAAACAAGATCATAAGGAATCCCGTAGACTTCCATCCTCCCCTTTGTGGGTCCTATTATTCATTCTTTCCTCCGGCATCTTTTATGATAATCCAAATCCTTTACCTCTTCCCCTATGTCCAGAATTCAACCTTAAACTACAAGTGATATTTCAATCTTGCTAACGATTTTACATTTATGTCATTTATTAATGCTTGGGTCATAGGCCATTCACATATAAGATAACCTAGCAGTATAAAATACTGCAATAAAAATCACATTGCTGCCTGGAAGAATCCTACGTAAAACCTACCATCTTTACAATACTACATTGATCACATGTAACCTATATAGAGGCAGGGACGCAGGTGGCGCTGTGGGTTAAAGCCTCATCGATCGAAAGGTCGGCGGTTCGAATCCCTGCGGCGGGGTGCGCTCCCGCTGCTCGGTCCCAGCGCCTGCCAACCTAGCAGTTTGAAAGCACGTCCGGGTGCAAGTAGATAAATAGGGACCGCTTACCAGCGGGAAGGTAAACGGCGTTTCCGTGTGCGGCTCTGGCTCGCCAGAGCAGCGATGTCACGCTGGCCACGTGACCCGGAAGTGTCTCTGGACAGCGCTGGCCCCTGGCCTCTTAAGTGAGATGGGCACACAACCCCAGAGTCTGTCAAGACTGGCCCGTACGGGCAGGGGTACCTTTACCTTTACCTTTAACCTATATAGAACTTAGCATATTAAAAGGGTAAAATTTAATATAGATTTTAAAATATATATTAAAAGATATTATGGTTAAATAAGAGCACCCCCAAAGCAGTCAGCTGCAATCTCCTTAATAATAACCCTTGCCCAGATTTTCATTGGTTGCTAGGGCAAAGAGAGAGAGACCTTGTGGGTTATCCTGCAATCAGTGTTCCACAAGGTCTCTCTCTTTGCCCTGGCAGCAATGAAAATACATTGATGCAGTTCACTTCACAGCCACAATAGGAAAGGCTTTCCAATAAGCCAGCTCTTGTTGCACTCCAGGGTGACGGAACTGTGCCGGGGCCAGCCCTGCTATTAGGCAGAGTGAGGTGGCCGCCTCAGGCAAGGGAGGAAGGGAGTGCATGAGAGGGCTCAAGGCTTACTGCTATCTTGTTGTTTTACACTAAGATAAGATGGCCCAGACATGTCCATTACAACACTTCCATGCAGCCGCCCATAGAAGGAATTGTTGGATGATGAGAAAAGGCTTGGTGTTAGTCATGGGATCCATTTCTATATGTTTCACTCTTTCCTTTTTCCTCACAAGTTTGCACAGATTCTGTGTGCATTTTTACTTTTGTACACTGTGACTTCTGTTCTTTCACCTGATGAAAAGCAAGGGTGGCAAGGTTAATCATCCCACAGTGTTAGCCGTGGACCTAAAGAGCTGCTTGGGCTCATACCAGGAGCCTGCACTAGCCCAGTATATTTTTTATTTGAACAGCCGACCCCATGCCATCACAGTTTCGAACAGCCTTTGAAACACTTTTCAGCTTCAAAAGCAATTTGTCATATGGCGGAGGGCTGTTTAAGAAAGGCAAGTCTAAAGCAACCTTGGAATCATGGAACTAGCTTGGTGGTTTTCTGGATCATGGCCATAGCTGCAGGCCACATTTAATTGGTGAGAGAAATCTTTAGCCAACAAGGTGCAAGCCTTTCTTTTTTAGGCTTTTTATTCTCTTAAGGTAACAGTAATTAGGAATGAGCAATATTAAAGATGTTTGGGTTTTTTACCCCATCTAACAATGACTGGAGGCTTTGTTTAATACATTTTAGGGTATCTTAACTATTCCTTCGCTATCCCATATAGATTCTGATGTTTTGATAATATGCCCATTTATTTACGTCTAATCCATTAAAATACAAATTGTAAACCAACTCCCAATTATTAACAGTTGAAATACCTTACAGAAAATGAAAGTAGGCAAATATAACTTTGTTCATCCTCATGCCTATGGCTGTATTTGCTCTCCTAGAAGTCTAAATTCAATGGCAAAAATCATATTTGCAAAATATAACTGAGTTTTTCTTGTGGGTGCATTCTGCAACATGTCATTGGCTCAATAATATTGCATTAGTGGTGGATTTATACTGACCTATCCACACATCGTTCAGCTTTACTAGTTGTTCTGTGGGGCTTCCCCAGTGGTGCTTCACCAGTGTTACTGGATTATTGCCATCTGAAGGGGCACTCTTGCACTATAGTGCAATGAAAGCAGACAAAAATAAACTGGAACATTTGTGTATAAAAGGTTACAGGATTTCAGCAGGAAGATACAGGACATGCACCAATTGAAAATGAAGCAGTATGTGTGCCCTAAAATGTTTGCAGGAACAAACAAAATTGAGAGCAGTGTTTTGTTTAGCCAACCCAGTACCATCATGAACACAAAGCATTGTGAATGCACAATTTAAAAAAAGACTTCCAGAGGACCCCCCAAAATATCAGCATTATACCATTTTTCTCACAAATATGTCACACATAGGTAAGCAAAGAAAAAGAATGGAGAAAGTTATTATTTTTTATATTCCGAGGAACTTGGAGGGGAGAATACTTTATTCCATTACATTCCACAGTCAGAGATCGTTTACAAAGCTATGTTGCAACCATACAACCAGATAATTTGCCTAGAATTTATCACTGTTGAAATCCCGATGTATTTTAAATAACATTTGTAGAGGCATGTTGCTTTGTACATTTAAAAGTGAATGCCTTCTGGGCTCATTTTAATGATGTATGTTCAATGAACAGATGTTATTGTTGCTGCTAAAGTGCTATGCTAAATAGTTTGGAGCAATCTTTGTTTCTTTTTTCACCCTGAGTGTGGCTCCCACACACCAGCATTTGGAACATCATCAGGGTCGGTTGTATAAACAGATTTAAAGGCAAAAGCTGGATTCAGTATTTTAAGCAAGCTCTCTTGTATACAGAGCATATTTTCCAGCAACTCCCAAATGTATATCAGTTTATGAATAATAACAGATGGATATTGGGTATTACTGCAACCATTTTGGGGCTGCAATTAAGCTTCTTTGTAAAGCTTAGCTATATAACATCCACTAGATTCAATGCTTCTTTAATTTGTTCCTCTAAACTATGCTAGCTGCTTTTTCATAGGTTAGAACTGAGAGTGGATTAGGTAAAATCATTATTAATAGTCTGTAAAATAACACATCCATTTGGGATGTTTGGCTATTTTCTGATTCTGCTTTACTAAACCAGAGGGCACATTTTGTTTTTACTATTAAATCTCATTGTAGCTTTTGATCACCTTTATATGTAACTGTAAATGCAGAGCTCATGTATGTACTTATACTGTACAATGTAACTGAAATCATGCTACTTATTAGGACACTGATGATTTAAATTCTTTGGTGGGGTAGCAAGAAATTTATCTTTGGGTAAGCTCACTCTCCATACCCTCTTGCACACATAATCTTCAATCAGATCCCTCATTCTTGCTGCTGTCTCTGGCGGACAATCTGCCACAAGCCAGCAGACACATGCATCCAATCAGCAATCATTATCTGTTTCCAGGCCCCACCCCATCCCCATGAGGTTGGAAAACACATTTTTAACAAGGAATTCCTTTTCATCCATTGAAATAGTGTCCAGGACTGACCACATAAGATGTAGGGACACAACACTCCTCCATTTAACATTCTTTCCCCCGATTGGTAATGGTAGTGAATCTGGAGTCCTATAGACTACATGTTAGGATTAAGTCCAGGTGGATGTGAGCAAACACCCCCAGACAATCCAGTTGCATTGTTTTGTATTTTGTCTCTTTGCAATTTTGTGTCACACAAGGATGAATGAGATCAGGAGCGCAGCAGGAGTACAGTCAAAGGCCATAACAAATTATAATAGTAAATGTAATATAATTATGTACACAGAGCACTTACAGGTGAAAAGATTGCAAGCCTTGCCTGTTAAAAGTATGATTTGGCGCCTTGTTGCAAACAATAGAAAGTCCAATATCCTAAAGACTCAGGAATCAAATAAACATAACTCCAAATTGTCACAAGATTTTATGGGGGGAACTAGTAATGATTTGATCACTGGAACTACAAATACTAGGGCATTTTTGCTTCCAGAGCTGGCAAAGTCTGAGCGGTTAGTGAGGGCTTCCCATTCTTTCCAACTTCCCTAGAATTATTTCTTGTCAAGCACACTTCGTGCTAAACCTGACCACTATGTGGTAGTATTAGCATTAACACTGGGAACCAATATTTCCATCCATATCTGAAAATGTACAATTGCTCAACTCTGTAATAACATTATGAAGTGACTTGTCAAGTACTTCAAACATACTTGGTAGCAGTGTTATATTTTCACAGAGTTATGGTTAACCTATTTGTGATTTCACATCACTGAGGTTTATGTCAATGGTTATTTCACAATAATACTTACCTACCATTCCCTTTTGTGGCTGCATATTTTTTTATTTAAAAAACCATAAAGCAACCATAATCCCTCCCCGCAAGTTCTAATACAGTTATTTGGTCAATTATTTTTCTACTAAAACATCACTCACTTACTAAAGGACTTGGTAATAACTAAGTATATTGCTGTGAGTGGTTTGTCATCAAATAACATTCTGCCACACCCCTCCATCAAACTATACCACCCTTTCTATTGTGGGAAAAAGTGCCAATGTCACTTTCCTGGTTAAGGAGGTTCTAGTACTGTTAGTACAACAGCTAGATTCATTCCTGTATTCAAACATGGATGTATGTGTATGTATCATACTGTACTGGAAAAATACTTCACTAAGGCCATTATTTGCTAAATATCCAAGATTCCAAATGTCTACCCTGGTTTCTTTCAAATCTACAGTTGTACCTTGGAAGTTGAACAGAATCCATTCCAGAAGTCCGTTCGACCAAAATGTTCAAGAACTAGGCTGTTTGAAAACCATGGTACGACTGCACTTCCTTCCCCTTAAAAACCCTGCAGAGGTTATCCTTTTCTGCTATCCTTATTGCAACTCTACTGTGGCACATGCTAGCCAGAAGAGATCCATGATACAATAATGTAATGTAATGTACAATAAACCTGAGATAACACTTTAGAAAAGCAAGCATGGCCATCTCTGCAACTTGCTCTGAAAGTTGGAGCCAGTACAAGGAAGTATCAGTCAATCCTTGTCTGTTCAAATGGAAGAGTTATTGTCTTCTTGTTTGTTTTTCTTAAGTTCCTTGGCATTCCCCCCCCCCCGAATTCTATTTCTGCATCCTTCTGTTTGAAGTCATCCCAATCCTTTTTGGCAGCACATTGTTCTTTGCAGTCTCAGCAGTCCTTGTGGTGAACCTTTGTCTGCCATCCCCAGTTGCCTCTGGTACCCACAGAACTCTTGCCAGGTTGCAACATCACAGCTTCAGTGTGACTACATACAGAAAGCTACTTTGTTACTTCCAGTGAAGAAAATCTCCACTTTAACTGCTGCCCGAGCTACTTTGCAAGATAAGACCTTTCCAGACAAAGGTCCTTTCTTGTGAAGGTAATATCGTTTTCTCTTAGCTTTTTACTCGTTATAGTCACATCCATCCTCATGTAATGGAACAGAGCAGGAAAAGCCTTGCTGGCAGAGAATATTCAGCAATTATTTATTCCAGAAGATCCCCCTTGCCTGGCAGTCTTGACAGACCATCAGCCTTTGCCCCCTGCTAATGGCCCATCCAGCTTGCTCTGCCAGCTGGCTTGGTTCCTTAGCATAACTAAATCCAGGGGGGTTCTGTGTTTGGCAAAGTTTAATCAAACCTGGATTAATTCTAAATCATAACACGTTTAGGGGGATCTAGCCCTCCTCAAAAAACTCATTACAATATTCTATTTTTTATGCATTCTTGACCATTATCAGTTTCTAAGTATCTGATCGAGCTTGCCTCTGTGTGTGTAGAAATGACCTTTTCTCTCTCTTCCCACCCTCTTAAAGTTTTACATATTAATTTAATAAATTAATGTTTTTAGAAACCATCATGAAGCTATTCAGGGAGACACTGCTTGAATACAGTGAAACCAGAGGCAAAATCTATTATAATGTAAAGTTATTTAAATATTTACAGACTTCTGTCTCCTGATGCAACATTTCTTTGTGCACAGATATCACCAATGCCAGGCAAGACTGCTTTTACCCTATGCTCTGACAATACCAACCCCTTGCTTTCCCTTGAAAACCAACCCAGTATTTCATAACACAACGGTTACACTAACTGCCAAGCAACAAAGAAGAGAGTAGCCATGGGAACATCACAGCCTAAGACTATCTTGGCCAAGCTGGTGCCCCCCAGATGTTTTGGACTACAATTCCCATCAGCCCCAACTATCCTGACTGGGGCTGATGGATATTGAGTCCAAAATGTCTGGAAGGAACAGGGTTGGCAAGGGCTGGCCCTTAGCACTGCCCTCACACCACTGACCCTTTCCCCATATAATGCATTTCAGTCTCTTGTTTCCCTGTGCAAGACAAATGGCTCTTTAATTGTTCCTCATATACATCATGAACAGATCACCAACAGTGGCTTTCTGAGAGCCTTCCCTTTATTACACACCTTAGTTACTTTGAGAAGCATGGCAAACTTTTTCCCATTTCAGTAGTGCAAGTTGTATTGAGCTGCTTCCACAGTGGGCATTTACTGTGGAAATACCTACACTTTGTTCACTTTTTACAAGGCATCTACACAGTGCCATGAACAAAACATACCTTTCTTACTTTTTTCTCTGTTCAGCTTCCTTCCTCTGACTCAAAAAGAGTTAAGAAAAATCCAGCTTTTTAAACTCAATGCAATACCTGCAAACTTTCTACTGTTGTGGGTGGTCTTTCATGCTCTTATTTGGACTTCCATAGATTGCTCTAGCTAGTCATTTCCTTTATGGACTGCCTCTCAGCTTTATCACTTTATCCCTTCCCTTTCCAAATAGCAGTACCATTACATCTATTTCTCCCTTTGCCCCCCAATTTCAGCAGGCAGGGATTACGATCAGAAATTCAGTAACAAATACTTAACAAAATACACACACACAAAAATCCTAATGAAAGTCACATATCCCAAAATAATCCAGTGCTGGAGAAAAGGTGCAAGAAGTCTGAAAGCAGAGCTGCTATTTCACTTCCAGCTTAAAGTAGAACAGAAATAATTACTGCTAAATTGTCCACATCTGGAAGCCCCCTCGGTTGCTATGATACAAATAGGTTGGAGATAGCTCCCACACTTTGGCTCTTTCGTGTTGTTCTTCCTCTATTAGATGGAAGTGAAATTAAAATGGTCAGCTCACATGGAACTTAGTGTAGCATTGTTCCTTATAACAATCCCACAGTGTCTCTCCCTTTGTCCCAAGTCCTAAATTACACTGCTTTTGAACTGTTTAATTTGCTTAGGTTTTATTTTGTGTATCTGAAGAAGTGTGCATGCACACGAAAGCTCATACCTATAACTAACTTAGTTGGTCTTTAAGGTGATACTGAAAGGAATTTATTTTGTGTGTAATTCAAGTCGCACTATGCATAAACTGCTTGCAACATAGTTTTACATAAAAGTGGCTGTCAGTGCAGCCCTGTCCTCTGTCTTCACAGAGGAAGATATGGGGCAGATCCCAGAGCCTTAACTAGTTTATGCAGGCAGGGAGTCTGAAGAACAGAAGCAGATAGTGATGATAAGAGATGAAGGTCTAGGCCTAACAGACAAAATAAACACTGAGAACTCACTGAGACCAGATATGAACTCAAATGTGAAATTGCTGATCTTCTTTAAAAATGTGTAACTTGTCCTTCGGGTCAGCCTCTATACCTGAGGACTGGAAAGTGGCCAGTGCAGCACAATTTTTAAAAAAGGGATCCAGGTGGGATTCTGGAAATTGCCGGCTGGCTAGCTTAACATCTGTCCCAGGAAAACTGGTGGAAAGTACCGTTAAAATAAAATATCCAAGCATATAGAAGAACAAGCTTTGCTGAAGCAGAGCCAGCATGTCTTCTGCAAGGGCAAGTCTTGCCTCACTAACTTGCAGGCAGCAAAGGGACAGTAACAGCACAAATGTAAACATCTACTCACTCATAAATGTTGTATTTAATTCAATGTGGCTTGTTCCCTGGGAAGTGAGGTTAGGACTGCAGCTTAAAGTTTCCTTCTGCAAATTTCCTTATGGTAGCTTATCATAGGATTCAGGCCACTGTGAATTAAATACTTTATAGCATCAATAATTGTTTTGATATCCAAGTTTAGAACAATCATTTGGTTCCCCAGATGAAAATTTATTTTCTGTTGTATGTGCTTGTGGCAATGTAAATTATCACTTCCTGATAAGACACTGAGGTGGTTTGAGGTTTCCTGCAGTGCACTTGTCTATTGAAACTGAAAGGTTATCTCTGCCTAGTCTCAGTTCATAGAAAGAAAAGAGAAGTAAATGAATGAATTATATCTTCTTACCCATAGAGTTCACAGCTATGGCATGAACTGTGTTTGCAAAAAATAGACTTAAACAGCAGTACAGTCAAGGGCCCCATTGATTTTAATTAGGAATCCATCAGTGCATGCATTTAAGTGTCCCATTTAAATCAGTGGGATGCCGAAGCACTTATTATGCTGTTTAATTTTAGATACCATGTGCATCCACAGCAGTGACCAGAGGAGGAATGAAGCTGGGAAGAGCACAGAAAGAAGAAACGCCATGGCACACCTGCATCAGATGCCTTCATCTGCCCCATCTGTAATAAATATTTCACTCCCATATCAGTCTCTACAGTCACAGCAGGTGCTGTAACTCTCCAATGGTTTGACTTCGCCCCCAAAGGCAACTCTTCCATTGTCTCCTGAGACAGACAGATGCCAACCAATCTCACTGATTTTTGAGCCTGCATGTGATATTCAACTGCAGGTCTGCCCTTTGCTATGTGTCATACAGCAGTGTGATGGAACCTCCAGGACTCATATTATCAGCAAATCTTGACTATACCTACAGACAGGGATGATAGAAAATTCTAAACTACAATGTATTTAGAACTAAGAATATAAAATGTTTGTTGTAAGAGTTGTTTTGTTCAGTATCCATCAGGTGGCACTGTAACATTACATTGAACAGCAATCAAGCAAGGTATTTTGAAAGCTCAATAATGTTTTGTGCTAGTTTTCTACGAAAAATAATTAAAAATAATTTTATCATTTTCCATCATCTGTTCGTACTTGCAAATTGTGTTTCTTTTTATTCTCTACTGGCTTATTGTTTTGATTGTAGTTTGTATAAGAAAACTTGTTTTTAAGGCGATAGGTTCAGGGCTGGCCTGGGAGTGGGCCCTAGCCAGCAGAATGGCTGGGGCAGGTTCCACTAGGGGGGATGCGCTGGGACACCCAATCTTGGTGATCACAGATAGGAGGAGTTATGCTAGGACCAGACCATGTCATTACCGAGGAGGCAAGTTTAGTCATTGTTTGAAGACTCTCCCTGCCTCCAGGCCTGGTCCTGACCAGAAGGATACTGGAATCAACAAGGGTGACCCACATGACCTTAAGGTGCTGCTGTGTAATGCCAGGTCAATGATTCACAAGACCACCGCCATCCATGACTTGATCGTGGATGGTGGAATTGACCTGGCATATGTAACAGAGAATTGGTTGGATGAAGCAGATGGGCCTGTCATTGCTGCTGTTTGTCCACCAGGTTTCTCTTATGCACAGCAAGCCAGGACATGTGGGTGGAGAGGGAGGGTTGCAGTGATTTTTAGGAAGTTATTAGTTTGCACCAGGCGTCCTATTGGGAAGACCCGGTTTTCTGAGTGCATGTTCTGGAAGCTGGGCAATAGGGGCAGTACAGGATTCCTTTTGGTGTACTGACCTCCCTGCTGCTCCAAGGATTCCCTGCCCGAGCTGCTTCAGGTCATGGCAGATGTTCTTCTGGAGACACCTAGTTTGGTTGTCCTAGGGGATGTTAACATCCATGCTGACACAACCTTACAAGGGCCACTCAGGACTTCGTGGAAAGCATGGCCTCCATGGGGCTGTCCCTGAATAAGCTGTGGACATGCCTTAGACCTGGTGTTCACCTCTGTGGACATGGGTGATTTGACAGTAAGTAAAATGAAACAAAAGAAGTGCCATGGTCAGATCACTTCCTCGTGCAACTAGACTTCTCCGCAATCCTTCCCCTCCGCAGGGAGGTGGGACCAGTTTGGATGGTCCTCCCCCACCACTTAATGGCTCCAAATGGTTTCCAGAGAGTGGTAGGGGATGTTTTATCCCATATTGATGGCCTCCCTGGTGACACGCTGGAATGTGGAGTTAACCAGGGCTATCAAGTGTCTGGCTCCTCTCCAATGACATGGAGCCTGGATGGCCCCGTGGTTCTCCCCGGAGCTGAGGGTGATGAAACACTCCCTGAGATGGCTAGAGCGCCGGTTGCAGAAAACTCATTCTGAATTAGATTGAACACGGGTTAGAGATCAACGTCGAGCCTACCAAGTGGCAATAGAGATTGTGAAGAGGAGCTTTTTCGCCGCCTCTATTGCATCTGCAGAAAATAACATCAGGAGACTCTTTCAGGTGGTTCACAATTTAACTGAACCACTGTTGCCATCAGGGCCTGGTGAGGACCCCAAGATATCCTGCAATGATTTTGCTCAGATTCAGAAAGAGGTAGACTCCACTGTGGGAGCAGGGCCAGGGTGGGAGAGTGCTAGAGTCCTGTCTAGTCAAATTGTGTGGGATCTATTCCAATCTGTTACCTCCAAGGATGTGGGCAGGCTGCTTAAACGAGTGAAATAGGTCACTTGTCTTCTTGATCCTTGCCTACCCTGGCTCATGAAAGCGAGCCGGGAAGGGCTGGACGATGGGCTCTGCAGGGTGATGAATGCTTATCTCTGGAAGGGAGCCTTCCCAGACCACTGAAAGAGGTGATTATTAAACCGCTTCTTTAAAAAGTTACCCCTGAATGGGGTAACTGTGCCCCTGAAGGACCAGATGCGAAGCCTGGGAGTCATTTTGGACTCACAGCTGTCCATGGAGGCACAGGTTAATTCTGTGTCCAGGGCAGCTGTCTACCTGCTCCATCTGGTGTGCAGGCTGAGACCCTACCTGCCCTCAGACTGTCTCATCAGAGTGGTACATGCTCTGGTTATATCCCGCTTGGATTACTGCAATGCGCCTTTAAAGGTGACTTGGAAACTACAATTAGTCCAAAATGTGGCAGCTAGACTGGTGATTGGGAGTGGCCGCTGAGACAATATACCAGTCTTAAAGGATCTTCACTGGCTCTCAGTACGTTTCCAAGCACAATTCAAAGTGTTGGTACTGACCTCTAAAGCCCTAAATGGCTTTGGCACAGTATACATGTAGGAGTGTCTCCACCCTCGTCTTTCAGCCCGGACACTGAGGTCCACTTCTGAGGGTCATCTGGCAGTTCCCTCACTACAAGAAGTAAAGTTACAAGGAACCAGGCAGAGGGCCTTCTCAGCAGTGGCGCCGTCCCTGTGGAACGCCCTCCCATCAGATGTCAGGGAGATAAAGAATTACACAACTTTTAAAAAACATCTGAAGGCAGCCCTGTTTAGGGAAGTTTTTAATGTCTGACATTTTATTTTTTATATATATTTTGCTAGAAGCCGCCCAGAATGGCTGGGGAAACCCAGCCAGATGGGTGGGGTATAAATATTTTTAGTATTAGTATCCAGTTTGGATGGTCCAGCGGAGGTGAGGAATGAGTCTATTAGTGATTTGACTATTAAGAGTGTCTCTTATATGTATGCCTGGCAGCAACCTTTGTATGTGGGTTGTAATGTCGTTGAACGCTATTTGTGGTTTATGTATAGGTGGCTGACAGAAGTTACAGTTGCGGTAGTGAATGCCACCTCAACTGAAACCAATCCCACAAGATTGAATAAGATGTTGTGTCAGACATTTGACTTGGCTCCAGAGCCTCTGAGAGAAGAGTAGAAAGGGTACAGGTTTACTGGACCCAGACATTTATTTTTCATTTTTTCACTAGGAAGGGAAAAAATTAAGAAACCAAACTGTGAGCCGTTGCTGCCACCCCAGTTTATGTGAAGTAAACTAGTCTGGCTGCTCCAAGTCCCTTTTCTGTGTTTTCAGTCGATGAGTGAAGTGAGTGAAAACAATGCAGTGAGAATTAGCTAACTCTCTTCCCCAGCACTCTGGTCTCAGTCGAAGTTGAAGTGCCTGCAGCTACTATTCATATTTAAAAACTGCATGTAACCCCGGTAACAGGATCTTCCACATCACATCTAGTTGCAGGGCCAGAGGGCAATGCAGAATGCATATACACACATTCATCATGGGAGCACTGTCCAGTCCTTGAATACAATGCCTTTACATTGTCCCATAAAGCCCTGAAAATAAGAATAAACCATTTTACAGGGAGGATAAAAAGTAAAGCCCAGACTTCTTGTTATTTGATACCAGGCCAGCCCAAGGTATTTTGGCACCTGAGGTGAACCACAAAATGCCTGCTCCCCACCAGGGAAGAAGGGGTGGGTGAAGATCTACATCGGGAACAAGGAAGGGATAAAAATCTACATAAGGATGGGAGGAGACCAGCAGCATCTCCCATTTGTCAAGAGGCCACTGTAGAGGCTGCACTGGGGAGGGCTACTGAGGAGGAGACAGATCTGATGTCCAATGACTGGGCTGCAGCTGCTGAAGCTGGTGTTTCATTCCTTGGAGGCCAGATCTGCTGACCCTGTGGATCCTGCCCTCCAAGGCAGTCGCCTCACCTTGCCTCATGGGTGGACGACCCTGTTTGAGACAGGTCATAGAATCATAAAGTTGGAAGGGACCCCAAGGATACCTAGTCCGACCCTCTGCAAAGCAGGAATATGCAGCTGTCCCTTATGGGGATCAAACCTGCAACCCTGGTGTTAGCACCACCCTCTAACCAACTAAGGTATCCACTCAGCTGAGTGTTTAAATTTATTACTTAGGTAGGTTACAGGCAACACTGATCTCAGACTCCACTCCGGCAGGTGAATCACCCATTCAATAAAACATCCACAGTCCTTAAGAAACTCGTATGTTCTTTTGTTGGGTCATTGACATGCATTCAAGGGGATCAAAACAGCCAAATCCACAACAGGATGTTGAATCAGAACAACTGAACAAACAACAGGCAGTTTAGCTGCATCCTAGTTATGGGCCCTCCCTTTCACTTTAAGTGGAATTATCAGCCTAGAAGGAAAGCATCCAATTCCCACACCAGCTACTAGATGTGATGGAATAATCTGTAGCTTGTTTACAGGAATGCTAGATTGCATGTGCAGCAATTTAGTTATAATCTATGCTAGGGTGATGCATTAAAAGAAATCTTCCTACTCTGTAATTGCCTTTCAAATCCTGGTCTCAAAGAGCTGCTCCAGGGGATGCTTAAGCTGCTTAGTTCTACCTTTCCCTACTCATAGAATGGGTCCTCTGCAGCCCATCGATTGCTAGGTAATTTATAGATAAAGTTAAATGTCTTTAGGTTGGACTTTATGTCTGGCAGCAACAGCTGAATGGGTCAAGTTCCATGTCAGACTTCCATTGACTTTAAAGGATTGTACAGTTAGGATAGGAAGCCTGTGGATCTCCAAACATGGTTGGACTCCAAATCCCATGAGCCCTGACCATTAACCATGCTGGCTGGGGCTGATGGCAGTTGAAGTCCAACAATGTATTAAGAAGCACACATTCTTTCTTCCCATTCTAAGGAAGTACAAGTAATCTGTTGGTAAGCAGGAGCTTTGCCCGACTTGACAAAGCTGGTTGAAAGCAGAGAACACTGCCATAGAAACCAAAACCCAAAGAAAAAAATGTAAACAGCATTATCTTCAAAGCAGGGAGAATAACAGCAACCCAAGTATACTCCATCAGACTTGGAGGTGAAAAGCCTACTCTTAAAGGAAAACTTGGAGGTGAAATGCCTGCTGTTAAAGGAAGACATAATAGGCTGTCTAATTGAGGCAAGCACTTGGAATGGGTGGATCTCAAGCAGTAAACATGGGGTTGTGACAGAATGTTCTGTAAATTGTTGGGAGACAATTTAGCCTCAAAAGGAGGTGACATTCACAGCAGAGATTAATTGCTGAGCCCCAACAGTTGGGGTGTAATTAAACAGGGAGGTGCTTCCTCAGGTATCTTGGCTGGAGATGTATAAGGCTTTGAATAACTGCTTTTCAATTCATGGTGCTGGAGGAGACTCTTGAGAGTCCCATGGACTGCAAGAAGATCAAACCTCTCCATTCTTAAGGAAATCAGCCCTGAGTGCTCACTGGAAGGACAGATCGTGAAGCTGAGGCTCCAATACTTTGGCCACCTCATAAGAAGAGAAGACTCCCTGGAAAAGACCCTGATGTTGGGAAAGATGGAGGGCACAAGGAGAAGGGGACAACAGAGGACGAGATGGTTGGATAGTGTTCTCGAAGATACCAGCATGAGTTTGACCAAACTCCGGGAGGCAGTGGAAGACAGAAGTGCCTGGCGTGCTCTGGTCCATGGGGTCACGAAGAGTCAGACACGACTAAACGACTAAACAACAACAACAAGAGAAAAGCAGAGCAGGGGTAGCAGTCAGAAATTTTTCAGTCAAGACCTTTTTCCAGCATGGAAATACAATTGTGGGGAAATCTTCACCTGTCGCTAGTCCATCTGTCAGACGTCTTATTATGTGTGGCCCCTGATTAATTTCTGGGCCTTCCTCCTGCAAAAGATGATACAGAATTTGCATATAAAAGGGTAAGCCAACTGCTAAGGGACCAACTGGCTTACAGTAGGGAAAGAGTGGGAAGCTTGTGTGACATGACATGAGACAGAACTTTCCTCTTAGCCATGTGCCTTTCATTTCACAACCAGGACCATCTTACCAGCTTTGTTTGCCAAATAATTGGAACCTAGGAATCTGTTTTATTCCAAGTATGAGCATCCAGCTCAGTATTAACACTGAGTATCAGTGACTCCCCAGGATTTCATGCAAGGGTATCTTCCAGCCCCACCTGAAGATGCTAAGGAGAGAACCAAGGACCTTCTGCACAAAAAGCAGATGTGCTACCTTGGATCTGTGGCCCACAGGATGAAAGAAAGGAAGGAAGGAATCTTCTTCTTCTTCTTCTTTGGCGATCACTCGTAGCCGAGTAAGATTGTCTTCCATAAACACGATTTTAATAGTGAGTCCGTAAGTGACTGTGGAGGCCAATTCTGGATCCACACGTCCTTCCACAGTGCAGACATTGGTTTCCGGGCGGGAGTTGATCACGGTGTGGATTTGACAAGCGTACCTTCCTCTTAGCATGTTTCTCCCTTGCATCCTGAGTTTGAGTGTCTTCAAAGCCCATGACACCTTTGGTAAAGGCTGTTCTCCAACTGGAGCACTCGCAGGCCAGTGTTTCCCAGTTGTCTGTATTTATACTACATTTTTTTAGATTTGCCTTGAGACAGTCTTTAAACCTCTTTTGTTGACCACCAGCATTACACTTTCCATTTTTAAGTTCGGATTAGAGTAGTTGCTTTGGAAGATGATTATCAGGCATCCGTACAACATGACCAGTCCAACGAAGTTGATGTTGAAGAATCATTGCTTCAACACTGGTGATCTTTGCTTCATCCTGTATACTGACATTACTTCACCTGTCTTCCCAAGTGATGTGGAAAAAAAATCGGAGACACTGTTGATGGAATCTTTCAAGGAGTTGGAGATGGTGCTTAAGGAATACCAGAGACCCAAATGCAAACCCATCTTTTTGCAAAGACTTACTTTTTTTTTTAATCATTTTATTTCATCAAACATTAAAACAAACAAACAAAAAAACCATACATAATACATACGCACAGAAAAGACATACATAAAGAAAGACAAATAATAACAAGAGAAAACAAGAAAAAAGAAAAGAAAAAAAGAGAAAGAAATCTCCTAACATACGATACAAATTAGCTTACATTTACTAAATAACACACAACACCAATTGACTTCCCTTCATCTCGGTTTCAGAATATATTATATGATTTTTTATCTGCAGTTTCTTTTCCTCAGAAAACTCTTTACATCACAAGTGTTACATCGCACCTACTGTGATTTTTAGATTTTTTACCTCTGTTTCCATATATGTCATAAAATTATTCCAATCTTTGTTAAACTCTATGTCTTTTTGATTTCTTATTTTCTGTGTCATTTTTGCCAATTCTAAATAATCAAATAATTTATATTGCCACTCGTTTATAGTTGGGATTTTTGATGTCTTCCAATTCTGCTCTATTAGAATTAATTAATAACTCTAATTGCAAAGACTTACAATGCAATCCTATGTATGCTAACTTGCTTACATGCCACCCCAATTGGTGTGAGATTCCAGGCACTTACCTTGGGTTCATGTTTCCTTTTGAAAATGAGGCACAGTGGAGACTGTGGTGTCTTTATGATATATTGTTTATTTACACATGTATACAACCTAAGCCTGCCATTAAAGGGTTCATAGCATTAACATTCCAAGAGGTTCTTGCTTCCCCCATGGCCACAGTCTTGGGTGCCAGCAGAAATCATCCATGGCCCTCTGCTCAGCTTGTCGTGTTTAACAGACTGCAACTATTTCCCCTCCAGCCCACATCATCGTCAACTGCAATCCTAAAACAACTGCTCTTCTTCCAACTCTAAAATTACTTCAGAGGCTCTTGTCTTTCTAACTAATTCTGAGCTGAGGGAGGGGGCCCTCCCCTTTGCCCTCTCGAACTACTCCTTTTTGTCCCCCCATCATATTTAACAGGCCAATACCAGGCTGGCTCCTGACTTGTATGTTAACATGCTAAATCCAGTGTCTGGCACCCGGGAATTAGAAGGGGAGTCCAGGCACCCCACAAATGCATAACAGTATATTCAGTGGTGCCTACTCCGAGATAAAGATGCACAGAATTGCAGCCTTAGACTGATGTATTAACAAGGCTCATACAGAGGATTAACAACAATAGTGCAATTTATTTTGAAAGGACCTAATAGTTAGGCTCTTAAGCTTTCTGTAGGAGATTAAAATAAGTGGCTTAAAAAAACCAGAAACCCTGTGAATTTATGTTGGCGCTTGGGGTTGAATGCACTGAAATGACACACTCTCAACAGAAACAGACAATGTGGTTTGATTCCATACAACTTCATGGGGATCTTGTTTTTGAGGAAAAAACCACAAAGTGCACCTCACTATGTATTTAGTTGTAAAAAAAATAACCCACCCTCCTCCGTATCATAGCACTGCTACACTCCCTGTATCTCTGGGGGAAGAGGAGAGGAAATGAGGGAGGGGAGAGACCATCCTGCTGTGGCTGCTGCCCAAGTCTGAGGAATTAGTCATATGTCCTCCTCCTGATGCTGCTGACGTGGTGCCAGGGACAGAATTCACTTCCCTGAGGAAATGATAGGCGAAGCTGGATTGATTGGATGTGTGAATAAACATCCCTCTCCATTTTCTGTAGGGCAGGCAGGCAGGAAGCATGTTAAGAAGCAGAAAAGGTGCCTAATTAACGAGAGCAGATGCAAAGGTAGAGGCTGCCGGGTGAATCACATGCAGCCGCGCACATCTCATGCCTGCTCTCCCAGCTGAAAGGCTGCCCTGCTCTTCCAGCTCTGCCCCCTTTCCCTCCTCCTCCAGCCTAGTACTTTGAAGCTGCTTCTTGTCTGCGCAGAGAGATCCTCCTCAGCGAGAGAACTGGCAGCCTCGGGTGTTGCCACATAAAGAGGAGAAGCCGTTTCCGAAGAGGCATGGCTGGGGGAGGCAAAGGCAGCCAGGCTGCAGCATCCTTATGCCTGGCCTGGGCACTCTCCCTGGCTCTGGCCTCTTTCCCTCAGCTCGTGAGTGGACGAGTGGACTGGACCCAGGAAAAGGTATGTTGGGGGTCTCTCTCTCTCTGGTGGCTTTTTGTAATTTTGCTTCTGTGGGGAGGGTTACGTGTAGCATGTGGAGGGAGGGAATGACAGGGATGAAGGGATTTGGTGTGGGCAAAGGTCACAGGCCTCTCAGTCACCATGGCTTCGCAGGATTTAAAATAGTTTATCAGGCATCAGATTTCTCTATCCTTACTGGAAAATCACTGGTGCCAAGGTGCGCCTTTAAGATGATAATATGGGTGTGTGGGAGGAATGAACTCTCTGTGGTGTTCCAGCAGTTATTATGTCTTTTA
Organism: Podarcis cretensis; assembly: GCF_951804945.1. Lineage (NCBI taxonomy): Eukaryota > Metazoa > Chordata > Lepidosauria > Squamata > Lacertidae > Podarcis > Podarcis cretensis. The sequence continues at coordinate 43,620,028 of NC_137172.1, forward strand.
TATTTCCACTTATTATATAATTGTGTATGTTTCTATATGTGGATTTCTCAGAAGGGCCTTAAGGCAGATGATCTAGTAGGGCGATTGTGTATGTTAAAAATAGGCGATCTGGCAGGGTGGTGTACAAGTAAATGCCACCCACTCAGCCCAATCATCTTGACACAATGCAGAGCACCCCAAAAAACCAGGAAGGAAAGACAAGCAAATGCACTCTAGATACAGGCTGAGAGTGAAGCACAGTGAATCAAAAGAGGGCATGGTCTGAAGGCACATGATGTGCCAGCCTTTCTAAAGCAGTTCTGCGTCTGATTGGTGCCTGGATGGCAGACTTTGTGTGTGTGTGTGTGTGTGTGTGTGTGTGTGTGTGGAGTTCCATGATGGAAGAAAAGCAGGGTGCAAATGCACTAAGTAAAAGGACAAACTACAACTACAATACACCCTACAATGCACGTACAACAGTCAAATTCTGCATACACTCAGAAGTCCCAATGAGTTCAACTGGACTTAATCCTAAACCAGAATGGTGCACTGTATTTTGAGGTAACCTTAGAGCACACATCAAAATTTGCTCAGAAACTAAAATGGTGGCTAACTTTGTTACTAGATTGGAGCTATAAATTTAGGTTATATGGTTATAACCATATATGGATCTGATTACCATTTTATATATATCAAGGTGCTTGTTGATGGAGACAGACACTTAATGGACAATCCTATATATTGAGTTTAAATAAGCTTTCTCCAAAGTAAGTGGGTATAGCAGGGGTCTTTCTTGGCCCCAGAGGAACATTTTCAAATCTAAAGAAATGGTTATGGGCACCACAAAATACCCATTTCACTGAATAAAAAACTGGGCATGTTCAGAACCCCTCTCTGCAAATCACCTACTCACCCCAAAACAAGCAGACCGAAGAAAGCAGGACACCCCCTCCAAAAGACAGACAGCCCTCCCCTACCAACAAAACAAAACAAACCCTGCAATAAAAAAATGAGAGGGCAGTGGGGTGTCAGGTGTGCCATGCTACTCCAAGGCACATCAGATTTCAACCTTATTTAACAATGCACACTTCTTTTCCCCTATGATAACCATTCTGAACTGAACAGGACAAGACTCTCATAAGATAGTGTGCTGCTGTTAAGTGTGGTTGTGGTTGCAGAAGGTTTTGCTCAGCCACCAATGCAAGTGCAAAGCTGAACAATCAACATGCACTGCACTGTGTTTGGGGGAGGGTCTCTGTGTGGCCCAATAAGTTCAGGAAGCATGTTTTGAAACTTCATGCAAACTTGCCTATAAATGCTAACTTCAGACACTTATGTGCTATCCTACTGTATTAATAATGCATTGCATTACATTCAATAATGCTACATGTTTACTGCCTGGTTAGCACTCTTATGCTGGCATAAAGTAAATGCAAATTAGTCCCTTAGACCCTGAGATACCAGGCCTCCTGGGTTCAATTCAATTCCTTTTGAAGGCAATGGGGAAATGTGGGTTATTTTTAACCACAGTAGACGATACACTTAATACTAGTGTGTCACAGAAAGCCCTGATGCGTCTTTAAGCCTTATGTTTTTAAGGACAAGCAATTATTTACTCCTTCCCTTGCTGCTTTTGTCCCAGGTTTGATGTAAACTAGGGCAGTGATGGAGAACCTGTGATTCCCCACACACTGTTAGACCCCAACCTACATCAGCTCCACCCAGCATAACCAAGGAAAATTGTAGTCTGGAGGACCATAGGTTCCCCATCCCAGATTTCAGGCTACGGCAAGCAAGGTAGCATCTGTAAGTCCCTCATTACAAGATCATATGCCAAGCCTAAATATGGATCCCCCCCCCCCCCCCCCGTTCACAAGAGAGTTCCTAATGCTGTCCTTTTGTAATATCTTCGTTCTGAAGTCTGTGATAATTGTGGCCAACATTAAGCGCTCTCTAGTTTTCTGCTGCTTATAATCTAACGGGTCATCTATTTTAAGAGAACATATGATTTCCTGACATCAAAGTGTCTTATAAAATAATGGCTCTATCTGTGTGCATATGATGTTAAAGCACATACAATGGGGCCACAGATGCAGTCCAGGATTTATGCCAAAGTAGGCAGAAAAATAACTGGGCAGAATTTATCCACTTAAGGGCAAGTAAACATGGCATTTCAGTTGCTGCCGTTGTTTTAACTTACTGCTGCTCACCCATGTGTCAGCTCAAAATCCAGTGCTACCTCCTTTTCCCTTTCTGCAGCTGCGTGCACACCATATCTTTGAAGCACATTTGAAACCCGTCGTACCACAGATTGCTGTAACTCCTATATTTCCTGCTGCATAATACACTTCCATTTGCACAGCTGTTGCACTGGATGCACAACCAGTATTTTCACACAACAGCCCTTGCACGGGTGGTCAGAGAACCCAGGCTATATATCACAGCCTGGTTCTTTGGGGACTTTCAGATTACCAGTATATTGAGCACTCATCCTAATTTGTTTGTGAGGAGGCTAGACAATGTTAAACATTTTCCAATGTGTCTTCCCATCGCTTTCCTTATCACAAAAAGTCTGATATTTGGGGGTACTGCATTTACTGCAGAAAACATCCCAAGCAATTATAACTGTATGTGATTGATTCCCACTCCAAAATGGTAGTCGTCTGGAAGTGCGTTATGTTTTCTATTAATGCTCCTTTTTATTTGTTTTTTAAATAAACCCATAAAGAAAGTCATGCATATCACAATGTGAATCTTTAATTTCTTTAAAAAAAATTTTTTTGGGGGGGGAGAAGATGTACATATATACCCCCCTGCCTTTCTACTCAAAAGGAGACCCAGCTCAGCTTACAACATGAAATAATAGGGAGGGGAGACATCTTACAACTTTTCAAAACTATAATTCCTTTAATCAGTGATCAGACCTAGCAATTCCATTTCTCCATTTATCTATTGTGCTTCCAAAGAAAACGTATTCTTCGGCATTAGCATGATTACAGCATTACTGTATTTTGTCTTATACTAATGGCAGTCACTGGCTACAGTAAATGTTTGTTTGGTCCTGCTAGGAAGATTGCCGTCATATGTGTCTTTTATTGATTTTCATGCTAAGTGTGCTCATTTCTCCCCGCTAACATCATTCTAATCTCACTGTGGTTCAAAGAGCCTTGTTGGCTAAGATGCATAATGCTTTCCACTATTCATACCTCAAGAAAGCTATAATTTAAGAATCACAGTAAACTGAGCATGCTAAAAATTAAGAAAAGAAGAAGATTAAAATTTGCAAAGACCCTCTCTGTTTAGCTTCGAGACTTCTCTCCCAAGCTATTTGCATACCGTAACTTCAAAAACGTAGACCCACCAGATATCCCCAGATACCTAGAAAGCTGACCTTTGTAACAGGCAGGAGCAAAGACATGGTAATTACAGGAATACACACCATATACACATCCCAACTTTTATCAGTACACACAATAATGTGCTCACACTTTCAAAACACAAATGTACATATGTGCGTGCTTATTTACCTCAGCTATGCTCATCTGCATAGCCTTGCCTTTCTTTTATTTTTTACCACCCTTCTTGACAGTCCCCATATGCTATGAAGTCCCACCACCCTTTCTATCCCATGACTTTCCCTTAATGTTGAGGTTCCACTTTGCTTTCAGATGAATTAGGAAGTTACTGCACATACTCCAGCTTCTTGAAGTCAGCCCCAGGCTGCTAGTTATGACTGCTGGCACAGTGGCATGGAAAAACCTGAAATGGATGTCTGTGCAAGTAACAGATAACCAATAAGATCTTTATTATGAGAGTTTATTCTTTAAGATTGTTGTATCGGTCACCTGAAAAGAACCAAGCACCAAAACAGATGGGCCAGCAATCTTCAATAAGTGTTTTTTATCTATTACTGTTGTTATGTATTCAGTGGTCTGTGTTTGCCTGAGCTTGAGTCTGGACTAAGGATTCTTTTTTTAAAATAATAATAATAATTTTTATTGGTTTTCCAACACAAATCAAAACAAACAACACACTCACGTACACAAACAAAAACATATAAACATGTATAATTTCATAATCCTGTTTTCATACCCCTTGTTTCACCGACTTCCCCATACCTCCCTTTTGCTGCATCCTTATTTTTAACATTTTTTTTTAGCAATTCTCCAATAATTAATTATTTAATTCACTTTCATTACATTCCTTTTTCTTTAACTTATTAGTTACAGCTGCAATTCTCTATTTCTTATTCCCTGACATCTAACACTCCTCAATTTTGCAATAATTTTTAAGATATATCTTGAATTTCTTCCAATCTTCTTCCACTGTCTCTTTCCCTTGGTCACGAATTCTGCCGGTCATCTCTGCCAGTCCCATATATTCAATCACCTTCGTCTGCCATTCTTCCAGAGTAGGTAGTTCTTGTGTCTTCCAATACTTTGCGAGGAGAATTCTTGCTGCTGTAGTGGCATACATAAAAAACGTCCTATCCTTCCTTGACACCAATTGGCCGACCATGCCCAAAAGAAAAGCCTCAGGTTTCTTAGGAAAATTCCGCTTTAGGACTTTCTTAATTTCATTATAGATCATTTCCCAAAAGGCTTTGATCCTCGGGCAGGTCCACCAAAGGTGATAGAAAGTACCTTCAGTCTCATTACACTTCCAGCAATTATTATTGGGCAAATGATAAATTTTTGCAAGCTTGACTGGGGTCATGTACCACCTATAAATCATTTTCATTAAGTTTTCTTTTAAGGCATTACATGCCGTAAATTTAACACCGGTGGTCCATAACTGCTCCCAGTCTGCAAACATAATGTCATGACCAATGTCTTGTGCCCATTTAATCATAGCTGATGAGTCTGGACTAAGGATTCTGAGCTCCTGTGTTCTGATTCGATACATGTCGTCCAATCACAGAACATTTCAGGATTTGGGCCTCTGTCATTGGCCCTTGAAGGATACCTGTTCTAGAGTGTCCCCAACCCGCCTCTCTATTGTTCAGAGCAAAGTCTGGATCCCACCAGTTATATGCCGCAACTATTGTGCTGATATGTTTCTATGTTTTTCTCTTTTTTGGGGGGGATGCATGTGTATACATACTTCCATTGTTTGACACTTTGGATGATTATTTTAACAGAAAACTGCTAATGGGTATTTCTAAATCATACTTCCTACACTACTGTCATATACAAAACACTATAGCAAAATTCATCCAGTCATTCATTATGATTATTTATTACGTTAAAATAATCTCGCCTCCAATTCCTTCCTCAGTACTCCCACCGTCCAACCATTTTAAATGCAACTAGCATCCAACAAGTTGCTGCTCACACAGATATCAACCGAATGTGGCAAAATGATTTGCACCCGATACTGATTGAGCGATATCCAGGATCACCCGGCAGTTATGCTGTGCGTCAGGTGAGTCTGACAAGCTGAACGTGCAGTTCACACTGATGTCTGCAATAATCCTTCCCTTTCTGTTTCCAGGATACCTCTGTCCACCAGTTCTAAGTACGCTGGTTCACACTGGTTCTCGGTAAATTACCGTATTTTTTGCACCATAGGGCGCACCGAACGATAGGGCGCACCTAGTTTTGGGAGGCGGAAAACAAGAAAAAGTTATTCTGAACCCCAGAAGCCAGAACAGCAAGAGGGATCTGGCTTCTGGGATACCGTGTGGCTGTTCTGGCTTCTGGGGTAACCGCGCCAATCCTCTTCAGGGCAGCGGGATGAAGGCTCCCCCTGCCCAAAGAGGCTGCGCAGGGCTAAAGCAGAAGCCAGGACAGACGCGTCGCTGAAGGAGCGCTGCGCCTTCTCTCTCTCTGCCCAGCACCCCTCCTTCAAAGGAGAGGTGCTGCGCAGAGAGGGAGAAGGGGCATCGCCCTTCAGCGAACCTGGAGAAGGAACAGAAGGAGACCCTTCTGCCGCCCCAAGCCTCGCGCGCCCAGCGGGACCTCCCGCCGGCGCGCAAGGCTTGCAGACACTCACCCAAGTACGGGGAGCCCTCCGGAGGGCTCCCTGTGCTTTGGGCAACAGGCTGCCGCCCCAAGCCTTGCGCGCCTGGCGGGACCTACCTCCGGGCGCGCAAGGCTTGCAGACACTCGCCCGAAGTACGGGGAGCCCTCCGGAGGGCTCCGCGTGCTTCGGGCAGCAGGCTGCTGCGCCAAGACTCGCGCACCTGGCGGGACCTCCTGCCGGGCGCGCAAGGCTTGCAGACACTTGCCCGAAGCACGGGGAGCCCTCCGGAGGGCTCCCTGTGCTTCGGGCAACAGGCTGCCGCCCCAAGCCTCGCGTGCCCGGCGGGAGCTTCTGCCAGGCGCGCAAGGCTTGCAGACACTCGCCCGAAGCACGGGGAACCCTCTGGAGGGCTCCCTGTGCTTCGGGCAACAGGCTGCCGCCCCAAGCCTCGTGCGCTCAGCGGGACCTCCCGCCGGGCGCGCAAGGCTTGTGGACACTCGCTGGGGCTGCAGGCTGCTGCCCGCAAGCCTCGTGAGCTCGCGGGAACTCCCGCCGGGCTTGCAAGGCTTGCGGATAGCTTCCTGAAGCCTGGAGAGCGAGAGGGGTCGGTGCACACCGATGCCTCTCGCTCTCCAGGCTTCAGCGAAAGCCTGCATTTGCACCATAGGACGCACACACATTTCCCCTTCATTTTTGGAGGGGAAAAAGTGCGTCCTATGGAGCAAAAAATACGGTACTCACACGATGGTCTATTATAACAACCTGATAGATAGGTCACATTTTGCCATAAGAATCTCTGCATTCACAGCAGTGGGTTGGCCCTCCCAACTCTATAGAACACAAGAGCCTTGCAGATACAGGCCAAAAGCCCAGCTGCCCAACATCCTGTTCTCACAGTGGCCAACCAGATGTCCGTGGGAAGCTCACAAGAGGGCAACAGCACACTCCCCACTTGTGATTTCTAGCAACTGGAATGCAGAGGCATACTGCCTCTGGCAGTAGAAACAGAACATAGCCTCCATAGCAAGAAGGGACACGGGTGGCACTGTGGTCTAAAACACTGAGCCTAGGGCTTGCCAATCGGAAGGTCGGCAGTTCGAATCCCCACGACGGGGTGAGCTCCCATTGTTTGGTCCCAGCTCCTGCCAACCTAGCAATTCAAAAGCACGTCAAAGTGCAAGTAGATAAATAGATAAATAGCTCTGGCGGGAAGGTAAACGGCGTTTCCATGCACTGCTTTTTTTTCGCCAGAAGCGGCTCAGTCATGCTGGCCACATGACCTGGGAAAACTGTCTGTGGACAAACGTCGGCTCCTTCAGCCAGTAAAGCAAGATGAGCACCACAACCCCAGAGTCGTTCATGACTGGACTTAACTGTCAGGGGTCCTTTACCTTTACCTGACCATAGCAAGAAGCCACTTCCAACTGTTGTATTGCTTTGTTGTTTTTGTTTTCATTACTTATTTGTGCTTTTATCTTGTGAACCGCCCTGAGATCTTTTGATAAAGGGTGGTATATAAATATAATAAATAATAGTTATAATAATAAATATATCTGATCTAGCACCAGTAATATAATATCACATTCCCATATAATGGACCATTTGGCATAGCTTTGCTAGCTGGAGGAAGAATTGTATTCCTCAGTTGCAATCAAATAGCTACGCTGCATATTGGAAATATCAAAAATATTTTCAGTGGAAGTAGAACTTTGAGGGAAGTTGCACAAAGTGAACACAGAATGTGTAACAGCTGAGCATTTATCCCTTGGAAAGGCCCTCAAACAGCTGCGAGCCATCTTGTTGCAGTTGCAACCTGAAGACAGGTGAGTTTAATGATCTGCAGTTGATGAGGGGGAGGTGGGTAGCCAGTTTCAAAGAGTATCTATTGCATTTAGTGCTGTAGTTTCCTTGGAGATTTACTGGCAGAGAGCCCAAACAAAGAGAAAACAGTGACATCTCTGGCACAGCAGTCATCGGGCATGTACAGACAAGAATCTGTATTGCTAGGGGAGAAGAACAATATCAGAGTAAAAACTTCCTAGAAAGACTATTAAATTATGCAATTGAATGGAAATTGGGTTTACCAGAATGTCTCCTTTAGGTATAGATTTCCAATGTCAAATAGCAGGTTAGCACTATCTGCTTGGAGTGGACAATATTCATTCTCATTCATTCTCTCTCTCTCTCTCTCTCCTTCTCTTGGTGTGTGTGTGTGTGTGTGTGTGTGTGTGTGTGTGTGTGTGTGTGTGTGTGATATCAGTCTCCACCACAGGACAGGTGAACGATTGTCCTGAATTCTTGTGTGCATTTTCCTGCTTTTTTGTTTCATTAGTATTCTGTTGTTCCTTCAGTAATCTCTAAGGTTATTGCCTTCCCACACAAAAACTGCTGAGGTCTTCACCCGCTTAGTTTTACAGATGGCAGTGCATCAGCTTCTCTGGACCTTGGGCTTAAATGTAATTTACTGGGGCTTCCTTCCTCATAATGCACAGAGGGATCCACTGAGCATCATGTTTTCATTACTGCTGGTCCATCTTATTTAATTATTGCTTCTCATATTGCTTCTCATAAGCACTGAATCCAGGATTTCCTGTTCATTGGCTTGATTTCATGGAAGAGAATCAAGAGCTATCCTTTAGTCACATCTCCCTTCATTTGTACAGCATGATTCTTACGCATACGTATCAAAGTGTTATATAAGAGGCCCTGTTAAACCTTTATTCCAATAACATGAAATGTGCCGCAGGGACCATTTCTAAAGCAGATGAGACACGTTGCTAAGGAAACATCAATGAGGGGCAATTAAATGTCATTAAATGACAGCAGCTAGGGTCCCAAACCTGGTTGCCTTCTGTGACAGCAGAGGCTGTAGCCAGCATTAGGAGAGGAAAGGGAGGCAAGCAAGCCAACTGCTCCGTCATCTTAACTTCACCGCTAACACCAAGTGGAAACCAAGGTTTATCTCTGGCTGCCTCCACTGAACAACCTTTAATCTTCTGGACTTTAACTGGCCCAAACTATTACAATTCAATTCAATTCCAGTTCATTACCCACCCTTCACCCCAAGGTCCCAGGGTGAGTTACAACAATCAAAACAAAATGTTAAAAACAATTTAGAACAACGTACCCCCTCTACTCCCAATAATGGGTAGGGTGGTACAGTCAGAGTAGACACATTGGCATCCATGGGACAAATTTAACGTTGTGCTCTTCCGATTTCTGCTTGCTGGGCAAGAGCATCCCCTCCCCTCCCACTGTGTTCTAGATGCTCTCATGATCCTCCAGAGCAGATTTGTGAACTCCAGCTTAGCTGAATCTGGCCTTCCAGACTTAAGTCCCTTGATTTCCACGGTTCTACTCTGCATACGGCTAACAATGCGGGTGACGCTGTGGTTTAAACCACTTAGTCTCTTGGGCTTGCCGATGAAGGTCAGCGGTTCAAATCCCCGCGACGGAGTGAGCTCCCGTTGCTCATTCCCACCTTCTGCCAACCTAGCAGTTTGAAAGTACACCAGTGCAAGTAGATACATAGGTACCACTGTGGCAGGAAGGTAAACAGCGTTTCCGTGCACTCTGGCTTCCGTCACAGTGTTCTGTTGCATCAGAAGTGGTGTCCTGCTGACCACCCGGAAAGCTGTCTGTGGACAAACGCCAGCTCCCTCAGCCTCAAAGCAAGATGAGCGCCACAACCCCATAGTCGCCTTTAACTGGACTTAACCATCCAGGGCTCCTTTACCTTTAACCTTTCAGTGTTGAATTTCAGTAAATAATGACACACCTTTCTAGGCAGTTTTTTTTAATACAACTTTGCTTGAAAATAAGAAATGTTTGCCTCCTTTGACTTGTGGCTGTATACATTTCAGCATATCAAGCATCGTCTTCAAGGACTACAGGCTGGCTGGGTAGTTGAAGAGGACACGTTTCAGAGCCATACTCCTTACGGATACCGCACCTTTTCAAACATCATCAGCACCCTCAATCCCCTTGCCAAGCGCCACTTGGTGCTTGCTTGCCATTACGATTCAAAATACTTCCCACCACAGTCGGACGGCAAAGTGTTTGTTGGAGCCACCGACTCAGCGGTGCCCTGTGCTATAATGCTAGAATTGGCACGTTCCTTGGACACGCAGCTTCATTGTCTGAAGGTATTTTGTTCTTTTCTGCGGTTGTCTCTGCATTAACCATGAACCACAGCATGGCAACTGACCTTGCATTTTGTCCTCCGTCCTTCATCCCACAGAAGGCCGTCACAAATGGCAAGTCAGATCTCTCCCTGCAGCTCATTTTCTTTGACGGCGAAGAAGCTTTCGTCCGATGGTCCCCTTCAGATTCTTTATATGGCTCTCGGCACTTGGCCCAAAAAATGGCATCGACTCCACACCCTCCAGGCGCCGCACATACAACTCAGATTCAGGGCATTGTAAGTGAGAACTTTATGGATGGAGAAGGAAGTGGGGTGAGGTGCATGCGCTAGAGTAACTGATCTAGACAACAAATCTGAGAAATGGTGTGTGTGTGTGTGTATTCACACAACATTTCTCAGATTTCTCTTTTCTCATTGGTGCAACTGTCTGAAATGTTTTCAAGCAGGACCAGAAAAACCCTCTGCTTGGTGAAGGATATGGGGTATATGGAGGCAGAAAAGTGTTTTACAATCTTCTGATGGGTATAGCTATGGATGCAGAGCATTTTATTTTCTTTCTTTTTTTTGCATGACATCTTGGGCATAATCCAGCCAAAATTAAGCACTCCGAAGTCTTGTAGATTTTTAAAAGGGAGGCAATTTGGCATGTAACTTACTCTCTCACTGGAATTGTGGAAGAAATCATCTCCATGTTTCAAATAGCAGTATGTAGCCATTGGGCCGTGTATGAGCCACTGTCCATAGTGAATGTTCAACCCTGTGAATGGCTGTGTCACAAAATGTCTCTGGGGGCTTATCCACAATTACTATTTGCCTCGCTTTTTTCAGGCATAGGCCCATATTTTAAAGCTCTTTGTCTGAGCACTAATCTTTTTTTGCCCCAGAACTTCCCCACGAAAACCAGCTCTAAGTGCAACAAATGGCAATTTGGGTTTTCCACAGATTGCCGTTTGCTCCAATTCTGCTGTAAAGAGTGGGGGGTTTTTTGTGGGGAAAACTCTGGAGAGAGAAAAAAAAGCTTTAAAGTGTGGGTTGGGTCTGGAAACACGAAAGGTATGTGTGGATAAACCGTGGGTCTGTCAACACTCCCTGATTTGGGCCAGTCAGTACAACATATTTATAGGGTTCTGTGAGTGACATTTAAAAGGCCTATTTCTATATTGATTTCTCATAGGATCTTTTTGTGCTACTGGATTTAATCGGTGCTCGGAACCCAACATTCCCCCTTTACTTTCTGAACACAGCCCGGTGGCTGGGGAGACTTGAAGCGATCGGTAAGATCAGATTATGCAAAACATAATGACTTAAAAAACAATGGTTGCCATAACAGGAACTCTAAGCTCTTCTAGCTTCATGTGTGTAGGAGTTAAATTCTGGCTGTAAATTACTCTCCAAATTTTACAGCTCTGCATATGGCAATTGTTTTTGCCTTTGGGTGGAATCTTAATAAGAAGAATAATTTCTGACTATTGTACTCACATATCATATTGTAACCCATCTCACATTTTCTTTATTAAAATATTCATAAGCCTCACAGGATCAAATCATTTAAAATCAATGAATTAATTCATTTAAAAAAACAAAGCAGCTGAAACAATAAACAACCGCCTACAGCTGATTCACAGCAGAGTTCATATTTCATAAACATCTGAGACAATAGCCAAGTTCTTCCTTTCTTTTTCAAGCTTCCAGACCCAACTCTGTAAGATAAAAATCTATGCTGATATTACCCAAATAGTGAGTTTGCTAGCATGGGATGCTAGTTGGCCAGCATTTAGCAGTACAGTTGTACCTTGGAAGTTGAATGGAATCTGTTCCGGAAGTCCATTCAACTTCCAAAACGTTCGGAAACCAAAGCACGGCTTCTGATTGGCTACAGGAAGCTCTTGTAGCCAATCGGAAGCCGCGTCAGATGTTCGGCTTCCAAAAATAGTTCGCAAACTGGAACACTCACTTCCAGGTTTGTGGAGTTCAGGAGCCAAAACGTTCAAGAACTAAGCTGTTCAAAAACCAAGGGATGACTGTACTTCATATGAGAAGCCCAAACTGGTTTGTTTTCAACCTGAGATGTCATAAATCAGGGATGGGGCATCATTGGCCTACAAGTCCCTTTAGCACTAGCCCCTGTGGGCAGTGGTCAAGGGTTGAGAGTCCACCAACATCTGGAGGGCCACAGGTAGTACATGTGGGGATGGGTTTTAACAGGTAGGAGAGGTTATATTCATTGCAATTTATTCCTCCCACACATCTGGGTTGAACAGAGTTTCAAAATCCTACCCTTGGCAGCAAAATTAATAGGAATTAGGCTATAAAACTTTGTTTTGAGCAAATCCAACTATGAAGTAAGTTGGCTTTCTCCCTTTTAACCCGCTTAAGAATCAGGCAACAACTGGTAAAGTAAGTTTAAAAATAAGATTTACTTACTTTATAATTATGCATTGGATCACAACAAAGGCAGCAGCAAATCTATGCAGGCAAAATATTTACAGTATAAGCAGCTTCAGGAATGTGCCTGGAGCTGGAGCAAGTGGAGACATGTCTGCATCCAACACTGGTCAAAGGAAAAGAGGAACAGGAAGTATTTTATGTCCCTTCCTCTCCAGGAAAATGAGGGGAAATGACATCACACAGAGTGCTCTCTACCACTTGTATTTCTATGGTCTGCCTATCAACAATACAGCTCTGTGGTATTAGCGCCTTCTCATGCTAACTAGCAAGAATATGCATTTGTTTGGCTGCTTTGTTGTTTAGTCGTGTCCGACTCTTTGTGACCCCATGGACCAGAGCACACCAGGCACTCCTGCCTTCCACTGCTTCCCGCAGTTTGGTCAAACTCGTGTTAGTAGCATTGTTTGGCTGATAATCCCCCACAAGACACGGGCTGCATCATTCACAAGGCCATTCACAAGTGCTGTGGAAATTGTGTGTGGGGTGTGTATTATTCATTTGTGCATCAAAGTTAGTCTTCCCTATCCTTCGAGCCCCACTTGTTGTTAGATTACACCCCCATCATTTCTAGCTAGCGTCTGGGGACCTTGGGTTAGGAAAGGATGGTCAAAATGTTTAAAACATTTCAAATTTAGGGTCTTGGCTTTTTTAACAAAATATTGCCATACACTGTTTAAACTTTTTAATTTTTTTTAAAAAAAAACCCTGCAGAACAAAACCTCGTTGCTTTGGGTTTGCTAAACAATTACTCTCCTGAAAGGCCCTATTTCCGGCCTGACTTACGAAGACATCCAGTAGAGGATGACCACGTTCCATTTTTAAGAAGAGGTATGACAACTTTTTATACATTATACTTTTGGCAGCAGAGTCTGAAAGATGAGAACTTGGGGCAATGGCAGAAGGGATATAAGGCAGGCCCTTATACATACCTGTATTAACATTAAAATATAAACATGTTCAGCATTAACTAATGATGTGATATTATTGCATTTTCTGTAGGGCTTGAAAGGTGGAAATCATTTTTTAAAAGTTATTTTTTATATGGTTGCGTTTCTAATTTCTTTACCCTCTTACCAGTAAGCTCTGGAATTATTTCTGATCTAATACTCACTAAAGAAATATCACTGGACTAGAATGTAACACCACAGTGCTATTGTGTTTATATAACCAAGTAAAGTACATGCCCAGAAGTCCAGTAATCTCCAGAATCATCTTCTTTGTTTTCTTCCCTCCAGGGGTTCCAATCCTACATCTGATCCCAGCTCCTTTCCCTAGAGTGTGGCACACCATGGAAGACAATGAAGAAAATCTTGACAAGCCAACCACTGACAACCTCAACAAGATTCTACAAGTATTTGTGCTGGAATATCTCAATCTGTGATGGCACACTGTTGGCTCCCACACAACTCCTTCTCTGTTTTTAAGGCTACCACTGGTTCCTCTTTAGCTGCTTCCAAAAACAAGCTTTTGGAGACTATAGGAATAAAATAGCTTAGTTTTTAATCTTTGCCCCCTAGAGGAAAATGGAAAGAACAGCAATTCTTTAAGGTTTAGTGGTACACACAACTGTGGGTAAACCAAATTCTGGCAGTGGGGAAAATAAACAATGAGACAATGACTGGACCCAGGTCACCCAGGGAGCTTTACAGTTGAGTGTTGAGTTTAACTCTGGTCTCACGTGTCACAATCAAACACTCTATAACCATTATCTTTCATTATACCCCAAACTTGGGAATGCATTTGTTAGAAAGAATGTTTAAACCTTCAACCATGTACCAGGCATGCAGGATTAACAGCATTACCTTATGGCTGTTGGTAAATTTTCCACTTTGGATAGGTGATCTAACATTTACACTACTGAGTTATTCCGAGATAAAAGTCCTAAGTCTGATTTGTATCTAATTCTTGAATATGTAGTGACCTGGATGTAGTCTTTAAAAACAGAGCACCATTCTTTGTGTTTACATTTGGATAAGCAAGTGTCTTGTATATTGGTACTGAATAATAAAATAAACACTTGTTAAGTCTGTTGGAGCCTATTTTCTCCCTCACACTTAGTTCTCCAGAGTTATGTTAGTCTGAAGGACCAAGATATACAAAATGAGTAAGATACAGTGGTACCTTGGGAAGCGAATGGGATCCGTTCCGGAGCCCCATTCGCATCCTGAATGGAATGTAACATGCGACGGCACGTCGGCACGTGCGCGGGTCGCGTTTTGCCGCTTCCGCGCATTCATGTGACGTCATTTTGAGTGTCTGCACATGCACGAGCAGCAAAACCCGGAATTAACATGCTCTGTTAGTTCCAGGTTGCCGCAGAGCACAACCCGAAAGCGCTCAACCTGAAGCACATTCAACCCGAGGTATGACTGTAATTGATTTTACTGGACATCTTCTGTGGCTTAGCAGAATACAAACAGCCCAAAGGAATGTATGGGCTATACCAAAGGGAGTTCCACTCATACAACACAACTTCAATTTCCTCTCCTCCCCCCAGAACCCAACACCCCCAAATCTGCTCCAGATGGACCCCTATCCCTTTGCAGCTGATCTTGAGGCTTAGAGAGGAAGTTCTACTGGGCACATGGAAATCTGTTGCACATGTAGAGCAGCAACATTGGATTCAGCCCTATTTTAAATTCTACCCACACCCAATGACACACGTCTCTTTGAGCTGGGTGGAAGAGGGCATATAAACCTCTTCCACATCAAGGAGAGTGACTTCGAAAAACCTGAAATGGCTCTGGTACAGTTGTCCTGCCTCAAAGAACATCATGTGCCCTTTTAGCATTAAATGGATATATCTCACAATCAAAATAACCAGACACCCATGCTAGAAAAGGAAAGGTATCTCTGTCCAGCAAGGCATTTGGGAAAGGGAAGGTGGAAAAGCCAAATCCTGAAATCAAATCACACACACACCCCCATCCTCCTTGCAGAAGGGTCCTCTGAATCACAAACAGGAGAGGGTAGGAATGTAAATGGCTGCCTTTAGTTGTGGAGAGAAACCTGGAGGTAGGAAGAAGGTGGGAGAGTCCACATGCCTGCTGCAGCAACCTGGTTCCATGCATGCTGTTAGTGTGACTGTTTTGGAGAGCAGGGTGGAGGAGAGAGGCAGCCACACTTTGTGGTTTTCCATGGTAGAAAAGTAAAGTTGATGCTGGTCACCAACTAATCTAAATCATGTTCCCTTGTAGGTAAGGACTCACTGAAGGAAAACTAGGTACAGTATATAATGTAGGCAGGTGGTATACAAATTTTCACTGGCAACAGAATGAAGGAAAAAGTATCATAATACTTATTAGGGAAACATTAAAATATGCACTCAAATCAGTTACTGACCATGCTAGTTGAAACTGCTAACAAAAAACAGTGACTGGCCTGTTGCTATATTTCCCATTTAAGCACCTTGCTTAGCTTCATGCAGAGAGGTAGCATCACTTTTTTAAAAGCAGCTGGAAAGAAGTTTTAAAATCAGTGTTTCCATAAATAAAAAATGCTACTAGATTAACCAAAGCATTCTTTCCACATACCATGCCACTACTCTGAACTCTTCAAACAGGATTAACAATAGTTTAAAAGGACCACCCTAAGATTTCCCAGCACACTGTCAAACACAGATGACAGAAATAAAAATGAATCTGTGATAGTTAACACCATAGGAGAGTTGATAACTCTTGTGAACCTGGCAGCAATATAAAGTATTTATTTAGATAAGCATCTCTTAATGTCAAATAAGATTTCAAGTGGGTCTGTTGGACCTCCAAGTGGTCATTTATATATGACACACACCTTTCCAATTAAGGAAAATGTAACTTTTAAAAATGATTGTATGATTACATCATAGGCAAAGAAGTTTTGGAGAAATTTGGTAGTTGGAAACACTCTTCATCACCATCAAGAAAATGATATAGAACCTCACTTCTGGCCAAATTTGTTATCTTCTGAAGTTCCTTGATATATTGTACTGTAATCACTTACAAAAGCAAAAATAAAACATGAATAAGCTCGCCGCTTGTATAGCTGCAACTTTTACAGTCAGAGATAGTAAATGAAACAACAAAAACACATTTTCATGATTGGAAATATTTGATCCTGGTCCATCTAAAAAATATGAATAGTCTTGTAGAAAAAAGTGAGCAATAAAATAGATTAAAAAAATAATCAAACAATAAATATGGAAAATAGTTTATTGGGGCCTGGGCTGACCTTGAGTGCCAGTTCCATATCTGTGGGGAGCATTTATTAAACCAGTCCTGAATCCCTGGGTTGCCCCTATTCCTGGGACTCCAAATCCTTGTGTGAAGACACTGCTGTAAGGTACAGTTCCACGGTTGAAGCCTAGTCTGTAGGGCCTTGTCTGAGTATTCACGAGAATGACTGGATTCATATTTTTGCCTGGTGTGTTAAAGGAGAATTCTGGAGGCGGACTACTTGCTTTAGCTGGAGTAGATGTAGCTACGTTAGAGTTTTCTGCCATTTTTAGAGGTGGCATTGGAATGATGTGATGATCTGAAAGATTCAGCATATTGTTTGCAATGGTTCCAGAGGTCAAGGTTGGCTTAATCCAGTCATCTTTGAAAATCTGAACAGTCAACGTAGACACTAGCGTATACAACCGATTGGTCACGTGAGCAAGTACCATTTGTTCATTAGCATCTCTTCGAATTCTCACGTGTACTGATCCAGCCTAGAAAGCAAAGAAGAATAAGCTCATCGCTCCCCTGCACTTGAAGCAAACAAACTGTGCAGGAGAGAAACAATCTTCAAGTGATGTTATTAAAAAGAGTGACATGCTTTGTTTTGAAAAAATAAAATAAAATAAAGTCAGGTGGGGGGATACATACCAGAGAACCAAATCCCAATGTCCAAAAATGCTCGTTTCGTACTTCTAAGACACCGTCCAATGTAGAAACCTAATTGAAGACACACAATGAATCACAATATTAGTATTAAAATGCTAATGTTTCTGACAGCTTATTCATAAAGCCCCAAGGGTTGTGTTAATAGAAAAGCTCACTTTGAGTCCAGCCTCCTTGAAATCAATGTGCTTTCTATATAAACATGCAGAAGATCAAGCCTATTTATACTTCCAACTGCATTCTTCAAAAGGCTACTCCACGTGGAACACAAGACAGCATCAGATACATCTCATAATACTGATCTGAACATTCTATATTTATATTTTAATTTATTAGTAAAGTATTAACAATGTTATTTTTTTTTTAAAAAAAATGTGTATCTATAGCTTCTATAGTATCCAAACTAAAAATGTGAACAAAGGGATCATTGGAAAATTAATGGGAGATGCTGTTTACCAAATTCCTACAAAAAGCACATATTTCATTGATACTGAAAACTGAAACACCAAGTATTAGAAAATAAGGAAATATTGGCTCCTCTCCCTTGGATACACAACCTATAAAAATATATATTGTTCATGCTCTGGGGCAAGGGTGGCCCTGGCCACTGTATACCAATGTAACATTTTAAACTAACTTACTTCTCTTATAAGTTTATCAAGCTGTCCAATCACATGAGGTGGCGTTGTCTGAAAAAACAAAAAATACTATTACTTTTAAAAACTGCCAAAGAGGGTTCCCCCCCTCATAGTTCTTAAATAACTCAACAATCTAAAGACAATAAAAGGGGCTCACTACATGGAGTGGAGCTGCTATGCCAGCTTCCTGGCAGATGGCTACCGTTGCTTAACAGGAGGGAGGGGTGAGGGGGCAGGAAAGTTGGCATAATGTAGATGCACCAAGAACACCACTTGATTTGGCTCCACCAGTGTGTTTGCGCCACACTGACCTCCCCGCCACCTCCCACTCTGTTAAGGAATAGCAGCCCACATGCCAGGAAGTTAGCATAGCAGATCCCCTACACCCAGAAGCCGCTTGGGGGGCGCTTGGGGGGGAATTGTCATCCCGCCACTCCTTGGTGTGTGGTGTGCCTCAGGGTGCAATACTCTCCCCGATGCTTTTTAACATCTTTATGCGCCCCCTCGCCCAGCTTGTCCGGAGTTTTGGGCTGGGCTGCCATCAGTATGCTGATGACACCCAACTCTATTTGTTGATGGACGGCCACCCGGACTCGGCCCCAGACACACTGATCAGATGCTTGGAGGCTGTGGCTGGATGGTTACGTGGGAGCCGGCTGAAGTTAAATCCTTCGAAGACAGAGGTCCTCTGGCTGGGACGGGACGACATGGGACTGAGGGGGCAACTCCCATCTCTTGCGGGGGTGCAATTAGTGCCAGCACCGTCCGTTAAGAGTTTGGGTGTAATCTTCGATACCTCCCTCTCCATGGAGGCGCAGATTGCAGCTACAACAAAGGCGGCATTTTTTCATCTCCGCCAAGCTAAGCAGTTGGCTCCTTACCTCTCTCGCCCTGACCTAGCCACTGTGATCCACGCGACGGTCACCTCCAGACTGGATTATTGTAACTCGCTCTACGTGGGGCTGCCCTTGAGACTGACCCAGAAACTCCAGCGGGTGCAGAATGCCGCAGCGAGACTCCTTACGGGGTCTTCGCTTAGAGATCACATTCATCCGGTGCTATACCAGCTGCACTGGCTCCCGGTGGAGTACAGGATCAGGTTTAAGGTGCTGGTTTTAACCTTCAAAGCCCTATACGGCCTAGGACCATCGTACCTACGGGACCGCCTCTCCTGGTATGCCCCACAGAGGAACTTACGATCTTCAAATAAAAACACCTTGAGGGTCCCAGGCCTCAGAGAGGTTAGGCTGGCCTCAACTAGAGCCAGGGCTTTTTCGGCTGCGGCTCCAACCTGGTGGAACGCTCTGTCACAAGAGACAAGGGCCCTGCAGGACTTGACATCTTTCCGCAGGGCCTGCAAGACAGAGCTGTTCCACCTGGCATTTGGTCAGGGCGCAGCCTGACCCCCTCCTCTGGCAATCTTTACAAAGCTTTAGTTTATGGTTGCCATCAATTTTGATTTTAATTCATTTTTATAATGTTTTATAATGTCATACTGTTTTAATGTTGTTAGCCGCCCTGAGCCCGGCTTCGGCTGGGGAGGGCGGGATATAAATAAAATTTTTTATTATTATTATTATTATTATTATTATTATTATTATTATTATTCTGCTGAGGATGCACTATGGACACTAAAGTGGGACTCTAAAAAACGACACTGTGCTTTCACCTCTTAATAGGCGCGTTCTTGCTCAAGGTTCTAGCAAACTAGCCATGTTCTCCTCCCAGGATACTCCACTCCGTAACCCTCCCCACCCACACCTCCAGGTTTTCTTTCCTGACTGACATGCATCATTCTGTGGTTGTTGGGGGCTTGAGCATGCTCACTTCTCACCAGGCCTTTTTCTGCCCCTGTAGGCCTTTGTTTACAATTCAGTGAAATATTTTAAAATTTACATTTATTTATTTGTAAAATTTGGAGACTGCTTTCCACCAGATTGTCCCATAACACTATCCCCCAGTCTTAAAAAATACATTCATGAAGACAAAAGGCAAGTAAAACAAATAAAAGATTACAACAGTAGAGCACTCAAATTCAGAACCAACTAAACAGATCCTCTAAAGACATAGAAAAGATCTGTTTTTAACCATATGGTGAAAAGCCACCAATGATTATGCCAGCCACACTCCCAGGGGGGTGGAATTCTAGAGTTGTGGCACAATGGCCAAGAAGTGCTTGTCTTGCATCCCAGAATGACAGAGCACACTCTGCACTAGAACCATGAAGGAGGCCCCCTCAACTATCTCAAAGTATAGGCTGGTTGATATGGGGAGAGATGCTCCATCAGTTATCCACGTTCCAAGTCATTCTAGGCTTTATATACCAACAGCAGCATCTTAAATTGGGTCCAGTATCATATAGGCAGCTGTTGCAAATCCTGCATATTAGGTGTAATATGGAACATTTTTTAACATTTCATAAAGTAAGAGGCTGTGTGTGTGTGTTTTTTACATTAAATGGGTGATGCCAACCTTGGCTACACTGAAAGATGCTATCACAAAGTCACTTCTCTCATTGGCTCACCTGAAGCAATACCTTCCCACTGTAGACGCTCATGGGATACATGGTACCAAACGTCATCAAGGCAATGGCTAGAGCAGAGGCAGTATCTACTGCAAAATAATTACTGAAAGAAACAAGGGTAACATTAGCGGGCACACCTGTTTTTCAGCCTTCAGTATCTATGAATGTCTTCTTTAAATTCATGAGTACTTACTTAATTTCGATTAGCATGTATGTAATGCAAAGAGCTAAAGCCCCGGCAAGGTCGATCAAGATGAAAGGGTTCATGCGTGGAAGAAAGATGCTGCTCAGCCCAGGAATGATCCCACACAAACTAAAAGAAAGCGAGGAATAAGATGGATCAATAGTGGATTTTCACATTTTATACACACACACAACAACAACAACAACAACAACAACAACAACAACAACATATATAATTTCATACTCTTACTTTCTTTACCCTCTTTCCTTGACTTCCCCCCACCCCCTCTTCCTACATCCCAATTCCAATAATTAATTCAGCAAGTTCTTATCTCTCATCTTTAACATATTATTATTATTTTTAAAACTTAACTCTTTTTACTTATCCACATTTAACTTATCCAATTCTCTTATAAACATTAAATCTTTTTTCTAAGGTCGACCTAATTTCTCTCCCACGAATTTCTCCCTTTATATTTTAATTAATTACATGTCATAATGGCCAAATACCCAAATCATAAAATTTTAAAATTCTGTTCTCCCCTCCCTCCCTACCCCGGTTTCCATCCCTTATGTCCACAGAAACAGTTCCTAGCCCGGATTCCTCACATCCGAGGCCTTCAAGTCTCTGTCAGTCTCTCTCCGTCGATTTTGTTGGTAACCCTTTTTGTTGGTCCTCAGGTCTCGAAGGAGTTCAGTCGCAGTCACACCAAGTTTTCTTCCATCCAAAATACTTAAAAGCAGTTGCTGCAAAAGGTCAGCTGCTCTCCCATACTCAAAGAGGAAGTCCCAATCATATTTCTTTATTCTTTTAAATTCCAGTATTCCAGGTACTCCAGGGACTTCCTCCTTCATCTTTCTCATCTTTCGCAGATTTGTAATCCGAAGATCTTCTTCTTTATTTCCTGACAATATAGGCTTCTGATTGGTATTTTCCTTTTCCGCTCCTTCTTTCCTCTCCACCTGTTCCAAAAATGTCTCTTCTGGTTCAGCTGCAGATTTCTTATTAGTCAAATCCTTTATGCATTCAGCAGAGTTGTTTGTTTTAGAATTCAAGGTCATAAGTTCTTTGTTCATAGCCGTACTCTGCTCTTGCAGGATTCCCACGAGAAAAAACATTTTTTCTATCTCTGCCAGTAATTTTCCCTCTGCAGCCATTGTAATGTCTCTAGTTCCCCCTAGGGGGATTCCAATTACTTGATAGTCCTTTTCCAACAGTCCGTTACTTATTGTTTATAGCTACGTTGTTTCCAACCACCTCAGTTCAAATGCAACACTTTTAATTCAGAGAGTTATTAAGTAACAAAGTTCTTAACTTTAACCACCCGTTTAACAGCTCCTTTGACAGCTGTCAAACTCCTTATTCTTTTTCCTCCGGCTTACGCACAGGACACTCCCGGGTTCGGGGGGGGGGGGGGTTTACACAAAAGCTTCCAAAATTCCTCACTTTCTCTCCAGCACAAAGACTTCTTCTGTCAAATTCATTGAAGTATCTTTTATCTGACACCAAAAACAATACTCTCCACCTTAGTTCTCCAATCCTTGCTTTAGATCGTTTGTAGGTAGGGGGGGTGCGGACTTCCCTTTAGCACATCCCCCGATTGTACCGAATTCAAAGGTATAAATTTGAAAGTCCAGATTCCAATCTACTCACGGGTTGTTTATTTTCCAGTCCGAATTTTGGGGAAAAAGTCAGCGCTCTCCGGCCATGGCACGCGGCTACGCTCCACTGAAGTAGCGGTCTACTCACAGCACCACGCCGCTCCCCGTACCCTCTCCGTAGCCTTTAAAAAGGCTCTTCGTGGGTCGGGGAAGGCGCTTAAAGGTGCACGCCGAGTCACCAAGTCCGCAGGCTTCCGCGCCTGCGGTTTCTAAGGGTCCCCGCGTCGCCGGCGCGGTAAGACCCGTCCTCAGCAGAGCCGATTCCCTCCGGAGCTCGGAGGGAATCCGCCATTAATCCGATCGCGCTAACCCGGAAGTGCTAAGATGGATCAATAGTGGAAACATCCAGTTAAACAGCAACACACGCAATTTATAGGTACAGTGATGGCTCTTATGGCAGCCCTCTGCAGACAGGGAACTCTACTTGTCTCAGGTGTGAGCCTTATTGCTGAGGGAAATGATATAAGGGACAGGAGCGTACCTAAATGCTAAAATAAAATCAAGGAAAAAGCTCTTCAATTTTAGTTACAGATATTTCCTCCCAGCTCTAACTGATGGTGCCCAGTTTCATAAAAGGCTTTAGCTACTGAAATGACATGAGGGCCTCTCCAACTATAACTTATTTATTTATGGCAGAGCACACACTTTGCATTCAGGTGGTTCTCAATTCAATCCCTGGCATCATTCATCAGTTAAGAGGATCAGGTGGCACATGCTGGGAAACAGAATTCTGCCTGAAATCCTGGAAAGCAGCTGCTAATCAAGTGTTGACAGAATGGATTAGGCAGAGAAATAGTCTGACTTATAGTAGTCTGACTATAAGGCAGCTTTTTATGCAAAAGTGGACATGGGGAATCATCTTGCTTTTTCATATATGTATTTTAAGAAACTTAACATGAAGGCCACCACCAGCCACCATATGATCTGATGACGGACAGGATACAAACGTTATTGGGGAATTCAAACTCTTCTTGATCCTACTCTCACTCATAAAGAGGGAGGTGTTTCACGATGTTAACCAGAGCAGAGACAGATACCATCAAGTATCAACCTAGCAAATTCAAAACACTTTCATATTATTGTGACATTTTCTAGAAACATTTTCCAGAAATCCACTTTTCCCAAGACCAGATGGAAACATAGGACAGTTGGTTTAGCAATGATGTCAGGTTTCTAAACCATTACACCAAATGAGAGCAAACACAGACCACCACAACTGAATACTTTGGGAAAATGTAGGAACTATGTACCTTGTCTTCTAAATTCTGTTTTATTTCTGCTCAGTAACTCATCTTACAGTAAGGCCATTTTAGTAGGGGGAAGAAGGTGCAGGTCAGAGGCAGTCCTTGGTCTTGTCAAACTTCATGACCAGCAAGGCCCATGGCCAAACTCGCTATTCCTTCTATATAAACCTTGCCATTCACTGGCAACAGGCATGGGAAGATTTAGTCCAAGGGCTGCCAGCTGCTGATCTGTAATGTCTTATTTTTGCAGCAGCAAAAAAAGAAAAGAAAAAAGGCAATGTTGTCCTAGGCTGCATCAATGGAAATATAGTGTCCAGATCAAGGAAAGTAAAACTACCACTCTATTCTGCCTTGGGCAGATCACATATGGAGTACTGTGTCCAGTTCTGGGCACCACAATTTACGAGGGATATTGACAAGCTGGAACATGTGCAAAGGAGGGCAACCAAGATGATCAAGAATGTGGAAACCAAGTCTTATGAGAAACATTTGAGGGAGTTGGGTATGTTTAGCTTGGATAAGAAGAGACTGAGATGAGATATGATAGCAATCTTCAAATATTTAAAGGGCTGTTACATGGAAGATGAAGGAGGCTTTTCTCCTGCTCTAGATGGTTGGATTTCGACCACTGGATTCAAGTTACAAGAAAGGAGATTCTGACTAAACATTAGGAAGCACTTTCTGACAGTAACAGCTGTTCGACAGTGGAACAGTCTCCCTTGGAAGGTAGTGGACTCTCCTTCCTTGGAGGTTTTTAAGCAGAGGTTGGATGGCCAACTGTCATGGATGCTTTAGTTGAAATTCCTGCACAGCAGGGAGTTAGACTAGATGATGCTCAGGATCCCTTCCAACTGTATAATTCTATGGCTCCATTATTCTGTTACCATATCATCATTTTAACTTACCTCCTACTGAGATCTGCAACATGTTCCTGAAGCCAACTTGTACTTGCAGCTACAAAAAAAAACCCACCATAGCAAATATTATTATTAGAATACTTATGATAGCATGTCAGTCACTAAAACACACAGAAACATATTTTTGAAAACTGCAAGTGCAATTCTATGTGAGGCCTGCAGGAAAATAATAGGTCTGGATATATGTTTTATTGTTCCAGGTCAACTCACTTATTGTGCCAGCATAGCTACAGTGTTCTTTAGCATCATTACTTTAATAATAGTATTCTGATATTGTAAGAACAATATACAAGACTGGTTTGCACAGGTGTGAGTCAGGGTTCAGTGGCAGGTGTTTCTTAAAACAGTATTTTAAAATATTTCTAAGCCTTTCTGGGAAATCCAACATGCCTTTCAGAAATAAAAAATGCAAAATGACAAAATGAGCAATGCAAAAGTTAAAATCATCCTATACCCCCCCCCAAAAAAGAGAAAATCCAATAAAACATTTTCCCCAGCAACAGTAACCAAAGTCCAGTGAATAAAAAGATCAGACAAAAATACTATAGCTTGACAAGTATATATATGAAACTGAACACTTAAGCTTATTGACATTTAAAACGTTTTGATAAAGGTGTTTGCAGGTGTAGACCTTGATAATATGGCACCATGTGCCAGGGCAAAATTTGCTGCCCTCCCCACAGCCCTCCTGCGACCTTCCCAAAGCCAGGTAAGGGAGGTGCTGGGCTTTGGGAAAGAGGCGCGAAGACTCTGAAAGGGTCCTAGAGTCCTTACGACTCCTTCTCAAAGCTGGGCAAGTGCTAACTAGACTTTGGGAAGGAGGTGGGAGGACTCTAGGACCCTGTCAGAGCCCTCAGACTTCCTTCCCAAACCAGGTCCTTACTAGGCTTTGAGGAGGCAGAAAGGTGCCCCCTTGGCTCAGCGACTTGTGACTTGTGCGGGGGCTCTGTCCTAAATCAGCCTGTGACATGTGCATAAGCAAGCCTCATCAACTTAAGATTTACACACCTTCCATAACTGTTTTTTAGATAAAGCATCATCTAGATGTGAACAACTGTTACTCAGAGGCACCCACAAGTACATTTGTCAGGAAGAATTGCCCCAGGCTCTCTGGCAAGTAGCATCACTCAGCAAAGAGTTCTCATTGGCAGTACAATTTGGAGAGCATGTTTCTTCTCCACTGCAAATGAGAAAACACCACCCACTTCTCCCAGGTCCTCTAGGTATACAAGAAGATTTGGGGGAGAGGAGGGGCTGGGTGGCAGTCAAAAATAGTGGCTAGCCAGAAAGTAAAATTGTTTTTTGTAAGTAACTCAGATCTCCAAATCCATGGACATTCACTCACTTTAGTTTTAACACATGTATTCATTACGTACCTTCAGAGACATAACCAAAAGGTTTATTCCTAATAGAAAGCATTGTAAACAGGTTGAAGGAGAGTGCCACAAAGGTACCAACCAACAATCGACCCCTAAAAAGAAGAAATCAATTTTAATGCCATTGACTATCATAATATTCCACCAAATACTAGTTACCTTAGCCAGTTTTTTTATTTACTAACCAGTTTTTCATCCCATTTTTCTTCTTCATTTAGCTACATTTAATCAGCTTTTATTGAAATAGAAGACTTATGTCTTTAATCTTATTCCAATGTATACAGGAGAATTACAGTTCTGCTCTACAATATTTATCCATGAGTGTTACATCCCCAGCAGCAAACATATAAATATCTTTTTTTAAATATCTTTCCCCACAACTATGAGTTAATTTTTAACTACAAATACAATTGAGAGACATTAAATTCAAAAGGAATTTTGCCAATGGCCTCAATATCATGTCAGCGTAAACTTTATTGTTCTGCGTTTAACAATGTGGAGAATTAATACTGTATTAGCCATGTCCCTTTATCCCTGTAATATTTAATTCAATACTTTTGCATATTAAAAGCACTTACGTGTGAATCTCTGGTTGTTCCAGAAATCGTTCAGCACTACAAGACACAATAATAATAGTTTTATAGTTAACTGTTCTTTCAAGACATCTGTTACAAAGCAATCCTACTGGTGGAACAGGAGGCATAGTGGATCCAAATCCCTCTGAGCTCATGCCAGCAGGGTAGAAGATGAGGGATTGCCCATCTTTCTTTTTTGCCTTCCTTTGGAGGTTCTCCTTTTAAATAACATACATACAAAAATACATATACCAGCCCCAGGGCCTGTTCACTTCCCCCCCCAACCCCTGCCTTGCCTCATTCCAGGACAGGGTTAGAGGACTAGGAGGGTTTTGGACCGAGCAGATCCAATGCCTTCCCCAATCTGTCCCAAGAACCCCTCTCTGCCATTGGATTTTGCTGCTGCAGGGAGGCCCCCATGGTTGGAACTCCCTCTCCAAAGATGCACCTCTTTCTCTGCCTATGAAGAGGGAGATTCACAAAATCCCAAGGACCAAAGGATTACAGCCTTAGTCACACATCATGTGTATGTACACCATCACAAAGCAGCAAGATGAGGACTATGGTGTCAAAAATTAAAATTGACTTCTAGCATTATTTAGTTCCTCTTGTTACATATCAGTCGTAAGTGCAAGCAATATTCCTACCTTTCCTTGAGTATAAAGAGCGCCCCAAGCTGTGCTAGAACTGTGGAAGCAAATACTGCTAGGACTTCAAATCTCTCAAACCTGAAATTTGAGAGGTCAAACATTTTAAAATCAATATGGGCAGACAAGTATTCTGATCAGGAAGAAAACTCTCAGCACATTCAGAGGGACTTGCTTGCAAAGCTGAATTATTTGTCCTGTACAATAAACTGTGAGGAAACTATTTTCTCATAGATTGGTTAAAATGGTGTAAGGCCTTCAGGGACCAAATAAAATGGTGCAGGGCCGGGGACAGATGATGATCTGACCTATAGGTGCATAAGTTGGCAATCCCTGCATTAAGGGTCTCGCATCTGAAGCGAATATATATGTTGGTATCAGGCAAAAACAAGGCTAGAATGAAATCTTACACACAATACCATTTTTGCATGCAAGGTCCAAACTTCTTTATATAAATATGGCTGATTGTACAAGTTTTGCACATTTTCATGTTTTTTTAATTAAAAAAAACCCTTACATGTTTATCACATACTTTAGAACAAATATTTTCAGGAGACATGAAATATCAGCATATCACTTACCCAAATGAATAAGCTGGGCTGGGCTTCTTCATCATTACCCAATAACTTATCAAGCATGTTATTAAACTATATTAAAAGAAAACAATGGAAATTCAAATAAGCAAAATCTAGCTAATAAAAACTCAGTTTTCAATAATTCATTAATTTATTGAAATAAAGTTGCTTTGGCAGTGCAACTGCATACAGAAAGACAGAGCAATAAGCTCCATTATGTTCAACGGGTCTTAGTTCCTGGTACATTGTACTTGGATTAGACCCACTGAAATTGATGGACCTGATCAGTCATGCCCATTAATTTCCATGGGTCTACCATGGGTATGACTAACATTGGTTTTAGATAATAGTATAAAGAAAATGTCACATACATTATATGGAAGTGTTACAAAATGAGATGAGGATTTTTAAAAAAAACATACCTGAAAAGATCAAAGATAGTTAGGTAGGTATATGCAGTTAAAGCTGTGGAAAGAAGGTTTATACTTTACTTACACATAAATACACAATAAAGAATGAATACACAGTGAAGAAGCTTCAAGTTCTCCTGCCTGCAAAATATTCCTTTCAAGGATTAAACACTTCATACCATTACCTACGTACTCGCATGTCTTCTAAAGATACAAGACACATTTTACAATAGTGGTGGGGAAACTGTGACCCTCCAAATATTGCATCACGACTACTGGTTGCCTATGCTTTGTGCTCATATGCTCAGTAGTCAAACCGTGGGTTGCAAGACAGCTCAAGGGAATTATAAGTGCTAATATTCTGGGACTGCTCCACTGCAGCTGGAAGACAAGCAGCAGCTAAAGCTGTAAGCAGCTGCTCCTGGAGTCTCAATGAAGAGCCCATGGGCATCATGGTGCCCTCAGAAAAACTGCTCATTTTTTGGTCTGATTTTAATTTGTGGGGATTATTTGGTGGGAAGGGCTACCTATTTGGGCAGGGTTCCTCTTTTTTCTTCTTTTTCTTGCCTGTTCTTTTTTCAGAGTCTGCATGTTTAGGGATGTTCTGAGCATCACCAGTTTTTCATCTATGAAATGGCTGTATCGTGGTGCCCACTAGGGCTGGGTGATATCTGGTTTTCAACACTATCACCAACTAAACACTGTGATATACTGATATATCACAATGTCTGGAATAAGGACGGAGCAATGTAGAGGTATTGGCTGGCTTCACGGTTTTTCTCACATCGTGATTTCTGCCAGCGTCTGCTCTTGTGATCTGCTGCCCCCTGCAGGAAGTAGGGAAGAGCTACGCTGGCAGAGTTAACAGGGACTGAAGGAATTGAGAGAAGCATTGTGATTTTTGTACAGCACATTCACACATCATGATTCACAATATATTGGCAGGCCATGTCAAAAATTATGAAACTAATATCACAATATGGACTTCAAATCAGTTTTGGACGATATATTAATATAACACCTAGCCCTAGTGCCCACAACAGTTTCTTAAATTTTCAGATGTGCTCCTAGACCCATAAAGTTCGGGGAAGCCTCATCTACTCTACTCCTGTCCTTCAAGTCAATGCCTAGAGCAAGGATAGGGAAACTCTAGCCCTCCAGATGTTAGGAACAAAGCTGCCTTTTACAACGTCAGACCATCGGTCCATCTAACTTAGTACCGTCTACACTGATGAGCAGTAGCTCTCCAAGGTTTCGGACATGAGTCTCTCTGTTTGAAGCTGGAGCCTTTTGCATGCAAAGCATCTGCTGTATCACTGAGCTCCCTTCGGCCTCAAAACAGTGTGGCTCAGGCCCACAAGTGTTTTAGTCTACCAGCATCTGAAAGGCCACTGGTTCCCCATCCCTGGCCTAGAGCAATATGAGGGGTCTGGTTGCCAGGAAGCGAGGAAGGCACTAGGTGCAAAGGAGCACCATACATGTCAGAATTATCTTACCCACTCACCCAGCCACAGATTTAACTTTAAAAAAACCCAAAAAACTCTACATAACTGCACAAGCCACATAACCCAAGAAGGGCATGCTTTTGCAAAACCTAAGCAAGAATAAAAATGACAACCAAGGCAAAAAAAGTGCACAGGGTCATGATCAGCTCCACTCACAAGAAGCAGTCATTATATCTGTGATCCATGCATATTTGCAATGTGGGGAAATGTGCCCAAATTGGGCACAAAAGCAGCTAGCTCCACAGATTTCTAAGTACTTTAAGAACTAACAGTGCCAATGTGATCAAGGAGCATTCATCTGGTACAGACCTGGCAATTAACTGCAAATTCAGACAAAGGCTTACAGACTGTAGGATTATTCTTAATAGCCCCTGCCTCAAGAATACTCCAGGGGAGGAACAACAAGAATGCTTAGACCATTTAAAATACATTTTGGAAGAAGTACACGATAGACACAGTTAGATATCACAAGATGCTCACAGATCTACAACTCTTCTAATTATAATATAGACTGCTTAATTCTGTTACACATACAGGATTCTGCTTCTTTATATTAATACTATTATCAGTTTACTATGCAGAAGCATTTAAATGCAATAACATAAACATACCTATGCTGTTTGTTGAACTGCACCACATAAGGAGGAAGCCAGTACATACTATGTTTATCGCACCAAACAACAAGATCTTCCATGACTGTAAATGACAATCGTTAAAGTGACTACTTATCAAGAGAATTGCAATAAAGCTTATTTGTCATAAAAAAAAACCTTACAATCCTGCAACACACTCACACAGTTTTGAATGAGCATTTTACGCCACCATTAGCTTTAACACTCTTGCTGATCTTAAGAGACAGCAGCGAAGCATACTCTTGACCAGTGGTTCCAGTTGGTGATCCATGGACCCCCAGGGATCTGTGTAACCCACCCAGGGGGTCCTTGGCACCATTCACATAACAAAAAGTACCATAGAGGTATCAAAGTTTTCAAAAGTAGGGTCTCCATTGCTTGGATTTTGAAAAACGGGGGGTCCACAGTACTTAGCTAATTGTGAACCACTGCTAGTCTAGACCACATGTGAGGAACCTTTGGCTCTCCAGCTGTTGCTAAACTACAGCTCCTATTATCCTTGGCCAGTGCCCATGCTTGTTGGGGCTGATGGGAGCTGTAGTTCAGCAACATCTGGTAAGCTAAAAGTTCCCCACACCTGTTCTAGACAGCTGTATGTACACTTCATTCAGATGGTCATTCAAAGCCTCAAAAACGATTTATGAAGTGTGCTCCTCCTTCCTCTGGTGTGCCACTTTCAGCGCAAAGATCCTAGCTTACATTAAGACAAAATTACCAAACTGGGGAACTAGGGCTAACTAGCCATGAAAATAAACCAGGAGAGGAGGAGGAGATGGGTAAGGGAGGAGTATACAGCCAGTGTATTCATCCCTAACTTCATAAAATCACAGACAGCAAGGAGACTCTCATCAGTTCAGAAAGTAGTACAAAATCACACAACAAATTAAAATCAAACAGGAGCAAATAAAGACAGGCAATTGCAGCATAAACATTGTCTGAAACAACCTGGCAGTATGTCCCTCTTCCAAAATCATTTATTAATGTCATATCGTCTAATGAAAAACAAATATTTATTGGAATCAAGTTTCTGTTACAGCAAGCAAAGAGGTGTATTTCTCTGAGAAGACATGTAACTAGAGTTTTAGTGTCTGTACTGTAAAATAAAACTTTACCCTTCGATCGGCAGCTACTGATCTAAATTCCTGTGTTAACTTGCCAAGTAGAGACCTCTGTGATTTGCGAAATAAGTGTATTGTCCCCTGCAAATAAAAAAGCAATAGCACAAATCGTTGTCAATCTCTTAATTATTGAAACTTTCCATTTCTTCAGTCACATTCCCCAAAATGAGCTTGTTTTCTGAACGCTGGCCTTTATTATAAGGAAAGTTGTTTCACCAATGTTACACACTGTCGCAAAGTAACACTTACTTAGGAGATAAGAATAAATACAGTTAACCCTGGCAAGCAGGGACAAGCCCGGGTTGTAAAAGCTCCTGTGCCCTTAAGAGCCATATAACAGGCAGGAATTCAGTAAATGAAGCTCTCATTATCACAGCATCCTGCACCAAGTGTTTGTTTGGGGGGTTTTTTCATTTATCACATTTCTAACCCATTTGGACTCTAATAATTTTGAGGTGGTTTTATCTCCACTATATCTCTATAAATTTGGTTAGCTTAACAGATGGTTAGTTGCTCAGGGGCCTACCACCAAACTCTGTGGCTGAAAAGGAGTTTGAACTCAGACATGCATGTCAAGATTGTCCCCTCAAGTCCAGACTAGGGTCTCTTTGTAGAAATCTGATACACATTAAACCCGTGGTTCCCAATGTGGGGTACAATTTGATTTTTAAGAGGGGGGCGATTAGAGAATGAGTTATTAACAGTTAATGGCCTTTTAGGCTTCCTCCACGTGAATAAGAGTTCACTTTTTGAATAATAAGAATTATATGTCACAAGGGGGGGGGGGCATCAGGATTTTAGAGATGCTTAGGTGGGGCATGACCCAAAAAAGGTTGGGAACCACTGCATTAAACTGTTGCTAATTTTTTTATACCCTGCTTTTCAAACAACTTATCCAGTCAGTCCACAGGAGGAGGAGAACCTTTTTACAGGGCATGGGCCTGTAAACCAACTTGCTAATGGTTGCAGTTCGAACTGCTGCTAAGGGAACAGCTGCAGGGCCCGGTTCGAAAGCTGGCAACCTCCTATGCCTTGCTCCGTAACCACTACACTGTGAAGAAGCAGCGTCACGGTGCCATGACGAGGCGCAGAGAGCCTGACCTCTGAAAAGTGACGTCAACCTCCGCAGCTACCCAATGAAAGGAAGCCGAGCCTTAAGAACTGGCAAGCCAGAACCGGGGTTCTGAGAGGTCCTCGCGCCGCACCCCCGAGCTGCGCGTGCGCGTTGGCTCTTCCCGCGCCAGCTGAGTCCGAGGCCTCAACCGTCGTCCCTCGTCTCCTCCCCACCCCCGCGCCCCGCTTCGAGGTGGAAACAGAAGGCAACTCACCATGTTGAGGAACAAGTGGCTCCCCAAAGGGGCCGGAAAAGGCTGGCTCCTCCTGTCACCATGGAGACGAGGCGGGAGCCGAAGGAGCCGGCGTGTAATTGGCCGAGCCCAGCATAGGAGCAGGAACTGACGCGAGGCCTTCGCCCCGGCGCTGCCTCCTCAAGATGCCGCGGTGCCTTAGTTAGCGTTGTGGCAGGCAGGGCGGGGCGAGAGAGAGAGAGAGAAAGAGAAGAGGGCGGAAGGCAGCTGCGCATGCGCCAGCTCTGAATGAAGCAACGGGGAAACTGTCGGGTAAAGCCGGTAGCGTTGCCGCAGCGTCGTTGGCGCCCACGCGGAGGAGGAGCTGTGCGCTTTTAGGCAGCCGGTCACTGTCGGAAACGGATCACGGGGGAAACCTTCCCTGGCTTTTACACACCGTCTCTCTCTCTCTTCCAATGTGTTCGTTTATTTATTCATCATCAATATGCTTCATGTGTACCCCTGTTGTATCCCTCTTTAACCTCGCCTCGCAGACGACCGCAGAGAAGGAAGGAAGAGCGCAGCGTTCTAAGTCAGTGTTAAATCTACTGGTACAAGTGCCACAAGCACATTTAGATTCTTGCTATGATTATGCTCTCTGCTGTAGAGCTGGGAACTCTTTCAGCCCAAGGACATCATTCCAATACTCAGTGGGGCCAAGCATTGCTCCCTCTCTCCGCTGAGCTGTGCAAACCCTTACACCCCATTGCGGTGCACCCTCTCCAGGGAGGTCCAACCTACACTATTTGTCCTCAGTTGATCCACTGAGCGGTGGTATCAACTAGTGCACAGCAACGGGGTGGAAATTGGATTTAATCCTCCCCTCCAACTAGGGTGGGAAGAAAATTGTGCTCTCCCACATCTTTGTTGAGCGGTAGGGAAGGTTCAAGTTTTCTTTACCATCCAGACACTGGGAGGAAGTTCTTCCTGGTGTTAGAGCAGGGAGTTTTAAACCTCCCCACCCTGACCCCGCAGACCATGATGGAGATGAAAATAAGGCCCTCTCCATTCCACCACAGAAAGGGTGCAGTTCTCATCCCCATCCTGGTCTAGATACATGGGCTGAGGAAGATGCTGATTAGGCCAATAGGCTGGATGTTTCCCATCCCTTGACCAAGAGATTATGGTTGGGGAACTTCTTAATGGCAAAAGTTACCTGGAAAACGTGGTTAGGTTGATAAAATACTTAGATGAAAATATTTAGAGGAGTGTTATATTTCACATCTGGTAGAACAAAGGTATTAGTTTAATTTTATCTACATGTTGCATGTGACAAGGGCTTGCTTTCAGCATTTGTAATATTAAAGTAATCACCCAAATTATTGTTTTAACTTTTTTATTTAGAATCTTAACAAATTGAGGTAATAAAAATTAAAAATGTTGTTTTACACATTTTATTTCATTAGAACTTACATTAATTTTTAATACTGTTTCAGAGAAACCAAATGGAAATAATCTTCAAAAATTTTCCATGATCTTCTTTCACATGAGAAATATTAACAGCATAGGCAACAGATCTGAAAGGCATGTACTAAAGGAAAGTACTAAAACTGTACATGAAGACAAATTGCAACATGTTATCAAGAAAATCAAACTTCTCAATCCAATGTGAACATTTTTCATGCTTTTACACATTTTCCCATTAAGGTTTCATATCTTAATACTGAATAACTATGTCCAATATTCAGAAAAAGAAGTTGGGGGTGGGGAGAAGCCATCTGAGAATTCTCATTGAGGAAACATAACATAGTCTTTCCACAGCTTTGAAACTGCTCAGTATGAACAGTGCTGCTGGTTTTGACAGGACTTTTGGTTTTAAATTCAAAACAGCTATTTATATCTCATGGTCCTTCTTAAAGGATGCTACTTTAGAAAATCCCTCAATGACAGAAAAGGTTACAGCTGCCTAATAGCATTTTCAGGGAACAAGTCAATGTAATCTACATATACATATACAAATGTTGTTCTTTGCTATGACTAGCATAATGCATCAGTTAGATGGAAAGTCTAATACTTTATTGTAGTTTCCTTTCAGCTGCCTAGGACTCCAGTACTATAACAAATGATACCTCAAATGGTCACATACAATATTGCAGTATGTACCAATAGACAAATCTAGTCATTATCTTGGACTCAACTCAAGTTATCACCAGGTTTTCTCTAATGGCTTAAGGTCTATGCTATAATACATATGAATTTAGCAACTACTTAAGACACCTGACAACAAGCAAAGGACCAAATCATATTACTGAAGTAGGGGTGATAGAGTAGACCCATTAAACTCAGTGGACTTTAATTCAGTTCATTTATTTTAATAGATCTCCTCTAAGTATTGGTTAACATTAGCTATCACCCTATAAGGTGAATGAAACTGCATTAGTCATGTCCACATTTGTCTTAAGATAGTACAAAATTAGGAGTGTAAGAGCTACACCATTAGGTAACCACTAGTTGCACCACACAGTTGTGTTCCCCAGCCCCATTTTGAATTTGGTATGTGTTAAGAGTTAATTTGTTTAACTGAACTCTGGATAATCTTTAAATAAAAAACACCAAACTTGAGTACAAGAGTGAAAGGCTTGCCATTCCCACCAATGGGAAAAAAAAACAAGAAAACCAAACTAAAACATTTGTAATTCCTGTGGAACAACTGGAAATACATAGAACGGTCAAACCTATTACAGAGCACAAAAGGGCATAAGGAACACTAGGATACAGAGAGTTGTATTTTGTTCAAGTAAGCAGCTGTTGCTGAAGTCTTCCCATTCAGTTGACTCATTCAGAATTTAATGCATCTAGAGCGTTAAGTATTGCTAGGTTCAAATAGCAGGAAAATTCTTCAACACATTTCCTGAATATTGCCTTTAGAGGGCAATTTCTCAAGCAGCAACGAGTCCTTCACTCCGGCCTACATAAAATTGCTTGCTCTGGAATTAGCTAGACTGGATGTAAGCCTGAACTCAGTTAGGGGTTCTTAGTCCCATGTAGTTAGTAAGCTTAAAGCAAACAATTTCAGCCTTAAGTTATAACTAATCAGTGACTAGGATCACCACATACATTTTCAAGACATGAACTATTTTGAGCTTTTAACAAAGCTTTTCTACTTGTTTATCTCATCCAGGTTTCCTAACCACAATATTCAGTTAGGAAGGTGATTCAAAATATAAAAGCTCAATGTTCTAGGAAAACATTGGGAATTCATGACAGGGTCATCCAACTTATACAAGTAAGATCTTTCCAAAAAGTTAAAACTATTATATTAGCTTACTGTACGTAAGATAGAATACAATTGGAATCACTTTACACACAATCATGTCATAATCACATCAGTGTTTCCTCACAATGAAAATAAGGTGTATGTCACGCATAAATTTATCCATCGTCTAATAAATAGCTCATGGTATCTATTAAAAAATAATGACTTTTCTGTCCATGTAGGCAGTCAACTTGTACTACCACATAGGGCCTACTTTACCATTCATGCAATGAGGGGCACTGCACAATATTTCTACCTTCAGACGATACAGGGAAGTGGCCTTGACCAAGAAAGGAAATCTGTGATTAGTTATGTATCAAGAGATGATACTCAATGGTCGCTAGCTAAATATGCATGACAAATTTTAGCCCAAACAGCAAGTAATGCCACCTACATTGAACTTTCAGTGCAAAGAAACTTAAAGATTACAAACAAACTAGAAGGACATTGAAGGCATCAAAGTGTGAGGAAATATCAAGTTTTTTTCAGCTTCCAGAGGCTGTTCACAATTAGTTTACTCGGAAGCTTCGGATACTAATGAAGATACCAGCCATTATAGATAACAGCCATTATAGTGAAATATCCAGTTGCAGTGCCTTAACAAATCTTGTTTGTTTTTAGCAACCACTATAGGTCTTAGAGCTATCTAGATTTTCATGTGCGCAACTAGCATGGCATTGCACTTTTAGCATGCTATCAACGCCGATAGCTTGCAATAGATAAAGAAGGCTATGTAGAAGTGCTCAAAGCCCCTCAGTTCAAGATCAATCGGTTTTATTTTTTACTTCAATGGCAAAGAGTTATATTTTTTCAAAAGAATTTTGACAGTCCCATTTCAAATCAATATGGTCAAATTAAATCTTCCCTAGAACTAGAAAGCATAATTTTAAACATTGAGAAAATATGCATACATTTATTCTCAACAGAATTTTCTTTGTTTCTTCTAATTTTCCATCCTCTTGATAACTTCCATCAATGTATCAAAGATGGAAATTTTCTTCTTACATTTAGTGTCCTTTTTAAAGTCAGCTGTGCCTCTACAAACCAAGCACATGAAGGATATAAAAAGTCTAATGCAATTAAAGAAGTAACCAAGACCACGATTACCAGAAGATTATAAAATTACCCAAGAAGAACCTTCTTTGGGTTTCTGTCACTGTAAATATGAAATTTAACACCAAAGAGAAATACTGCGGTCCTTTTATCCTTACTCTTGGTCTAAGAGACAACAGTATAGAAACAAGTATCCAACCACAGAAAGTTTATATAAATACATTAGAGAGACACTGCAGGAAGTGAATGTCGTAAAACTGGTAACTTTAATCCATTCAGAGTTTCATTTGGTTGAAATGGTCAGTGCTGTTCTGTGAAAGAAAGCTTTCTAAGCTGTTTTATGACTGTAGAACTCCAAGAGAATGAAGGGTGGCAGACCAGTTTCTTTGTGTCCCAGTATTCACAATGCTGTCCTTCCTGATGCATATGAAGTGTTTTTATTTGGCACATTATTGATACATAGGTAAAAAAAAGAAAAAAGAGAATGAATTATACTCTTACAATTAGTAGTTTACGAGAACAAAGCAAAAGCAAATGTCATGAGCAAATTAAAAAAGGGTTTTCCCAACTGAGAATCCTACTGGAATACTTCATCAACAAAATATACAAATTACATTTCCTACCATTGTTCAATTGCTAGAGTTCTTCCCCTGTGTCATATTACTGTGCTCTATCTTACAGTGCCCTGGGTTCTGTAAATCCAGATGTTAAGATTTATGAGATGTTGATCAACCTATTTCTATTCGTTTTTTCCTTAAGTCAGTTCCCTGTTTTAGTGCAGATATTTAGAGTTCTATAAAGTCTTGTAAACTCTGGTCACATTCCAGCAGCAGTTTGCATCAACCGTCCCTTGCTGGCAACATTCTTCCCTTCCTTTGACAAAGATGCATATTAAACTGTTGTGTCTCCAAAGTCCTTGTTCCAGCGAATATAAGCTTCCAGGGTCTGTGGGCTGAGACTGCGTTTTATTTTCTTCAAGGACTCAGTGAAGTCTGACAATTTGATATTTCTCATCTAGAAGCAAAGAAAGTTTTTTACATTAACCACCTTGGTGATGCTTGCTTTCTAAGTTGCATTTTGGACTGAACTGAATCAGAATATCAAATATGCTCATTTAGCTATTAAACTTACAAAAGTCAGGATCATAGGGAAAAGTATCAGTAACAGGCAGAACAAAATTAATCCTGCCTTAATTCCAGGTGTTGTTAAGACATGAGAACAGAAGTTCAGTCAAAATCACAGGCCATGAATTATTTCCTGTCACTAAAAATGTATTTGCTTGGCTGTGTTTTAAACAGTACAGTACATTTTGGGACTTGAATCCTTGGCCTGCGGTGTTTAAGTACAGTGGTACCTCTGGTTACATACTTAATTCGTTCCAGAAGTCCGTTCTTAACCTGAACCTGTTCTTAACCTGAAGCACCACTTTAGCTAATGGGGCCTCCCGCTGCCGCCGCGCCGCCACCGCACGATTTCTGTTCTCATCCTGAAGCGAAGTTCTTAACCCGAGGTACTACTTCCAGGTTAGCGGAGTCTGTAACCTGAAGCGTATGTAACCCGAGGTACCACTGTACTGACTAGGAGGCTACAAATCCTAAAGCCAAGATGGAGAGCTGCTTTCAACCCGAGTACTTGATTTCAACATAACCAACCATCCAGGAGCCTCATTTCTATGGAGAGCAGGACAAAAGTTGATGGGGCAAAAAGCACAAAAGAGGAAAAGATAAGGGCCTCTATGACCCCCCGCTTGTCACAAACCTCCCCCAGACATGTGGGCAAACAGCACTCTCTCTCTCTCTCTCTCTCTCTCTCTCTCTCTCTCTCACACACACACACACACACACACACACACAGAGTGTCTAACACTATACTGCTAAGTTCAGAGGTAACGGGGGGGGGGAGGCATAACTTCTCCCCACTCCAGTGCTGGGGTGGGTGTAAATGCTGCCTTTACACTTAAGGAACATGCAAAAGGCTTATTTAATCTTAGTGCTGTTGTGCTTGGCAATAGGCCTGGCGATAAGAAACTGTCCTTTAAGGGATTATTTCCATCTATAAATGATGTTGGGTTATTGGCAGGCAGTGTTTGCTAGGACAAGCTGGTGAGACAGACTGAGGGATACAGTAGTACGTCATTAAATTTGAAATGCAAAGGGAATGGGACCACTTTTAGCATGTGTTTATGTTATCAATCCTCGATTAGTATACAGACATCAGGCTGGATCCAGAATTGGCTCCTCAGAGTTTCAGTTGTGCTGAATCAAGGAGAAGTGGTCCTGCCAATTCCTCCTTCTATCTGCAGCCTCCTGTGACCCCTTGAAAGACTATCTGAAGGGCTTGGGCTCTGAGAGTTGCTTCATCTTGGTGGAGGTGGGGGTGCAGAACCTCTGCTGGATCCTGGTTCCATGTGCAAATGGAGTAAGACATTACATTCCCTGAGGGGCAAATTTGGCTCTATCCCATGTAACTTAGAGATCTTCTTCCCCATGAAGTATTTTCAGGCTGTTTTGTTGTCTTTTGTGGATTAGATACACAAATCAGACAACTCGTTGTCTTTTGTGGATTAGATACACAAATCAGAAACTCGTTTTAAAAGGTAAATTGCTGCAGCAGCAAGTATTAAAAGCTAAAACAAAATAAAAAAATTCATTCCAGTAGCACCTTAAAGACCAACTAAGTTAGTTCTTGGTATGAGCTTTCGTGTGCATGCACACTTCTTCAGATACACATCTGAAGAAGTGTGCATATCTGAAGTGTGCATATCTGAAGTGTGCATATCTGAAGAAGTGTGCATGCACATGAAAGCTCATACCAAGAACTAACTTAGTTGGTCTTTAAGGTGCTACTGAAAGGAATTTTTTTATTTTGTTTTGACTATGGCAGACCAACACGGCTACCTATCTGTTATTAAAAGCTAGACAGCTTTGCTCTGCTCTTAGGAATATCTCCAAACCTAAGTGAACACCACATTTACACAACCAATGCAGCAATAACAAAAATCACAAAATCATTATGAAAATATAAGGCAGAAAGATCTGAAAACAAGTGAGTGATTCTATTTCATAGAAGTTGTAAAAACAAAACAAGCAAAAATAACTAGTTGGTTTAGCAAAGCAAATCTTAAAACAGCATACCTCACTGGCAGACATGTTCTTCACCTGCTCTGGTTTTAGTTCTGTAAATTAAAGAAATAACTATCAAATGTGTTTTGAAAAAAATATCTCCCACCAGAAGTCCCAATATCTGAAACATCCCTATCTTAGTACTGGAAAGTGAAACACACTAAGTAATAGTCAAATGAGATAAGGCATCAACAGCAATCACCTGGTTCCATTATTTTTTCAGTCCCGATCTGAAAAATTACTAAGGTTATATTGTAAAATTATTATTTCTAGGACAGTATTAAAATAAAAAGAAATGAATTTGTATTTTAAAGCTTCATTCTATTTATGATTTTTTTAGCATTTTAAAACTGGATACTAGGCTTAGTTTTGTTGAGAGATGTATCAGATGCTTTGGAATAAATTGTTAGTTCTAGAATGTATATACAACAGAGTATTTATACTTTTATAAAGGTCCCTTTGCATTGTACTAGCTTCTGCCAACCTAGCAGTTCAAAAGCATACCAGAGCAAGTAGATAAATAGGTGTAAAGGTAAAAGACCCCTGGGCAGTTAAGTCCAGTCAAAGGCAACTATGGGGTTGCGGCTCTCATCTCGCTTCAGGCAAGGGAGCTGGCATTTGTCCACAGACAACTTTCTGGGTCATGCAACCTGCATGACTAAACTGCTTCTGGCACAATGTAACACCATGTCGGAAACCAGAGCACACGGAAACACCGTTTACCTTCCCACCACAGCAGTACCTATTTATCTACTTCCACTGGCATGCTTTCGAACTGCTAGGTTGGCAGAAGCTGGGACAGAGCAATGGGAGCTCATGTGTCACATGGATTCGAACTGCCAACCTTCCGATCAGCAAGTCCAAGAGGCTCAATGGTTTACTGCTGCGGTGGGAAGGTAAACATGTATCATGTAATCTCTTCATAGTGAATGGCACAATAAAAATCCTTCTCTAATACTATCCAGCTGTATTTTAAAAAATATTTGAAATCAAGGCTTTATCTAGCACAGCACAGAACAGAAAAGTGTTCATTGATCTCATTTTTTCATTAACAGGTAACCAAGCTTACCTCGTATAGGACCCAGTGCTGCATCTTTTGCTAATGCTGTCAAGTCACTCCCTGAGTATCCCTCTGTCATTCTTTGTAAAGAGAAAGTGAACACAATTTCAGTTTTTTCCTGTGGATAACTGCATTAAAGAAACTCAGCAAGTTTACAATATTTTAAGTCACTAGCTTGTAGCAAAAGCAGCCTGCTTTTTAAAAAAACCTAAATAAAATGTTAATTTAAAATTAGTATTATATTGAATGTATAATGTTTCTGTAATGAAAGTTTAGCTTTAGTATCAAACTGTCAGTGGTGTTATGTTTGATGGATGCATCAAGTATTGATATTTACATAAACAGCTAAGGAAGGAAGACATCTGCATGACATACTCAAGAGAATTATTTTTAGAATCCCTGCTGATGTGCAACAGCTGCAAATCCTGCTATACATACACCAGCTGTAATGAACAACAAACAAAAAGTTACTCACCTAGCTAGCTGTGCCAGCTCTTTTTGGGTTAATGGATTTCCTTGCTTGCTCAAAAGATTTTTTAGTAAAAGCAGTCGTGTCTGTAAGGCACAATATTCACTATTTATAACTATACAGACAAGAAATCTTGTGTAAGTTAATGTTATAAAAATACTTAAAACAAGAGGCCTGCCAAAGACATAAACTGGCCAATATGATTATATTGCACCTGTGCTTTTCTGCACTGGGTGCTAGCTCATTTCTGGGCCCAGTCAAAGTGTTGGTTTGGCCCCAGTAAAAGCTCTCTGTACTATGAGTCTAGATTACCTGAAGAATTACCTCCTCCCATATATACCAATCCAGATTGTAAGGTTATCTGCCAGATGGAATTTAGGCAGAAAATGGGATAATAGTAGAGAAAGAAGGAAGCACTAGCTATTAAGAGGTTTGCAAGAGAAAAGGAACTAAAAATGAAAGAGGAATTGTTCAGCTTGGGCAGTAACACCTAACCACAGACCTTTCTCAAAGTTTGAACATATGGTGACAACATCTGATTAAGATTTTTCCTCCATATGACTTGAAATCCTTTTTACTGAAAGCTTAGATTTTCAAAAATGTGAAAAGACAAGCAGATTGTGAGCTGGAAGGATGTATTCTATGCTGTAAACTCTTTTATAAAGCATGCTCACTGAAAATTCATGTTTGTAGCAATTATACGAAAGATTTCACTCTACCACAAATTTGTACCAAAAACAAGCAGTGGGGCAGTCTTGTGTACAAAATGCAATCACAAGCTACATACCTCTTCATTTGGTAATGATACATACACTCGTTTGATGAATCGCCTGAAAACACAAATATTGATACAGAAACTATGATTAGGGAAGCATGGTATGTAAAAAGCCTATTTTCTATATCATGCCACAATTGAAGCACAAACATCACACTCTGAGGGTATGAAAGAAGAATTTCTGTAGTAAGAGGATACTAAAAATAGCTTAAAACTACAACTACACATGAATAATTTTAATAAATGCACTGTTTTCACAGATATATTTTTGGCTAAAATATGTCATATGACATTACAGAGGTGTTCCATAGAATCTGATGCCTGAAAAATGCAACTGTCTATTAAATGAAGCAGCCAGTAAGGGGGGGGGGGCGGAATCCCTTATTTTAGAAAGCTTATAATTTGTACATTGTTGTTTTAGCAAATCCAATACATAATGCCTGTACACATGGCAGTCAAGACTCACCTGTAGATCTCCCAGTCCTTAATATTATTCAGCTCAAATTGTTTCAATATTTTCTAACAGTAAATTTGTACTACCTACAGCAGCCTATATCCTCTGCTGAAGAGCTAGCTTCATCCCCATCACACTTCTAGCCCTCATTATCTCAGCTGTGCCATTTGATGTGTTAAGTCACGCTGAAAAACAGCCCCATGTCCACAAGGAAAGTTGCTAATGAGGTAGCATCATTCCCAGCCACCAATATTAAAATGCTAGCATTCAAGAAAGGGGCCCCAAAGGTATACAAAACAGATTTTAATAATCACATAGATTGGATCCTATGATCACATGAACAAAGAGTTTTGCTCATGGAAGGGTCACTTTCTGCACCTGCTACCAGAACAGGAGATTTTTGTCCATTTTATTGCCCTTCTACAGATCCACAAACCTGCTCTAGAGGACTGGGGTGACCCTGCAGAATATTCGGAAAATAGTATGGGATGTGGCATGGAAAGGAGGGATTTGGAGAAAAAGAATCACATCCTCCCATACATTAGCAGAAGCAATAGGACTTTCTGTAATTGGAAAGGCACCTTTAGATTTAACCCTATGTCTCATACATTTTCAAAGGAAAATTGTAAGATTGTTTTATTCCTATTAAAAACATTCCAAGCAGCTATGAAATATTTTCAATAATTCCCCTGTGTGATACCACATCTACAGTGCAGATTCCAATAATTCTGTGCACAAACACACCCTAAATTATTCTTTGAAATACTGGAACCCAACACATACCAAGTGAATGATCAAGAATACCTACTATGCCAACCCTCACTATGTACAGCTGTTAATAACACATGTTTTAAAGTACCTGAGAACAGCATCATCAAGCTCTTGTGGCCTGTTAGTTGCTCCCATTACAAGTATTCGGTCTTCTCCTGAAGACTGTACCTATTTTTTTCCCAAAAAAGCAAAGCTTAAATATTTAGAAATTGGAAATTAATACTGCCACAAAATAGTTACCTGAAAAAGCTTAATGTTATAGATTGGTAAACTCTTAATTTTTGCTAAGCAATAACTTTGCTTAGTGTTACATATTATAAAAATGCAAACAACTTCACTGGTTTTCATGACTTCATATTGCACCAGTTTACCAGCCACCACTTTGGACAACACTTGAAGTTCAGCAAAATAGGAAAAGAAAACAGTTCCCTTTTCCCCAATAAAATATTCCTTGTCCCTTCTCTATTTGCTCTTCAGGATTAAAAAGAACTAAGTATAAAAGAGATAATCCACAGTTTAAACACAACAAAACGGTATGCATTGATGTAGCTTCATACCAAAGCTAATACTTACACCATCAAACTCTATTAAAAATTCCGTTTTTAAACGTCTACTAGCATCATGTTCACCTTCTCTTCTTTCACATAAGAGACTATCCACTTCATCTAAAAATTGAAAGTGGCAACATTATAACATTTCCTATAATGGTATATCTGAAGTAAGTAAAATAACTTGCATTTTATTCAAAATCTATTATTGAGAGCCATGAAGTTAATAACATATTTTAGAACAAGCATGCATGTCTTTTTTTGTCTTCAGTACATCAATACCAGACTTTTTAATATATATTCACAGAGCAGCTTCCAATATAATATTAGTAGTTCTGTAAACATCCTACTTATTTAAATTATAAAACAAATCCAATAAATGGACAAAAGCTTCTGATGCAGCTTTACCTGATCACAACATTAGGTTGCTTTACGAGTTAAAGTTTGAAGCTGCTTTACTTTTTTAAATACACAAATGCTAAAGTTTTACCTATAAAAATTATAGAAGGTTGAAGTTCTCTGGCTACTGCAAAAAGAGCGCGCACTAGTTTCTCTCCTTCACCAACCTAAAAAGAAGATAAGGCATCTACTTCAGAAAAACAGTTTGTTAA
The DNA here is from genome assembly GCF_951804945.1 of Podarcis cretensis. Classification (NCBI taxonomy): domain Eukaryota; kingdom Metazoa; phylum Chordata; class Lepidosauria; order Squamata; family Lacertidae; genus Podarcis; species Podarcis cretensis. The sequence goes on from NC_137172.1 coordinate 43,664,896, forward strand.
TATGGTTCATTCTCATCCTTTTCATTTATATAAAATAAGACCAAGACCAAATTTTGACACCAACTCAGTGCTGGTACTTGTGATAGACGTTATCTGCCTTCCTGAATAAAAACCTAAAGTCAATGGTTTGGATCCCAACACAACCAATTTAAGGAAGTGCACGCAAGGAAAACACCTGGCCTTTCCTGCTTTTGAATTCCTCAAAAAGCTTCTCTTGCAGCTCAGGAGGCCTTCCTGAAGTTTGTGGGTGGGGTATCTGCTTGGCAAGCAGAAATTACTCAATCTTGTGCCAAAATTGGACAAAAGTCCATTCACTTTGGGGGCAATGCCCCCCAACAGGCCCCCTTACCACATCACACATTGTTTAAGAGGATTTCCCCAACCTTTGTTGTTGTTTAGTCATTTAGTCGTGTCCGACTCTTTGTGACCCCATGGACCAGAGCACGCCAGGCATTCCTGTCTTCCACTGCCTCCCACGGTTTGGTCAAACTCATGCTGGTAGCTTCGAGAACACTGTCCTACCATCTCGTCCTCTGTCGTCCCCTTCTCCTTGTGCCCTCCATCTTTCCCAACATCAAGGTCTTTTCCAGGGAGTCGTCTCTTCTCATGGGGTGGCCAAAGTATTGGAGTCTCAGCTTCATGATCTGTCCTTCCAGTGAGCAGGGCTGAATCAGGGCTGATTTCCTGAAGAATGGAGAAGTTTGATCTTCTTGCAGTCCATGGGACTCTCAAGAGTCTCCTCCAGCACCATAATTCAAAAGTATCCATTCTTTGGTGATCAGCCTTCTTTATGGTCCAGCTCTCACTTCCATACATCACTACTGGGAAAACCATAGCTTTAACTATACGGACCTTTGTTGGCAAGGTGATGTCTCTGCTTTTTAAGATGCTCTCTAGGTTTGTCATCGCTTTTCTCCCAAGAAGCAGGCGTCCTTTAATTTCGTGACTGCTGTCACCATCTGCAGTGATCATGGAGCCCAAGAAAGTAAAATCTTTCACTGCCTCCATTTCTTCTCCTACTATTTGCTAGGAGGTGATGGGACCAGTGGCCATGATCTTAGTTTTTTTGATGTTGAGCTTCAGACCGTATTTTGTGCTCTCCTCTTTTACCCCCAACCTTACAAAGATGATTTCTCGGGGTGTATGTAGCTGCAGGGGGAATGCAGGTGAGAAACTTTCTGTGAACTTAGTTAGGATCCAAGCCAATAACTTTGTCATAGGTTTTGACAAGTTGCAGTGAAATTTAAATGATTTCATCTTCACATTTATTTAGAAATATGTGTTTATAGCAACTTTTCATTGCCAAATGCTCCTAAAAAGCCCAGGTGCCAGTTACATTTTTTTGAGCCAAACCTACATTATCAAGAACTCTAGGTATTTTTCAAAAGTGTACAACTAGAATATACAACTGCTACTTACATATTTTGACGTTAGACTTGCAGCACTTATGTTAAAGAAAGTTGAATTTGATTCTGCAGCCACTGCTTTGGCCTTGAATAGGAGAAAATGCCAAGTGAGGACTACCGCATAAAAGGTTTACAGTATTCTTACTAAATGTGTAAGAAATAGTACAATACAGTTATGGAAAATCCAAATAATCTATCATTGATTTAGCAATATATAGCATGTCATTCCCTAGAAGTGTGACATGTCTGCCAAGGTAGTCAGCTGAATTTTCAAATGCTTTATCTCTTCAAATTTATTCATAAAAACTGTATGCAGCTAATCTGAGGCTGTCAACCACTGTACAGTGAGGGTCATATATAAACTATTAAAACTGGAATGAGAACCAACTTCCTCTATTGAATTTGAGATAACATGAGTTTATGAAGCAAACTTTCCACTTCATTTTTTGTTTTATTCATAAAGTATTAGGAAATAAACAAAACAGTTTTACAAATCCCAATGTACCAAATGTGCTACACTAAAGCACCACAATGCATCATCTTATACAAGCTTTTTTTAAAAAAAAATGCCAATTTACTGAAAGATCAAGAAAAGCATTGTTTTTCCCCCATAAAGGTATACAGCTCATTCCTACTCTTAACTTAAAGAGAGTATTTGCATGTTAATACCAAGCACCAAATTCACTTAAACCATCTAGGGCCATCTCTCCAAGGATAAGTTAATTTACCCACCCACTCCCTCAAAGCTGTGATAGCCTAAGTAAAATAAGTGTAAGATGCAAGTTATCTGTACTTTCCTCATAAGATACTGTAAAATTTTCAGTATTCTTCCAAGCAGAGTGCAAACAGCCCAACATTAAAATACTCTCCTATTTCAAAGAGATTATTCAACACCTTTCTTTCATAAAAAGAGAAAGCAAATGTGGAAAGTTCTCAAAAAGCTGAGCTGAACAACATGCTAGAGTGCAAAACAGATTTCTCACCAACATCGTCTTTCCATTTCCTGGTGGGCCAAACAACAACAATCCACGTGCAGGAGCCCTAAGCCCTGTAAACAGCTGAAAGAATAGCTGAGTTACATACAGTTTTGTGACTGTAAACAAGCATAAGATTATATAGAAACTGGCAGTATCTACACATACATTTAACACTGATGTTTCTTTAAAATATATAACTTTCAAAAGGACAGGTCATCCAGACCACTGGAAGACCTGCTATCTCAACCCAGTCTTGCAACTTAATATCAGCAGTAGAGTAAGCATAGGGAAAGAGAACAAGAGGGGAGGGGGATGGCCAGGGCAGGCCCTATCAAAGAAGAAAAAAGGAAAGGAAAGAAGGACAGGGTTTTAGCTTGAATAGCTTTGGATCATCTAGCTGTAACACAACAGAAGTGATCTGTATGTAGCCCAGAGTTGGACAAGTTTTTAAAAAATACTCCTCTATGCAGGTCCACCTATTTTCAAACCATCAATTCCAGCATTCTGCTCTTCCTCATCTATTGTCAGAGCAGTCCTACATTTATCTTACAAAAAGTGTGTGTTTTGTTGTGTTATCAGCCAGCTACTCAGCAGAAAGTTCACTGCCAAGTAGTTCCTCCAATAAGCAACTCAGACGCAGAAGATACTATGGATAATGGCATCAAACGTCAGAAAGACCCAAGCAAATTAGCATTGCACCCGCCCCCTTAGAAAGGTCATCCCACAGGGTGACCATGAACATTTTCTGTTCCTTGTATTTATGGTCTGTGACCGTAATAGATAAATACATTTCAGCTTCTGTCCCAAAATAAGGCCTATAGCCTAACTGAAATGGATCAACAAAGCCAGTTTCATCCAAGAGTATCTAGAGTTGACTAGCCTTTACTCTCTCTCCAGTACCTTGCCCAGGAAAGGGATATTCTCCAATGGCCCATAACTGCTGGACATTTTTTCCAGGGCCAGGTTAACTCTCTTCACAGCGTCATCGGCTTTTTCGCGCAAAGCTATAATGGGAGGCGCGCGGGGGAATCACATGAAACTGAGTTGAAGAATCTTGCACCAATAGAGCTCCACTGGTCCAAGATTCCTCTACACAATTAAGGGTGATTTCTCCCACCCATTACTACCTGTATGACACATCCCATACTATTAAGTAGTTGCCTGCCCCCCTAGCTCCAGGAGAGGGTGACAGGGTGCTGCAGGAGGGAGGGGGGAGGGAAGAAGAAATAATTTGCAAGCTTCCTTCTGCTGACACACACTGTAGGTTGTATCCAGTGGCTGTATTTATATTAGATACCTAAACATAGAAGGATATTTATTAATATGTTGGCCAAATAATTATTTAGGGAAGCGGGTGGCACTGTGGTCTAAACCACAGAACCTAGGGTTAGCGGTTCGTATCCCCACGGCGGGATGAACTCCCATTGCTCGGTCCCAGCTCCTGCCCACCTAACAGTTTGAAAGCACGTCAAAGTGCAAGTAGATAAATAGGTACCGCTCTGGTGGGAAGATAAACGGCGTTTCCGTGAGCTGCTCTGGTTCACCAGAAGCGGCTTAGTCATGCTGGCCACATGACCTGGAAGCTGTCTGAGGACAAACGCCGGCTCCCTCGGCCTATAGAGCGAGATGAGCGCGCAACCCCACAGTCAACTGCAACTAGACCTAATGGTCAGGGGTACCCTTACCTTTAAATAATAATTTTGGACTTGCATTATGTCAGCATAACAGTATATATTTAACTTTACAGTGGTGCCCCGCAAGACGAATGCCTCGCAAGACGGAAAACCCGCTAGACGAAAGGGTTTTCCGTTTTGGAGGTGCTTTGCAAAACGAATTTCCTATGGGCTTGCTTCGCAAGACAAAAATGTCTTGCGAGTTCCTGCGGGTGTTTTTCCCTTTCCCCACCCCCTTTTTCTAAGCCGCTAAGCCGCTAAACAGCTGATCCGCTAAGCCGCTTATCAGCTGATCCGCTAAGCCGCTAATCAGCTGATCCGCTAAGCCGCTTATCAGCTGATCCGCTAAGCCGCTAATAGCGCTAATCCGCTAATGGGCTTGCTTCGCAAGACGAAAAAACCGCAAGACGAAGAGACTCGTGGAACAGATTCTTTTCGTCTTGCGAGGCACCACTGTATAGTGTTTCAATCTGTTTATTAGAATTTGAAGTTGTGTGTGATCAGCAGGTCTTTGCAACCTAATGCCCCCTCTCCTTCCTGTGAGATTTGTATACTTTGGCTGTCATTTTCTTTCTTTAGTGGATACTTAGTACCAAAATTCATAGAAGAGAGTTTTTGGAAATTTTGGTGGATGGGAATGCATTTCAGCTCTAGTGTGTGGTTTGTGATTAGCTACTACTTAGTATACATATTACAATGCTATATATAGAACACATATTAGATCTAAGAAAGTCAGTTTATAAATATTTTAAATAGATACTATGGACAAGAGGGCTACATGCAACCAGATAAGTTTCCCTCCATTGAATAGTTATAATTATTCACAACCCTACTGGGTTACAATGAAGAATCATGGTTTTTATTACTACTTTTAAGGAAGAGATGCAAATATAGCAAGATTTCTCTGGAAACAGTCTTGATCCTTTTCTTGGTACATTATGTAAATTAATCCCAAATTGTAAATGAGCAGCATTAACATAAATAGCATACATCATTTATACAAAGAACAGAAGGCTCTAAGGTGCAATATAAAAACTGATAGGAAACATATTGCTTACCTCAGGTCTAAGTGAAGGGAGAATAACAATTTCTTGCAGTGCCTGCTTAGCCAGCTCTTGCCCAGCAATATCATCAAATTTGACAGATGGCCCACTAACAGATACAGAATACCAATTAGTGCAACAATAGACATTTCATTGCTCTGGAGTACAGCTGGCTAGTTTTATACCATTACTGCCATTTAAGAAATCCATTAAAATTATGAAATTACCCACATTTATATTCAATGTTTCATTTCCTATAACCACACCTGCATGTTTTATTTAGACCCCCAAAACTAAATTCTGCTATACAGAAAAATTAATATGTTTTATCTTAATTGCCCTATTAGGGGGGGAAACCCACTTTTCTTACATAGCAATCTAAAAAAATAACCCTGTCTTTATTAAAGACAACCACTGATGTTGCTTACCTGTCTACTATTTCATTGAGAATAAGATTAGCAAGATTACTATCCACGTTTCTAAAAACCTTCATGTCTTTCTTTTTTCGCACAGCAGTTGTAGGAGTAGAAGGCTTGTTGGCTCTATTATTTTTTGGAGTAGCCTGAAGAAACAAGTTTTTAAAAAATATTTCAATATTGTTTGGGGAAAAAACACAAGGACAGCCCCCACTTCCTTGGAATATTGACTTTAAATCTGGAGGTACCACTGCTACTATGGCTGACAGAGCTACACATCATGAATTTGTTTAATCCCCTTTTAGAGCCATCTCAAGTCAGTGGCAATCACCATATATTTTAATACTGATTTCCATAAATAAAGGAATCAATTTCCTGTACTCCATGCAAATGTAGAAACCTCTATCATGTTCCTTCCTCCTGTTAGTTGTTCTTTTTAAAAAAGCTGAAGAGCTTCACACACTTTAGCATCCCTTTGTAGATCAGGGGTAGGCAACCTAAGGCCCGGGGGCCGGATGCGGCCCAATCGCCTTCTCAATCCGGCCCATGGATGGTCCGGTAATCAGCGTGTTTTTACATGAGTAGAATGTGTCCTTTTATTTAAAATGCATCTCTGGGATATTTGTGGGGCCTGCCTGGTGTTTTTACATAAGTAGAATGTGTGCTTTTATTTAAAAGGCACCTCTGGGTTATTTGCGGGGCATAGGAATATGTTCATATATTTTTTTCAAAATATAGTGTGGCCCCCCACAAGGTCTGAGGGACAGTGAAAAAGGTTGCTGACCCCTGGTAGAGATGCTCTAATCCCTTGATCATTCAGGTGGCTTTTTCATTCTGAAATCCTTTGAGATGGAGTAATCAGGACTGTACACATATTCCAAATGCATCTGCACCAGAGATTTGTATGAAAGCAGAATGATACGGGCTGAGTTAGTTTCAGTCCCTTTCCTAATCAATCCTTGTAAGAAATTTGCATTTATCATCAATGCCACACATTCTGTTGATTTTTGCATAGATTATCCACCACATTCTCAAGCTCTGTTTCCTGGTTATTCACCACCAGTTCAGACCAATCAACAAGTATGTTAGGATTTTTAGCTCATGCAACAATATTTTGGAGGTCTTGGACTCTTGAAAATTCTTACCAGGATATTCTATATTGACAGTTATTTTAAGCATTCTCCTTAATTACATGGAGAAAAATGAACAGACTACCAACAGGTGTAAGATTTTAAGAGTAATGGTGGAGAGGAAGTGGTTTGATAGTGACACAACATTTTACTATCCTGTAGCATCCTCTAATGAAACAAATTGTGCAGGTTTCTGTCACACTTTAAACTGAGGAAAACCCAACCATCTTTTCAGAAAGATGATCAAGGACAGTCAACTGTATGGACACCTGTTTTAGTTTCCTATTAGCAAGCAGTTGAATCACAAATGAAGCCACTGCGCACCTACATACCCTTGGAGCCATTTTGTGAAATGATTTCAAGCAGGCATAGCACTACCGGTTGCCTACTTCTAACACATGATCTCAATCAAAAAAAGAGCTAGGACAGTAAAAGTCGCACTTTTCTTTAGAAACTCTTTTTGCAATTAAAGACTCTAAGCTTTGAAATAAAGCTCTCTGTTGCCATGTATTTCTTCAATTTTGAATGGTAATGTTTCTGTTATGAAGACAAACTGGCAAGCAAGCAGCACATGGAGCCTACTGCCTTACCTTCTGAGTTGAAGCTGTGGGAACAGTTCCTTGTCTAGGTACAGAAAAATTGGATATTCCACTATAACTAGGTGTCCTTTGGTGCCCTGAAAGCCCCACAGATCCAGTTTTGGCCACTGATTTTGAACGAGGGAGTGAGTTACTCGTTTGAGTCAATGGGTCCTTCTTTTTTGGAACAGCTCCACTTTCTACAAAAAGAAAGACACAGATATGTCAATATAGGGTATACTCAAAACAACTAGTTGCACACCAGCCTCTGTTTAAAAATAATGAGTGACATCTTGATCAAATGTACTGCTTTATAGCATTTTCTAAAGTGGAGGAGTCATATTCATATTTGTTTTACTAGTGATGTAAAAATTGCTTTTGCTTGGTAGAAAATTCCAGTAAGTCTACATTAATACCACTCCTGGACCACCATAAACTCAGATTAGTCAATCAAATTCTATTTAACTATTAGTTGTTTAAACACTGCTGGACATGCAGCTGTCAACCATCACATTTAATACTACAGCAAATAAGTTTTCTGGTCTTTAGAATTCTACAAATACATTCATTCACTTGATACAGATGAACTGTAATTACCACTAGAATAATCATAATTGCTAGGCATCTACGTAGCACCTAGAATATTCAAAACTCTAAACCAATGTTACAATCCTTAATAAGAAATAGAAAAGTGTAAGGTAGGTTAGTATTATTATCCACTTATTGTCAACGGAGGATGGCAAGACTGACCCACCTCATGAATTCATAGCAGAGACAATATCTGAACTGGGGACAGTCTCTCTTAATCACTACATTATACCTGTATGAAGCAAAGTATCAACTCTGCAACATCTGAATGGTGTTAAGTTTTTAGAATAGGAAGAGGCAGCCAAAATTCTAGCTGGATATGGCTTATGTCAGCCAAGTCCAATATACATCCTGTGATTCATTTCTGGGAAACACAATGCCAACAATATCACAAGTAATCGACCCAACAGGGAAATTCTGAATGAAGATTATAGTTCATCTCTTACACCGATTGGCATATTATTTGAATTGTGTTACACTGCTGCATGTTTAACTGAAAATAATCCTGAAATTCAGTTGAAAAATAATTACGCCTATGCCACTACACTTTAGCTAACATATTTATTTTACGTGGCCTGACCAACATGATCCAGCATGCTTTATCTTTACCAAATCACATTTTTGTCACTTCAGTGTACTGTGTAAAAGTTGAAAGTGCGAAGAAGTAAAAACATATTGTAAATCTTAGAATGTCAGACTCGATGTCCACTTATTTTAAAATTTTGTACCATACTTCAGTTTGAAATTTCTAGGGCACTTCACAAAACATTAAGGACAATAAATAAAACAATGAACAATGAAGTAGTAACAGCAGCAAACATTAAGAAGTCAAAAGATAAAAAGAATTTTAAGTCTGGAAAACCAAGTAAGAATCTCTGAGGAGAGAATTTTACAAACTGGGCACCACAATAAATAACATTCTCCACTGTCACCACCATCTTCAACTTATCTGGCAAGGGTATCTGAAGGAGGGCCTCAAACATTCATATTAACACCTAAGTAGATTGATAAGGAAGGAGACAGGTCACAAGCTATGCAGGGCTTTGTACTGTGCTTGGAAACAGATCAGAAGCCAATGAAGTTCTTTTTAGGTATTAGCATTATATTCCTGATCCCAGCTAGTAACCTAACTGAACTTCAGAAGGCAGTCCCAAATACAAAGCATTGCAGTTGTCTATTCTGGAAGTCGCCAGAGCACTGATAACTGTGGACAGGCTATTGTATCTTTTGTTAAATGAAAATATATCCTGTCCTACCTACTGCAGGAGCCCAAGGCTGCAAACACACCCACAATTCAAAAACATTCTAAAACGGTTAAAATAGTCTAAAGCCAATTATAATTTAAAATATTGTTACATCTACTGATTTCAGGGTTGCTAAGAACAGTATTAAAGCTAGAACCATGAGTATTTCCCACCCAAATAAATAAATCTGCAGAGTGGAGTGCACTCCCATTCAGAACTGGTTGACTACTGGTTCCCTAGACAAAACACCTTTTAACAGTAGATAAATCCTGACAAGACTGAGCTTCAGTTTGTTGGCAATCATTTGGTCCATTCATGATTCCAATGGACAACTTAGCACTTCCACTACCTTGACTAAATCCATTGTCAAATAGAGACAAGAGTGTATACACTGGAAACATCACACTACAAAACCTTGGATGACCTCACCCAGCAGCTTCAAGTAAATGTGAAAAACAAGAGGGGAGAAAAAAGAACCCTGTAGGACCACATAACGAACATATATCCTATGGAATCCAGCAGTAGTACCTGGAAGTGGCCCTTCAGCTAGAACACCCTCCCACCAGATGTCAAAGAGAACAACTACCAGATTTTTAGAAGACATCTGAAGGCAGCCCGCCCTGTTTAGGGAAGCTTTTAATGTTTGGTGCATTACTGTATTTTAATAATTTGTTGGAAGCCGCCCAGAGTGGCTGGGGAAGCCCAGCCAGATGGGAGATGGGTGGGATATAAATAAATTATTATTATTATTATTATTATTATTATTATTATTATTATTATTATTACTACTACAACTACTACTACTACTACTACTACTGTGATTTCAACTCTAAAATCAGGGAGTCTTTCCAAAAGGAGGCTGATTGAACCAATACTGCTGAGAGTTTGATTCAAGAGTAACTGGAATTTCTTGGCAACCAACCATCAAGCATTCTGCCCGAGGAGGAGAGTTGGGATTAACCAACAATTTTTATGGCTCTTGGGGTGCAGGGAGTTTCTTCAGAAGCAACCTCATAACTGTTAATTTCAAAGCAGCTGGAATCACTGCTTCTAGTAAATAGGTATATAGGCTAGATGAAATAAGCCAAGAAGGGAACCAGTTAAGCAGGCTTGCAGTAGGCAGCACCTCTCCAACCCCTTTATCTACATCCTCATACCACAAAACTAGACTAGAAGGTACTCTAAGCATAAGAAGACCGAACTGCAAAACTAGTTGGATACCAACTCAGGACAGAACTTTGTCCTGGAAGCACACAGCAATATCACAGCATGTTTCCAAGGATCTAGGATGTAAAAATGGCAGAGAACTCTTCATCACCATCACCGCCACAAAGACAACTTGATAAGTCACTACCTGTGTTTGACTGGATTCACACTTGAGATTAACATGTGTTCTAAATTTTTCCTGCTTCACCTCATTGCCTGTAACTCACTGGTAAACCAGAGACCAGATTGGGTTATGTGAAGTGAGCAAAACTTCTTAGGAGTAATCCTTACTTGAGAGTACCTCCCAAATATGGTTAGGGAAGAGCTGCCTAGGAGTGTGGTGGAGTCTCCTTCTTTGGAGGTCTTTAAGCAGAGGCTTAACAACCATATGTCAGGAGTGCTCTGATGGTGTTTCCTGCTTGGCAGGGGGTTGGACTCGATGGCCCTTGTGGTCTCTTCCAACTCTATGATTCTATGATTCTATGATTCTAAGAGCAATTTTATTCTAAACTTTAACAGCTTTGTGATGCTGTTAAGAAGATATTACTGATTCTCAATCATCAGCACAGATTCAAATTATTTAGTAAAACAACTTGCATTAAACGGAACTAAACTATACTGTTCCTTCAAAAACTAATTAAAATTCATCTGATATTTGGCAATATCACACTTGGAATACTGTGACCAATTCTCGGCACCACAACTTAAGAAGGATGTTGACAAGCTGGAACGTGTGCAGAGGACAACCAAGATGATCAAGAGTCTGGAAACTAAGCCTTATGAGGAGCGCTTGAGGGAGCTGGCTATATTTAGCATGGAAAAGAGGAGACTGAAAGGAGATATGATAGCCATCTTCAAATATCTTAAGGACTGTCACATGGAGGAGGGAGCATGCTTGTTTTCTCATGCTCTGGAGCAGGCATCCCCAAACTTGGCCCTCCAGCTGTTTTTGGACTACAACTCCCATCATCCCTAGCTAACAGGACCAGTGGTCAGGGATGATGGGAATTGTAGTCCCAAAACAGCTGGAGGGCCGAGTTTGGGGATGCCTGCTCTGGAGGGGAAAACTTGAACCAATGGCTTCAAGTTGCAAGAAAGGAGATTCTGACTAAACAGCCGGAAAAACATTCTGACAGTAAGAACTGTTCAGCAGTGAAACAGCAGTGAAACAGACTCTCCTTCCTTGGAGGTTTTTAAGCTGAGGTTGGATGGCCATCTGTCATGGATGCTTTAGCTGAGATTCCTGCATGCAGGGGATTGGCCTAGATGACCCTTGGGATCCCTTCCAACTCTAAGGTTCTATGATTCTATGGAAGCTCTAGCCGTGTACATGAGCTAAGCAAAAGTATGTGAAAGGCGGGTAGTATTTCAAAGCCTCATTTAAGAATGGTTAACAAGAATGAAGAGAGTATTTATGGCCCAAAAATAACAGGCAGGTTTTTAAAAAATAACTGAGGAAACCCCTTCCACCTCAAATTTCTGGGGATTCTCATCTAAAATACCAAATTTCTAAAGCAAAAATATTAAGCCACCATGCTTATGTTTTAGCTTAGTTGTGCTTTCAACAATATTTGCATCCGTTCATTTGAAAGCATTTGTCCTACAAACAGCGAAAATACGGTAACTGAGATGACCAATTAGCTAGTATGCAGAGAGGCTACCCCACTTAACAAAATTACAAAACTAACAATGAACATTTCACAATCTGCTATTTTAAGTTCACTTTTCCTTTTTAGTGCATACTTTCAGAATATCAGGTTACAATCCTTCCCCTAAATATATGACTTCAACCAACTCTCACATATAGTTCTTCTAGTTAACAACACAATTAACCTTCACATATATGCAGCCTTTTACATTTATTCTAGGCATACTTTCTAACATCAAGCAGCAAAAGAGAAATGACCAATAATAAAAAATAAAAAATAACTAACAGGAAGTGTATTCAAATATTGTTTTGGTTGATGTTAATATAAAATAGAATTCAAAACAATCCAGTTATAAAGTTTTGCCTTATATATCACTTTGTAGCAGCCTCTAAAATCTCCCAGCTTTTTTTCCTGATACGGTATTTCACAAAACGCAGGGTTTTTTTTTCAAACTGTTAAAATGCATTTTAAAAGCATGTGATTTTTAAAAATTAACGATTTGCCTTAGGAACCATTTCATTTAAAATGTGGTGAACTTTAAAGTACAAGGAAAGGAGTTCAACAAGCGCAATGTTAACACAATTTTGAGGACAGAACATACTACAGAAACCTTTCAGTAGAAAAGCATTTTAAAAATTGTTTAGGAGCAGGCAATTTAGCACTGCATATTTTCTTTGTTACATAATATATACTGAGACATCCCCCTAATTATTTAGGTGCTGGTAAAACCAAACCCACCTGACTGGAGATGTCCATTGCGGCATACCAGGTTAGTACTGTCACTACAGATTTCCATTTGCAGCTTGGGAATTTGCTTAACTGCCTGCATCTTCTCTATGCAACAAAACAGAAGGGTGGGGAAGGACAAATAAAAAACAAAAAATGAACCCATGGAAGTTACGTACACTAAATCACACAAAAAATGACTTTGCCTTTGATTGACTTGAAATGGATTAAAGTTAGAAAACGTGTCTTATGTTTGCTATATTATGAAGCTACAAGAGCATCTAAAAAATGATATACTATTATGAAAAAGTTGTGAATTACAGTCAATAACCAAGTTAGTCAGAAATCACAATGTAAAAGATTGATGGGAAAATTTTCAATGCTGTATGCACAGGTATCTCTATCCATGGGAAGGTTTTAGGTGCGAGAGCTTGTAACTAGTTGGTACACGTTGCAGCCAGATCTTATCTTTATAGTACGCTTTATTGGCAAATGTTTGTGTATAATTACCACTTCATATTTAACAGCTAATGCTTGCTTCAGAAGATTACATCACGTCAGACAATTCTTCAATTAATAAGGTTGAGCAAGAATCATCTTTTCTGATCAAATTAGCATCTTCAAACTTCAACACTACATTACTAAATATCAAATATCCTAAAGGGAAAATGGATTCTTAAAGGGGTGTAGCATTATTGTACAATTAGCAGATTTGGGGTAAACTGATGAAGTCTTTATGCCACTTATAAAGTATGATGTGTACTTGAGAAATATTCCAAGAAATTATACTGCTTCAATTCCAACGCTCCAGCCCTTATGACAATCATTATTTGTTATCTTTCTGAAGTAACATAGTTTCTCTTGTATTAAACAGCCTCTTGAACTTGACTCGTCATAACACCCTGCAGCATTCACACACTTAACTTATTTGGAGTTCTTCACACTAATTGGTTTTAGAAAGAGGGGTCAACACCCATTTTATTTAGCAAAAGAAAGGTTGGGTGCAGGGTTGCCATTCTGCAGATGGAAGTGATTCTGATCTAGCAGAAGCTTATCCTGGAATAAAGATGGCTATTTTCTACTATCCCCCTTTCCCCCTGCAGCCCTCAGTGCCACTGCCCATTGTTGCAGAGGGGCCTGCAGCCACTGATATCAGCTTTTCAGAGGGCAACACAAGAAAGGAGAAACTGACAAAAATAATCTTCCCCTTCTCTGTTCCTCTAGCCGAGTTTCACATGATCAAAACTCCATTGCATGCAAGTTTGAATCCAACCCACACAGAAAAGAAAAACAGCCACTGTCAAAAAGCAACCGTTTTCAATGCAGTTTTGGCTCACAAAATGCATTCTTCAATTACATAAGAAGAGCCTGCTGGATCAGGCCAAGTACACTGTACTGTATTTGTGTTGTTATCCAGTTGTCTTTAGATCAAAAGGTGACCCCAGTTGATGATTTCATCATACGTCAAGAGACAAAGTGGCACGATAAGAGGCCTAGAGCCAAACATAAGGCCAGTTATTTCTAACACTTGCCAAATTTAGTTACATGCCTCCTTGAGTTTTTGTTCCAACATAGGGACACGGGTGGTGCTGTGGTCTAAACCACTGAGCCTTGGGCTTGCCGTTCAAAAGGTCACTGGTTCGAATCCCCTCGACGGGGTGAGCTCCCGTTATTCAGTCCCAGCTCCTGCCAACCTAGCAGTTCGAAAGCACGCCAAAAGTGCAAGTAGATTAATAGGTACTACTTCAGCGGGAAGGTAAATGGCATTTCTGTGCACTGCTCTGGTGTCAGGGTTCCGTTACACCAGGAGCGGCTTAGTCATGCTGGCCACATGACCCGGAAAAACTGTCTGCAGAGCGGACAAACACTGGCTCCCTTGGCCTATAAAGCGAGATGAGCGCCGCAAGCCCAGAGTCATTCGCGACTGGACTTAACAGTCAGAGGTCCCTTTACCCTTTACCTAGGGCTTATGGAAACGGCTATGTCTTGTTGATGGAGGGTGAAGATGTTGAGAGATTTCACCTGCATGCTCTAAACTATTATTATTTTAAAATGCTTGTGTGATGCTTTTCCAGGCAAAGACTATCAAGAGATTTACAACCAATAAAAACTACAAGCATTAAAATCAAGAATAAAGATCACAGATAAATACAAACTCAGAATTTTAGTAACACAAAAACATTCTAACTTCCTTAAGTCAGTGGAACAAAAAATTATCCAGGGAAGGCAATTTGAAACAAATGAATATTTTGAAACATTCTGAAAAGCTGACCACCACAGCTCTACTTGGCTCCAAACTGTGGAGCCACAAAAGACTCCCTGTCACCTAGTCATTCACATAATAGATCTAGGAGGTGAATACATCAAGAGGTCCTCTAACTGAGATATCTGTGCATGGGCAGGATGGTATGGTGCATGTAGCCTTTTAAGTAACTTGGGCCCAAATCATTTGGAACTTTCAAGGCTAAAACCAGCACTTTGAATTGTGCCTGGAGACATATTAGGAGCCAATGTCATTAATGAATACAAGTGTAATTGAAGCTGACTGCCATACACCCATCTGGTGGTTATGTTTTGAAGCAGCTGAGGTTTCTGGACTATATTTAAAGATAGCCCCACATACAGTGCATTACAATATTAATCTAGTCTAGATGTGACCACAGCATGGATCAGATCTGTGGCTAGGTCTGTCAGCTGCAGAAAGGGCTCTACTTAGTGTACCAGCCAAAGTCGATAAAATACACTCCTGGGCTCCCCCAGTCAGTACTGAAGCCAGGAGAACTTGGGTCTTTAAACAGCAACAGTGGGGAGACTTTGTTGCATGGGCTTTATTTGGCCCACAAGGCCTTTTCCGCCAAACCATGCCCACCTGTCCCACACTTGATACCATATGCAATGCCAGGCAACTAAAGACACAGCTGCAAAGGAACAATGGGGAGCTTAAAATGCACTCCTGAGTGTTCCTTGGCAAGCAGCACCCATTCTCAGTACCAACTGACACTTTCAGTGAGCCCCTTTGAACTTGTCCTTTCACATGTGTGGTTTGGATTCAAATCACATCTGCAAACTGACAGCTTCAAAAGGGCTTGTTATCAGTGCCAATCAGATGATTAATGCTGAAAGTGAGCTCCTCTGTTGTCACCTGAATTGATAATGACATCGTTGTTGTTGTTTAGTCGTGTCCGACTCTTCGTGACCCCATGGACCAGAGCACGCCAGGGGTCATAATGACATCAGGTGACTTTAAAAGTAGGTGGTCCCTCCCAGCCCCCCAAAAATAACTCAAGTGAGTTAGTTCTTGATCTTTGGGCTGGGGCTGGGGGTGGGGGGGAATTCATTCCATTCCAGGGAACAATGTTACCCTGTCCAGTGCTAGTTGTATTCCTCCTTCTGAAGCCAGGAATCTCCAACCAACAGCACCTCTCTCTGTCTTGCCTGGATTTAACCTCAGTTTATCAGTCCCACCAATGCCTTCAAGCACTGGTTTAGGGTTTCAACAGCCTCAATTACATCAAAAGATGGCAACAAAACACACAGCTGCATGCTGTCAGCATACTGATGACACTGCAACCACACCTTTGGATACCTTCCTCCAGAAGTTTCATGTAGATATTAAAAAACATGGAACAACAATACAGAGCCCTATGCTACCCCACAAATGAAAAAACCACTATGAAGCCATTATCAGCCCCCCCAACTAAATGTGGTTTCTTTCCATAATTGCACCAAGTTTCAAATAGATTTCTGCTGCTTATAAACAAAGCATGTTAAGTATTACACTCTATGTCAAAATTATCTATGCAATGGCAATAACTCACCTAAAGCCTTATTAACAATAAATGCTACGATAAAAATTCTTTTAAAATTATAGTTTTCCCATAAAACAACACATAAATAAGACAAATAATTATCAGATTTACTTTTAAGCTACAGGCATATGCATGCTAACATGTGATCTAAATCATATCCATTAAATTTAGGGAGACTACAGAATACGTAGTATATGCGTAAGATTGGGCTACTATCTGGCCTAAGACTTAATGCAAGGGATGACCATGTTAAGTCTGCTGCAGCAAAACAAAGCGGTGTCCTATGGCACCTTAAGGACTCAGTTCCTTCTGTACTTTTGCCAAGTACCAGCAGGACTAATAAATAACTCGAAGCCCTCATCTCAACAAGAAAGAAGCAAGATTAATTTGGAGCGTTCCAGAAAAAACAGAGTTACATTTAAACTATGTTGTGGGGAAGAAAGATCTCCTTCCTCCTGTGACTGAAACTCTGAGTAGGACTGGAAACCCACTGGTGAGGGGGAGAGAATGGGAGGGGCAAGAGGTACAGTTATAGCTCAGGAAGACTGATAGTTAAGCCAGACTTCTCATACCTAAAAAGCTTGTGTTAACAGAGTACATACTATAGCTATATGATGTTAATTTTAAGTTTTTACTATGCTCTATTGAAAACAAGTTGTATGTCATGGCCATGGAATATGTTTGGATTTTTTTTTAGCGTGACTCAGTCATCAGCTCTAAAGCTTTACTTAAGTTCTTACATCCAACACTCATTACTGCAATTTAGGAATGTGACATGCAGCAAGTTGCATGCATCTCTTACACTAAGAGCAGTCTCAGGAGGCTGCTGGTTTGAGTGGAGATATGCCAGGAGGTGAGTAGGCAGCTTAACATATGGCATGTATCCATTTTTCTGCCCAGTTAGTTGCAGCAGGAGTGGTTGGGTTTTAAGTAGAAAAACAGTGTGAAGGGGAAGGGTTAAGCAGCCTCTTTCAATGCCATTGTTCCACACAAACTTGCATCCTCCTAAGGCAGAAGAAGAAGAAGAAGAAGAAGAAGAAGAAGAAGAAGAGGAGTTTGGATTTGATATCCCGCTTTATCACTACCCTATGGAGTCTCAAAGCGGCTAACATTCTCCTTTTCCCTTCCTCCCCCACAACAAACACTCTGTGAGGTGAGTGGGGCTGAGAGACTTCAGAGAAGTGTGACTAGCCCAAGGTCACCCAGCAGCTGCATGTGGAGGAGCGGGGAAGCGAACCCGGTTCACCAGATTACGAGTCTACCGCTCTTAACCACTACACCACACTGGCCCCTGGTTTCTTATACAGACTGTCTAGTTTGGTCCTTTATTCTTTTTACTTGATATAAGAATGACAAACTGTGAATTCACTCAGATTTACTAAAAGAGACCTTTTAAAATGTTTATTTTAGGTGCAACATGGATTTACTTCCACTGGGTGTACCAAATAAATTCTCTAGTTCAGAGAGCCAACTGAACTCCAGAACTCTAGTTCTTCATCTTCATAGAGTCTTGAGTCTGTTTTTCTCACAGCCCCTTTAAATCCCTCCCCCTAAAAGACCCCGGCTCTGCCAATATTCCTGTATCTGTATCACAGTGGGTATATAGGTTCTATGCAGTTAAAATCCAATACCGAGATACCCCTTTCAAAAATTAAAAAGCCAGATTAATAAATGTTTCTTAAATATATGCATTGTGTAACTATCATTTCCCGTTTTCCAAAATAAAAATATTAAGTAATACCTAACAGCTGCAAACGGTCCTTGGCCATTGCCAAATTTGTCATCATTTTAGACTGGAGACGGCGAGCTCGATCACAATGATCTCCTTAAAAAGAAAGTTAAATATTCAGATTCAAGCATAAGTACAACAGCAATGTTTGTCCCACACTATAGCAAAAAAGAGAAGTAAATATTAAAATTACAACTTACTTAAAATATCCATGCATCTAGAAGTAACTGACATAGCAAAAAAAACACGATGCTCTGCATAGATACGTAACATTAGAACAAGTCTGTGCATGCTTTTCTCTCTTCGGGGACATTTGCACAAATGAGGAAAATATGCAAATGAACACAGTAGTAAGAACGTGTTCAGACTAGCTGTATTTTCCCATTACATGTGCAATTAGCCTGCTTCCTGTTCATATTTTCTATTCCCTGCCATTATTTCAAAATGCTGATATGGAACTAGCAGTAGTATTAGGTCTCTTTCTGACAAGTAGTATGTCAGATTTCTAAACTGATGAAAAAACCATTCTAAAGGAACATGAAGTGCAACCGTTTGGATTGATTTTAGCCCCAAGAATCTCTAAACAACAACAAAAACTTCTAAGATATTAATAAATGCTAACTATTTGCCATTCCACATTTACATTACAATTTTAGTATACTTGTTTTGCCAATTTACGGTTAGGATGCCTTCTTACATCAAAATTAAATATGTATTTAAAGCTTTCAACTTGCTTTTAAAAGCAACACCAAAAATGTTAGTGCCAAGGTAGCAAGATTGACTTGAGCCAAAAGATCTGACTGAATTTTATCCCCATCCCCTCTGAAAAGAGAACATGAACCATCAACAGAGATACTTTGTAGAACCACAACTGTGACAAACAAAAACGAAATCCAGGTTAACTGTTCAAAATACAAGTTCAACTAAGAAACAAGTGGTAGATAATATAAACTATCCAAAAAAAAGAGTGAAACCATTAGCACGTGAACCCATTATTATTATTATTATTACTATTATTTCTTGAATTTATATACCATCCTATACCCACATGTCTCAGGGTGGTTCAGAGTTATCTGGAAGGCATAAGTGCCAACTTGCTGGGGCCCTGGCTAACCGAGCACCCACAAAATTGCCCGTGAAGGGTCTGGGCACCCACAAATTTTGGTGCCAGGGCCATGCTTACTGCATGGCACCCATGGTCATGGAGCCAAGGTGGCACTCCTGCTGGAAGGATTTTTATTCTTGAATTATGTCAAATTTCTGTATGTACTCCATTCTTTCAAAGAAGTAACTAGCAACAGACAGGATAATGGCATGGTGGGGAAAGGGGTTAAAAGCACCTGGGCTTATTTCTAAGTTCTGACATGAAAGACACAGTGTTTTGAGCTTGTTTCCTTATGGGCAAGCTGTTATTTGTGTTGGTTAGGCCTGCAGTTTCTAAAGAAAAGGTTTGCAATTGTGCTGATCTAAATCACACATGTAGCCCTCCAGATGTTGTTGGACTCCAACTCCCATAGGCCTCACAGCTATGACCAATGGCCAAGGATGCTGGAAACTTCAGTCCAGCAACCTCTGATTAATTCCATTTAAAAGTATGGTTCTGATTGTTTATGATCAATCCTAAATATTTGTTGTATCCCATTATGAATTCAGTATTATTCAACATGAACCGGAACAGAATCAGTTTAGGATCTGACTTTATTGGCCTGAACCAGAATTAATTCAGTACAATTTTAATGGCAGGTGGTTTTTTTGGTTATTATTTAGAAAATTTAATGAGTATTGGTTTGAGTATTTCCAAAACAGAGATTTTATTTCAAGTACAATTAGCTGTCAGCAATTAAGGAAGTGTATTGCATTCAACAACTCTGGCCTTGTTCACACATCACATTCAAACATAAACTAAGGTTTAGTTGTTTTTTTATAAACATATTTGTCTACCTCAATTTTGTGAAAAATACCAAAGCCATCTGCAACAATTATAATACAATAAAAACCACATAAACATTTAAAACAGATCACCAGCTGACTACTATGGGAAATGTTTCTTAATTGTCTGCATAAGCCTTACGGCAAAGAAAAAATTTCAGCAAACATTTGAAAGTTAACATGAATGCTACTCCTCTGCCACTCCTGCTGCATTGCAAGGAAACAAGCTGTGGTCTGGTGGCTAACATGTTTTAAACAAAGTCTGTAGTTTTTGCTCCAAACAAGCCCCAACCATAATGCTAAACTAGACCATGGCTTGTTTCCTGGCAGTGTGGCAGCAGCAGGAGCAAACAACCAGTGATTAATCTCAAGGAAACCCAAAATCCATGGTAATATGGCTCGAGGTCAGAGGAAAAAAACTTAACCATGAAAACCTTTTTTTAAAAAAATTCTGAAAAAAAGATTTACTAGGTTTTCTTTGCCAATTTCAATTGCTCCTTCTGTTTATTCATTTAAATTTAGGATCAAAATAAGCTCACAGTTTCAGAGACACAAGGTTGGCCTACCTTGACCAGTAACTAGCACAGCTATTCCTTTTTCCAGTTCTTCAATCCCCTTTCTGTACCATTCAACAGCTTGTTCCTTTTGTCCTGCTGAGAAAAAGTTGTTTGCATACTTTCCGTTATGAAGAATGGTCAGAACTACAGACACTGTATAGAGCCTAAGGAAGTTATTTGAAGATGGCTACCAGTATGCACATTCAGACTTCTGTTTTCTCTTCTCCATCCTCCAGCTCCAAACAACCCAAATCTGCTCAACCCTCTGGAACAGATTTTGAGGCTTGTGGGGGCCCACAGGGGGTAACTGCTCCACACTATATTGGATCTCAACCCAGTATTAAAGCTTGTTCAGAAAGCAACCCAATAACAATATGTGCAGAAAAGTCAGTTACACATCAAGAGTTGTTATGGGATTGATGAAATACAGAACGTTCAAAAAGCGACTTCGCTATGAACGCTTGGCCGCCACAAGCCAGTTGTCCCTGTGGTAACTTTTCTGACACCTCCTGCTTAAAACCCAAAAAGCCAGAAGGATCGTGAGGCCCCGCTTTCACGGTCTGTATTCATACTGAAAATCAAGATCAAGCGAGCTTTTGCCCTTCTGCTCCGCGGGAGGTTTCTGTCCTCCCTGAGCTCGCCTTAGTATAGTGGTCTGACTAACACTATCTAGGAAGTTTGTGACTGAAGTGACAGGTGACCTCAGACTTTCAGGTTCAGAACTCACCTTGACATTATGCTATTCTGACTGCCTTCACATTCCAATTTTATTTGTTTTAAAGAAACAAAGTGTCAATAAAGTATTTAGATAGAAAAATGAGAATCTGGATCACAAGAGAATGTGAGAAGTCAATGAATTCACAGTGTCTTGCTTTTAATATCAGATTACTCAAGAGCACACAATCAAAGTCTGAAAGTTACCCAATTCAATCCCACACAGAAATGCTGGATCATCCACACATCAGCTGCTACAAGTAAATCCATACACTCCAGACCTCAACAGGCTATGGTTATCTCAGGTGAACTATAAAAAGCACCTTAAAAGCAAGGAGCTCCAGACAGCTCACATTAGCAAGTAAATCCACATGCTAGAGGGAGAAAAGCACAGCCAAGCAGGGCAATTACCCATTCAATATGTGAGAATTTCTTTCAGTTCAGATCCTGAACTGATCAAACCACATTAATATGTTGACACAGTTTGAAATACAGTCCATGAAGTTTTGCTGTAATTTTTTTGCATGTGAAGAATCAGAGTGTTATACTAGAAGTCAGTCATGAAGCTTACTACATGACCCCAGCTCCCCCACTGTCTCAGCCTAACCTATCCTAAACCTACCACAAATTATGCAGTCGAGCTTCCCACATTTGGGGAAATCGCAGGGGTCAGCACACCCAGAGTGAAATGGAAAGTTATTTTCATAGGCTTGTCAAACTGTCTTGAACTCATTCACTTACTTCCTTATCTTGATTCTGCTGAACAAATGAGATAGAAAGGTTTAATCTTAATGTTTCAGATTTGTTTAATCTCTCATACAAAACAATGGGCAATCAGCTATATTACTCCCGGATATTGCTTATTTCTACACTTTCCAGGAAAGCCATGTAGTGCCACAATCACTATGTAGGGAAACTTAAAGGGTGGGCAACTTGAAAAAAATACCCAATTCAAGCTTATGTTTTGAAAGTTACTGGACACGGGGTTCGAATTCACCATCAATACCTAAAAATAACAAAAGGCAAGAGGTGACATGATAGATGTTTATGAAATAATGCATGGCATGGAGACAGTGGTTAGAAAAAAGTTTTTCTCCCTCTCTCATAACACTACAATTCATGGACATCCAATGAAGCTGAATGTTGGAATAATGAGGGCAGCTAAAAGAAAGTACTTTAGGCAACACGTAATTAAACAATAGAACTCACTCCCACAGGAGGCATCAATGGCCACCAACTTAGGTAAAAGGTAAAGGTACCCCTGCCCGTACGGGCCAGTCTTGACAGACTTTGGGGTTGTGCGCCCATCTCACTTAAGAGGCCAGGGGCCAGCGCTGTCCGGAGACACTTCCGGGTCACGTGGCCAGCGTGACATCGCTGCTCTGGCCAGAGCCAGAGCCAGAGCCAGAGCCAGAGCTGCACACGGAAACGCCGTTTACCTTCCCGCTGGTAAGCAGTCCCTATTTATCTACTTGCACCCGGAGGTGCTTTCGAACTGCTAGGTTGGCAGGCGCTGGGACCGAGCAGCGGGAGCGCACCCCGCCGCAGGGATTCGAACCGCCGACCTTTCGATCGGCAAGTCCTAGGCGCTGAGGCTTTAACCCACAGCGCCACCTGCGTCCCTTGGCCACCAACTTAGGCGGCTTTAAAAGAGGATTTAAAAAATCAATGCAGGACAAGGTTATAAACAGCTACAAGCCATGCTGGCAATGGTCTATCTCAACTGTGAGAGGCATTATGCCTCTCAATACCAGTTGGGTAGAGTGATGTTGCACACATGTCTAGCTTGCGGTCTTCCCACAGGCATCTGGGTGGCCACTATGAAAACAGGATAGTGGATGAGCCACTGGCCTGATCCAGTAGGCTCTTACCATGTTCTTAATGTTAGTCTTAATTTTTGTTTTTGTTACATATGTTGACAGTCCAATGCTGTTTGTTCAGAACCATAACTTGTGGTAAGGAACATATTTTGGATGTAAAAGGTTCAATCCCTGGCATCTCTAGCTAAAAGTATATTAGGTAGCAGTGTTGGGAATAACCTCTGCTTGAAACCCAGGGGTAGGTTAGAATCAACCAGTTGTCTAGGTCAGTGTAAGGCTGCTTCAACATCCATCTTATTGTATTTGTATGACTGCTGCATTGGAAAGGTTATTTTTCACTCTTATTCTAAATCACCACCAAATAAGTAAATGGAAAGAGTAGGTCTTAACCTATTACATTAAGTAAAACTTACAACAACAAACCTCACTGCAGCCCCTATTTATTTACAGCATATTAAAAGCTTCTATCAATGGCTTATCTTTTACCAAAAGTGTCACACCAGGAAGCATTGAAGGTTACAAATGGCAAACGATTTAGCTTTAACATATCTGAGCTCTCCTGTTCTCTCAAGACTAACAGCTACTGTTTAAGTTACAGTACAGTCAACCCTAACAAAAAAAAAGGCCTTTCTGAATAGTTTGCCTTCATAGAGCTCACCATTCTACACATCCCCCCCCCTCAGTATTACCATCTCAAGAATTTGTCTGAACCCCTTAGAAATTTGAATTTGATATGCAGCCCAAACAAGTTAACAGAAGCAGCGGCTGGTGATGGTGTATGATGAACCACAGTAGTACAAGCTGAACTCGGAGAACAAAGAGACTAAGCGGGTAACACAAAGTCTCTTTCACATTCACAGCAAAGCCTCCCTTTACATAGACTCCACCCACCAAGTCCTTCATGTCAGCACCCTCCATACATTGTAACATTCGCCGCCTCTTATGGGGTAAATATACCACCACAGGCTTTTCACTCTGGAGCAATTCTACTCTTCAAAGCCCCTCGCCTATCTAACCGTTGCCTATCTAACTAATTGCGCGGGGACTGAACCATCGCTGCCGACACTACAAGGAGGACCTATAAAAACACTCTTGAGTCCCCTCGACTGCGAGAGCAGATGGGCGACATGAGCGAACTCGGAAGCATAAGGAGACACAGCGCCGGGAAGGGGAGGTTGACAGAACTAGGGGGCACCGAAGATGGGGGGAGCAGCCATCCGACGGGCGTGAGGCGACGGCGAAAGGGGGCTTCTCCCCGCCGCCCGCCCGCCCCTGTCCTCCTGGGCGGCATCCCCTTCCCCTTCCCTCCGCCGGCACCGTCCTCGCCGCGCAACACAACCGCTCTCTCCCCCCCCCCCATCCTTTGCCGCAGCCATTCCGCCTCTCCGGGGCCTCCCTTACCGGCCTCGTCTTCGTCGATGCGCAGCGCCGTGGAGATGCACTCGAAGGCGCGCTTGTGGCAGGCTCGCACCGTCTCGGGAGCGTCGCCGGCGCCGGCCCTGGCGGTGCCTTTGGCGGCTGCCATGAGGACGCCGCCGCGGGAGAGGCGCTCGCAGAGCCAGGCGAACAGCAGCCCCAGCTGGAAGGCCAGGAAGCGGAGCAGGGCGAAGGCGGCGAACAGCGGGTACGAGAAGTAGTAGAGGTTGCGCTTGTGAGGGGAAGAAGCCGCCGCCGCCGTCGCCGCAGCTGCCTGTTGCTGGTGGTGCTGGACGGAGGGAGCCGGCCCGGCCCCGGGCGGAGAGGAAGTCCCGGCGGCCCGAGTCGGGGAGCTGGAGGCGGCTAAGCCCTTCTTCTTCCCTCTCCCGCCCGGAGAATTCATTCACCACCGCCGTCGCCATAACCCGCTGCCAGCGACTGACAACAACCAGCCGCGCGGGCCTGCCATGGCACAGGCTACGCCCCTTTCCCTCGGCCCCGCTATCAGGCACAGGGGGCACTCGCAGGCGCGCGCACGAGGCAATCTGCGCAGCGACGCTTCCTGAATAAGGAGCGCCGTAACAGCAGCCCTTCGCCGGCCGCCTGGACGCTGTCGTTAATTTGCGCCTGCGCGAACCGCATAAGCGACAATAGGAGGCGTGGTCAGCACTACGGGCGGTAGGGGAAGGAGGCGGGTCAACCCGGAAGGCTACCATCACGCAATGCTTCTCACGTAATTAACGGAGATAGCGGGTTGGCTGGCTGGTGTGTCTCTTAGTGTCGGCGTAAAAGCCAATACAGTACTGTACCTGGTAGGGTTTATGCCCCTCTTCCTCCACTTTACATTGCACCCGCTTTGTGTGGAAGCGGTGCACTCTGGGCAATGTAGTCACTAGGGAATACAATGCATAATGGGAGTTAGGATTTCTTTCTTCTGTCCTCAGCCTGTTGACAGAATGCATAGCTGTCAAGTGTCCCTTATTTGAAGGGACAGTCCCTTATTCCAGCGCCATGTCCCGCTGCTGTCCCTTATTGATGGATGTCCCTTAAATGATGTCCCTTAAATTTCAAAGGAAGCAGCTCCTCTCCCTCCCTCCCTGCTGGCCAGGGAGGAGGGAGGCTCCAACTGTGTTGCTTGGCTGTATTGCTCACCCAATAAGAAGTCTAAGAATGACTGGGGGGTGGAGCTTGCATGCCTTGTGTGTGGCTAGTTAATGCAAGCTGAGGAGGTTTTTGAATGCATTTTGTTGAATGCATTTTGTTGCATGTGCTGCTGCAAACTTTGCCGTGCAAAGCCAGGCTGGGGAGCCATCTTATGTTGAGGCTACATAGGCCTTCTGGTGCATGTGATTCAGATTCTATTCAGTTGAACTTCTGGTTACAAAGTTGGTTGGACAGTGTTCTCGAAGCTACCCAGCATGAGTTTGACCAGACTGCAGGAGGACAGGAAGACTGGAGTGCCTGGAACAGGTGAGGCTGCTGGTCCCTTATTTTCAAGGCTGCTGGTCCCTTATTTTCAAATCTGTAAGTTGACAGCTATGGACAGAATGTCAAGTCAAGAAGGGACGGAGGCAGGGAAGTTTTATACAGATACCCGCAATTAAAAACTAAACTGGGGGTGTTCGAAGTAATATAAAACACATAAAATTACATTCTACGGAATGATGCAGCAAAGCTTTAAGAGACATATGTGATGCTGGTTATGTTTTTGAATAAAGGACCTATTTAAAACAAGAATTGTCTAGAAGCCCTATTCACTATTCCAATACATTTTTTTACCATATGGATCATCACAATGTCACTATCTCTTCCTATATAATTTTCCATATCCAGGGGGTAGGCCAGTTGTCTGTTCTGGATGGGGTTGCACTCTTTCTGAAGGAACAGGTATATAGTCTGGGGGTGCGTCTCTGGACCCATGTTTGTCTCTTGGTGTGCAAATTACCTTGGTAGCCAAGCATGCCTTTTATCAGCTGTGTTAAGGCAGCTCTGGCTGTTCCTACACAGAGATGCTTGGCCGCTGTGGTCTTGATA
Source organism: Podarcis cretensis (assembly GCF_951804945.1). NCBI lineage: Eukaryota > Metazoa > Chordata > Lepidosauria > Squamata > Lacertidae > Podarcis > Podarcis cretensis. Next base: position 43,691,540 of record NC_137172.1, read on the forward strand.
TTTGTAACCTCAAGTCTAGATTACTGTGATGTGCTCCATGTGGGAGCACATGGTGCAATGGTGCAAAATGCAGCAGATAGGTTGTTGGCTGGGATATTCTTTCACCATCACCATATAACACCTCTGCTGTGGGAGCTGAACACGTTGCCAAAAGGCTATAAGGCACCATTAAAGGTTTTACTTTCAGTATTCAAAGCCCTAAAAAAAGTTGGAATAGGTTTCCTAAGGGACCATCTTGCCTCATATAGCCCTGCCTGGCAACTGCACACCTCTAGAGGAGCACTGCTGAGACTATTGTATGCCTCAGAGGTGTGCTTAGTTTGTACTGGAAACGAGGCTTTAAGTGTTGAAGCTCTAGCCCTCAGGAATTAATTACTGCTTGAGATTAGACAGGCGCTTGATGTCTTGATGTTTAGGTGGCTACTGAAGATGTTTTTGAAGACTTTCCCTGAAGTGTGACTCAGTCCTTTTATGGAATATTACTTATTCATATTTAGAAATCGTTTTATTTTTTTTGGAGTGTGTATTATTATTTGTTGTTTTTATCTCATTTTATCTTGTGTACTGCTTTGAGGGCATCAGGCTGTGATGAGGTTATTAATAATAAATTTTAAAAATCAAATACTTGGAAGATGGCATATAAAATATAGATAACCTATCTAATTTCTAGTACACATAGAATGCAATCCTATGCAGAATTAATCACTTTTGAACCTATTGATTTCAATGTAATACCTAACTGTATAGGATCAGTAATGCATATATATGAAAGCTAATTCCTAGAATACAATTTTCATTTTCATGTCACAAATAATAATTATAAGCATGTTGTGGAAAAGCAGTGGGAAAGCATCAGTTTGGATTTACAGACATTATAATTTGTACCTATCACAATTATGCTGCCAAGGAAAGGCAATCAGATCCATTGTTAAAGGATGCAATTACCGGTATCTGTCCTGTGGGTCAAATAACATCAGTAAATGGAATATTCCAAACTAGGAGTTTTCCCTCAAATTTTGAAAACCTGCGGTCATTTTTCTTGATGAATACTGGAGGCAAACTTCAGTCATACCCTCAGAATGAGTACCCTTTCTTCCAATGGTAGGGTTGCCTGGGATGTTAATATTGTAACCCTGCATCCCCTCCTCCTCATTGTGCACTTGGAATGAGATTGTGCTTTTGCTGCAATATTGATGCTTCTGAGATTCAACTCCACTGCAGGGAATGGGATGATATCATAGCCCATATGTTAGTAGAGCCAAGGGAATATTGGGTGCACCCACTCCAATCTAGAGTGACTGATACATCCAACATGGCAACTTAATTTTAAATGCTGAGCATCAGCCTTCCTTGTGTTACACTAAAGAAACCTGTTGAAGAAAGTAGACTAGAACCTAGTGATTCCTTTCTTACTAGAGTTGCTTACTACTCAATCCCACCTGGATATCCTGCTCCCTTCAGGAGAGAGTTTGCTCTTTCTGTCAATTCAACACCGCAAGCTAAATTAGTGGCTTCTCTGTACAGGCACATTTGAATTATCTGGCCCAGTTCCCTTTGAAATTTATGTTCTTTTCATACAACCCAGCCTTTAAAGGATGTTGGTTGCCATGACCAACAGCTGTTTTACTGCTTGCTTTCCTACATATTTTTACATTTTGCACAAAACTTGAGTACTAGTTGCTAGACAAGATGATTTATTATTACACAGAATGAAGAAATACTTAAGTAGAATTCAAACTCATTTGATCGGGGTGAAGAGAAGCGAACAAGGCCACTCGTCTTCTTTTTTTATTCTGATTTTCACATGCCGGAAACTGAGAACAGAGTTTGTGCGATGAGCCAACCTCCACGCTAAAGGCCATCCTGAACAGAAGGAGTGGCGACCGCGACCGAGATTCCTTCTCTTCTCAAACAAGCGAATCCCCACCGCACAGCTTCTGCCTTGGAGCGCGCTCTCCATTGCGCAGGCGCGCTAGAGACCCGAATCGCTTACCGCCTGTGAAGCGCGACATTTCCCGGCTCCCTCCTTTACGGCGCACCGCTATACGACAGCCGAAGTTCCTTGTTTACGACTCGTCTCGCGGATTGTTTCGCTCGTTGCTCCGCGACGGGTGGTTTTTTTTCTTGCTGGCTTTGCATCCTCGAACCCAAGAGCCGCTCGGCTAAGCGCAGGTGAGCGCGGGCTGCCGAGCCGCGGACCGAGGTGCGGCGCCCATCCTCCGCTGAGGCAGCCTTGGGGCCGGGGAGCGGGAGCGGGGAAATGGAGGTCCCGGGCCGCCTGCTGCTGCCCTCTTGGCGCTTCTACCGCTCGGGCTCCGGGGGTCCTTGGGAGCCACGAGGGTCGGTTTCCTTTAAGAAAGGAAAAGCAGGCAGGCAGGCCGGCTGTTGATAGTCACGTTCGGGCTGCTCCTCGATCGGATGAAGCTTTTCCTTACGGACGCATAGGCTGCAACTGCAGGCACGCTTACTCTGGAGTAATGCAAGACCCATTAGAATAACGGGGACTTACTGCTGAGTAAACGTGCGCAAGTTCAAGACGCAGCCATTACAACAGGGATGGGGAATCTGTGGCCCTCCAAATGCTGTTGGTCTGCCATCCCTACCTGTTTTCTGTGCTTGTTGTGGAGGTTGAGGTCAGCAGCATCTGGAGGACCAAAGGTCGTCCGTCCCCCCCGTATCATTGCTTTTTACAGCAGTGCATGTAGTTGATCCTGTTTCCCCCACCCCACTCCCATTTTTCTGGCTCTTCCTCCCCTCCTCCCCGCCCAGAACATTTGGATAGAAATTAACCTTTCTGCTTAAAACAACTGACATCAAACCCCTTGATCTTCCTGTTAAGAGATATTTTATTTTTAATTTTAAAAAATCCCTTAACAGGAAGATATGAAATGTGTCATACCAAAAGACACTTGGAAGTTGTTGGTAACATATGAACTATCAGCTGTACTTAAGAGAGAAGTTTCTAAAACTGGTCACAGTGTAATCGATAAACTTCTGTTTCCTCCCCAAGACTACTTCGTATTTGCTAACTTCCACACATCATGGAGACAGAACAGATTATGGAGAGCCAGCCACAGGTAATGCCAGAACCCCCAACAATACCTGCTTTAGTGAGATTGTGTGTGTAAGAGATATTTTATAATTGTGTGATGCTTTGCAGGTTCCAGAAAATCCTCATGCGGAATATGGTCTTACAGAGAACGTAGAGGTAACTAAGTTTATCATTAGAGTTAACTATTCCCTGTTGAAATTGGGATCTGCTCCATTTTTTGTGATTGTATTTCTTAATTGTAAGATTTTAAACAGTATTGTAAATGGTTGTTGCCCATCCTGGGAACGTGGGTAATAAATTAATAATAGTCTCATCTTGACACACTTAAAGAGTACAATTTGCTAAAGTTGTTTATTCATAGAATTGAGTGAAGCTAGGGATAGGGGCTTCACTCAATTAGAATAGCTTGTGTGTTAGAATAGCTTGTCTAATACAACTTTACAATCTCAGGTATTTATTATAGAAGTGCCTGAGCTTGTGCAGCTAAGAATGAGAGAGATTTATTTTGCTGTTTTTAAAAGCTTTCATCCTGACATTAGTATTACAAAGACTGTTGCATATATGAAGATCCTCAGATTGATGCTAACCTATTGAATGTATTTGCATATTTGTGTGCATTTTTTGTGCAAAACAATTTTTATTTCACCATCCAGGTGATTTCACCACCATTCACCTCATCTAGACATTTTTGCTGTAAATCTGTAAAAATCAGGCAATGAAACAGCAATGGCTGTCTCATGGAGCCACAGTAAGCAAACAGAATTTTCAAGGAAACAAACATTTTTAATGGGGGTTCTGCATGGTTTTTGTTTTGTTTTGTTTTGTTTTGTTTTGTTTGCTTTTTTGGGGAAAACATACTTATTTCACTGAATAAGTAAAACATATGGATTTTTGGTCAATTTTTAGATAGTCCCAAAATGCATGACTTTATATTTTCAACTTAAACACTGGATTGCTGTCTTCATCTAGTGTTTGTTTACATTTTAAGCGAATAGTGGAAAATGAGAAAGCAAGTGCAGAGAAAACATCAAAGCAGAAAGTAGATCTTCAGTCACTACCTACACGTGCCTATCTGGACCAGACAGTTGTGCCTATCTTACTACAAGGTCTTGCAGTACTTGCAAAAGAAAGGTAACATATTTATCTTTCATGATTTCATTCTTAACAACGTTCACAAACTTCTGCTTGCAGTCATTATATAGGTCTAGTTCTTACAAACAGCAAGTGAGGTGGGAAATATATGGCTGGGCTTTACAACAGTGGATAGGAGCTCAGGTGAATGAATTTTGCATGCTAAATAATCATTTGCACATAATAAATTTAGCATTTTGCATCCTTAAACCTTACCCCTTGTTTTTCAAGCATTTTTGTATGAAGAATAATTCATTCATGTGAGCCCACACTTGTATTTTGAACTGATATAGTCCTGACACTTATTGCCACCACATTTGCTGTGTTTGGGAATGAGACTTTAATGCATTTGTGTGAAGTGTGAAAATTTCTACACAAACTGGAAAAAGTTATGCTGGCTCTGGTCATCAGCCTTAATTTGATAAGCACTATGAACAGCATGATGCAGATGAGTACAGTATTCAGTTTCATTTTAGAGTTAGCAAAGCTAGGATTGGAAGAGGTCTAAAAAGAACGATGGTGGAGATCAAGACTGGCCTGTAGTAAATAGAATACAACCTGACTTGACATGGCTATGATGAGAGACCACAGCATTCATTATCCTGTTGTTGTTGTGTTTTTTGGGGGGGGAGGAGGGGATGAACTGCTACTGGATCACTACTTCTCTCCTGTTATTTCTGTAGGATGAGATGGTGGGAGCTCCTAGAGCCAAGCATTCCTAAATCTACATATTTTTAATCCCTGTTTCCATATATCTAGAGGGGTACAGAGTAGTTTCCTCTCATTTCCCTTCCCAAGCAGAAGGGGATTAGGATAGATAGTAAGGCTAAAGTAAATAAATCTAAGCATTTCCCCCTGATTTTTCAGGCCCAATAACAACCATGTAATATTATAGTTCAACAGCTTTAAGCCATGCCAGTCCAGTATAGGAGTTAAGGAATTCATTTCCATTTTAAGGAATTTAACACTTGCCCCAAGTTAAAATAAAAAAGCAGATCAAATGAACAGCTGTAAAAATCTGACATTCTTTGAAACTTTGGAATTTAGCCTACCACAGATGAAATTAAGAGAAAAATGCTAATGATATAAGAAATTAAAATGTTTTCACTTGCAACTCTACATTTACCAAGTGCCTGCTACTTATGGCAGAATTCTAACCCATGTCTACTCAGTTAAGTTCTGTTTAATTCAATGGGGCTTACTCCCAGATAAGTAGGGTTAGGACTGCCGCCGTAATGTATTAAAGTAAAATGTTTTGTGATCCCAAACAATACTCAAGTACTTTTAGTCTTTTTAAATCTACTACATACTGTGGATTCCATTCCTGAAACTACTTTTATGGGGGTAATTTTGATAATTTAATTGAGGTTAAAAGAATTCTTGAATTGGTAGGTATGTACAAAACCACTATTCTCTTTTTATTTTCAGACCACCAAATCCCATTGAATTCCTTGCAGCATACCTGTTAAAAAATAAGGCACAGTTTGAGGACCGAAATTAATTTCATCTTCAGAGGACCATTTGACTGATCAGTATATATGCTAAATAACCATGAATCACTGTCTGATGTATAAATCCTACAACAAAAATATCACTTTTGCTCAATTTCTTTAGCCTTTTCTTGAGTTATGTCAGCGGCATGGGGAGCTAACACCACTGCTGTGTCAGCAAAATCGACACTGTAGCCTATACATGCACAGCCTTAGAAGAAAGGGGAAAGTATACCACACAGCGAAAATAAAAAGTTTTTTGCCAGTGGGAGGGGCCAGGAGGTACAACAAGGGCAGACACAAGCTGATGACAGCAGCCTTGGGCGGCTTGAGGTTGGAAGCAGGAGCCAGACAGCTTTTGTTATGCAGTCACATCAGAGACAAAACAGAGAGCCATACTCGGTTCACCAGATTAGGAGTCCACCACTCTTAACCACTACACCACACTAGCTCTCATTGCTTCCTTTCTCATTCCTTCCTTCCCACCCCCTGCAACCAACTGATTGTCATCAGCAGAACCTTCTGACTTGTGCAGTCTGAGAGGCCTCCCCTTCACAGTCCAAAGAATGAGCAGAGGGTCGACTGTCTCATAGCCCATCAAGCTCCCTAATATTTCCCCGAGTCCTAAGCTAGACTATACCAGTGTAGAGGAAAGGGAAACCTAGAAATGAAGATACAACATGGCAAATGACAAAGCTATTGTTATAAAGGACCTAAGGCGGAGTTGGCATCAGATTTTTATGGTTTACCTTGTTCTCAAACCACACTAGTGGTGTACAGCCCATTAAATAGTTTTTTATTAAAACAAACAAACCAGTGCATCAGTTACCAGGTCCAAAGAACAATTGTCTGGTGGATGGATCTAGCAGGCCTAACTTAAATGGGAACAGTAATGATTTCAAGCTGAAGAGTAAAGATTGCAGCACAAAAACAAATATAGTAATAACTACATATTAAAAGAGAGTGCAGGCTTCATTGCCTAGATGGCAGTGGACACAAGCCATATTCATTTACTTGGGTATTCATAGGCCACCTCCCAGGGTTAACCGGGGTGGGTCATGAGATAAAAGCTCATTATAACAAATCACAAAATCACAACCAAAATATTAAAATGTTATAGTGACAGCTGCAGTTAAAACATGATCGTTGACAGTAAAAATACAACATTAGTGTAAAAACAAAAACCAAGCAGCAAAGAATAAATCATTAAAAGCAGTTAAATGCAGTGTTAAAATGTCAGTTTTGAGGAAAGCGTTTTCAAAGCCTGCTTAAAAATCATTGACATAGGGAATAAATGCACCCGTTTAGGGAGGAAGTTCCATAATCAGGAGACCAGCACTGCTCAGTAAGATGTATTTGACTATGCTGATCTAACTTATGATATAATTAAGTAAAAGTATTGCTAAATATAAACTTTTGGATTTTTTTTTTGTCTGATGAATTAAAAAAACTCAGTTTATTATATTTAAATAAATCTGATTGTTATATGTCCCCTTTGGTGATACTGGAGGAGATGCCAGAGAACTCTCATTAAAAAAAAACCTCTGTTCATTTTTAAAGGGCATTTTTTAATTAAAAAAAAATTATAACAATAACACTGTAGTCAAAATAGCCTCAGTACTCTTATCTTTAAACTCCACTGATAAATAAACTATTAGTTGATAAGCTTGTACCCCTGAAAGATAACACAGCCTTTTGAAGAATAGTGTTACCCATGTTCTCTGCAAATATTTGATTATTTTAGCCATAACGTTTCATACTTTTCAGTATTATGTAGCCTCCCATATGCTGAACTTTTCTAGCATCTGTTATCATTTTACTGTAAAACTCTGCTTGTTCCTTTCTCATGTTTCTCCAGCAGCTAAACTGTTTTCTAATACAGATATTTATTTTTATGCTTCAGTATGTTCAGCCCTTGTTTCTAGTTAAGTTACTGGGTACTGCAGGCAAAGCAGCAGCCAGGAGAGGGACCCCTTGAGAAAAAGATTAAGGCCATTTTACACAAATGACGCTGAACTAGGGTTGAAAGATTACTGGTGTTTATTTCTGTCCAATCTGTAAAACCCATATATATATATTTAAAAGCCTCACTGTTGTGCCATGCTCTTTATTTTATTTAAAAGTTCATACATACATACTCAGATATATTACTTAATATTTCAAAAATCACCAAACAGTACACAGATATACCACTTTTAATGCAAAATGAAGCAGCTTACAGGGTTAAAAGCAGCAACACCTAACACTGTACGTTATGGATCAGCTGATTTGGGGTGTTTCAAAAGAGAAGGAAATGGGGGGACCTGAAGCATGAATGGTGGTGTAGAAGAATCGCAACAGATCCGTCTTGTCCTGCAAGCCACACCTGCTGAAATCCGGTCTTCTGAACAACTATTAAAAGTGCAGGAGCCCTATCCTCTCTTTTACCTGGCCGCATTACTCTGTACCTTTTCACTGAGTGCTTTCCTCTTATCACTCTGTCATCTGAACCGGTTTGTAAGGATCTGTGACTAAGGGGCAGGTTGGGTCTACAGCCAAGAAATCTGCTTTCAGTGTCAGATGTCTTTTACAGGCAACTTAGATGAGCAGAAGCACTTTCCAGGCAAAGCCATCATTGGATACAACCTGCATAGGTTTAACATAGCACCATATAGTCAAAGAATCCCCCCCCCCCCAGTTTCCTACCTCAAGGGGGCATCATCTAAAAATAGACACAAGAATCAGCAGAAAGGGAGGAAGATGGTGGCAGAGTTGAGCCTTCAGAGATTACTTAGATTTTAGGGTCACAGAGTTGGAAGGGACCCTGAGGATAATCTAGTCCAACCCTCTGCAATGCAGGGATATGCAGCTGCCCCATACAGGGATCAAACCTGCCACCGTGGTGTTATCAGCACCACACTCTAACCAACTGAGCAATCCAGGTACTTCACCTCTGTGTACCGTACTTCAGTTTAGGTAGAGGAAGCTTTGAAGCAAGAATACATGGAAGTATCCTGGCCAAGTGCGTAGTTCATTTTTCTCTCTCTCCGGTTTAAATACAGAAACTCTAATCTCAGAAGGAAGGATTTCCAAGTAGTGTAAATATAGACTAACTTGAGTAATAACATTTCTTTTTCCATAAATGAAGCAAGTAGTACAATGAAATGGCTTCCATCTTTCTTTAGCTCTGGAATTTACCATTGTATTCCATGCAGTGGCGCCGGCTCCTAGGGGCTGAAGCACTGTGGGATCCCCTGATATTTTTTTTTTTTAAAGGAGCCAGGCCCCCTCAATGTTCAGAGGCACCCCCCACGACATCAGTGCATCAGGACATTGCGCACAGGCCCCCTCAACCCTTTGGTGAAGGTGGCACCTCTGATCTCATGAAACACTAAGACTAGATGGTGGTACATCATCTGTGGCACCTGAATAAATTGTTGAATTCGACCTGAAAAGCACTCTGCAGAGAAGTTTCCAAACAATTCAGAGGCCATGCGCTTTTGAGATCAAACTGGTATTTCAAAGACCAATCTTCTTAACATCCCTGCCAATCTTTAGTTCAGCTGCCAGGCACCATCAGCATTCCAATCATTCAGCTGTCATTCATGTCAACGTATCTTAGTATATGATGTGTCACCTGTTATCCAGGAAGGACAGATGGAAGAAAACATAAATCAAAGTTGTACATTGCAAAAGGGCTTGTTAGGTAAGTCTTCTGCAGGAAACATGAAGCCGTAAAAGAAACTACATTTCTGACTGTCATGGAAACAAGAAATTTGAGCGACTCTGAAAGGGGTTTGCTTTTCTAACACAACAAAGCACAGCTCTGTCTCTGCTGTGGTTAACAATGCTAGGATGTACAATAAAATTCTTGCAACACCTGATAGAACCAATAAAGCAGAGTGTTGAGGACCCTAGTTTGTTCCTGGTCCTTGAAAATGGGTGCGTGTGCATGTGCTGGGGAACCATCCTTTGCATTTTGTCCTCAGTAGGCCTGCCAGCTTTCACTCTGATGTCTCAAGTCTTCAAGGCATAGTGCAATCTGTTTTGCATTTTTGAAAATGCAGCAAATCCTCTAAGCCCAGCAGTGCTGATCCAAGATGCTGAGCTACCTGAAGCAAAGCCTAATGGCACCCCAACCTCACTAGGGCTAATGCTTGACAAAATCTTCCTGCATAATTCAGGCACTGATTCCTGCTGTCCCCTATCCTCCTCCTGCCCATGCCACCAGAACAAGTCAATTCAGCCTGCTACATAGCAGAACCAGCCAAGGGCCCTAGCAGGACAGCACTACCAGCTGTAGTTTTCTATAGATGAGAACTCTGGAGATTTGTGATGTGTAACAAAAAGGGAAATGCCACCAAGAAAAGAGTGACCGTTTAATAATCACAACCACCTGCATTATCTCTCTAGCTCTGAAGCAGAAGGCACTTCAGAGCTATGGGGTTTCTTGAGAGCAGGGAAGGAACATCCTTCAAATCTGCCTGTCCTCTGGAGCCAGAATCAATCAAGTAATTCCCAGTAAAAAGGTAAAGATACTCCTGCCCGTTCGGGCCAGTCTTGCCAGACTCTAGGGTTGTGCGCTCATCTCACTCTATAGGCCGGGAGCCAGCGCTGTCTGCAGACACTTCCGGGTCACGTGGCCAGCGTGACAAGCTGCACCTGGCGAGCCAGCGCAGCACACGGAACGCCGTTTACCTTCCTGCTGGTAAGCGGTCCCTATTTATCTACTTGCACCCGGAGGTGCTTTCGAACTGCTAGGTTGGCAGGCGCTGGGACCGAAGGACGGGAGCGCACCCCGCCGCGGGGATTTGAACCGCCGACCATGCGATCGGCAAGTCCTAGGCGCTGAGGTTTTACCCACAGCGCCACCCATACCTTTTCACAAATCTCTGGTCTGGACCCAAGCTAGTTAAAACACTCTGGTGAGATGATCCTAAGTCTGCAAAGCACTTAGTATTTATTATGGAGTCAAAGTGAGAAAGAAATAGTAGGTTGCAGCAAAGCAAAATATCAGCAGTCTGATATAACTAATTCTTACACTTGATATGAAGCCTAAAATCATTTTTAGTAACTCTCATAGTAATATGAAACATCTTTTGGCATGCTAAGGCTGAGCTTTCGCAGGCCAAATGAAGATGGAGATAAAAGCATGTTCAAAACAAGCTATTTTATGTTGTTCCAGAGGTAGCAGGCCTGGCATAGGGGAAAACAAGTGGTCGAATATGGTACAGTACTGGAATTTTCATGTTCCTCACTTATATAGCAATGGTGATACTTAATACACTATTTAGTTTGGAGGATAACTTGTTTATCAACCACTTATCCTGATTTGCTTGCATAAAGTTGACACAGATGTTATATTTTGCCTGCTCTTTATCTTCATTCTAATCTGTTTCTGGGGAGAGTGCAACAATGTGCATTCACCCTAATGTCATCCTGATGAGTTTTCACAGAGGTTATAGGTCTACCTGTCAATCTGTCATTATTTTCAGTGCATTTCCCAATAACTCTCCTTTTTAAAAGTGGATTTGTTGTACAGAGTGCTTTAATCCAGAGGGATTTAGTTGCACAAACCTAAATTTCCAGTGCACAATTAAATCCCTCTTGCAAAACAGGGACATTCTGCAGGCAACCCCAATCGAATCCCATCGAAAAATTGGCCAAGCAATTCCAGTGACAAAGAATGTGATTCTCATAACAACTGCTTGCACCTTCAATTTCACAGGGAGTTTTAGCAACCCTTAACTGGCATAAGTGAAAATTGCTGTTTGTAGCACTCTGCCTTTGTGACCTTCCCTACTTCCAATTCACAGGCCCCTAATGATATTTTTTAATTGAAAGCATGTTTTGCAGAGGGGGTGGGGTGGGAAAGAGAATGCTTATAGTGTAACAGGATTCTGAATTTTTGTGTGTGCGTGCATGTGCTTGCACATACCATGTATTTCCATGGTGAATAATGAATCTTTAAAGTAAGTGTGTGGGAAATGGAGTCAAAGCATTGAACTCAAAGCAGCATGTTCCAATAGAACCACAAAACTACAAGTCAGAAAAAGCTATTAATACAGATAAATAATAGGTTGAGCACAAGACTTTAAAAACCAGTTCTTCGTCAGATTTTTGCTGAACTGCCCAAACCTAAATTTTTGCTGAATCGCAAACAATCAATCCATCTTCTATTATCATGTCTGATTATCCTGAACATTTCAACAGCAATCAACACAGGAGCAAATGTGTGGTGATAAAGGGTCTCTCCATTAAATAAAAGGGATTGCATTAATTATCGGTTTTATTGAAAGGATAACCAGTTTGGTGACTAATGCTCCCAGCATGAGGTATTTATATATTGGATTGTTTGGGGATTTAGGTCCAATGCCATGACTACCAGCACCAGGGACAGATAATTATGTCACAAAGCAATTCAGAATCTAGTTTGAACAGTTACTGGTGAAATATTTGAATAATCTATATAGCACATCTCAAATGTTCAGATTGTTTCATGCGTAGTATTTTTGTAATCCCAAGAGCCCTGCAAGGTAGGCCAGTATTATTATTCCCCTATGCTGGTTGTGTGGAGGGCCCAATCAAGATACAGTTCTGGGTTCAGAAAATCCTGTTGGTACTCCAGATGTTCCTCCATTTGCTAAAATAATCTTGCATGAAAACAGAGAATCAGCAATACCTAAAGGCATCACTACACAGGACAATTGATATGCTGATTTCACATATCCAGTCCTCACAGCGCCCCCCCCCCATAACAAGTTGCCTAAAATTAATAGAGCTGTATGTAATCCAGCTGGATCCTATGCATGGCACACTTACAAATAAATTACACTAAGCCCAACATAACTTATTTATATTCTGCATTTAGTCAGTTGGTTCTTCAGAGTTGTTCCGGCATACATAACATTAAAATCAACACGAAACTCAGAATATTTCCAGTCAAAAAGGAGGGAACCAACAATTAAAAGCAGCAGGTTAAATTGCTTAACAGTGTGATCATGTGCATGTAAACTCAGACGCCTTGCTGAGTTCAATGGGCCTTTCAGGTATAGAATTGCAGCCTAGGGCTCAAAACTTTAAAAGTCTGGAGAACAAAAAGCTCTGGCTCCCAAACAAGTCTGCACAGCATTGCTTCCTTAAACTGAACACTCTGGTCCATTCATTTAAAATGTGCAATGCTTGTTGCTTACTCCACCTTATGCCTTTGGGTAAGCCACAAAGGTTTCTGGCTCTGAACCAGTGTTTCCAGTATTTCCTGACTAACATTAACCTATGTTTAGTAACAGTATTTAGGTTTTTAAATTTTAAAGGATCTGAATTGTGCTACTAGATTATTTCATGGTTACCCAAATCTAGCCACATTTGCTACTTCCTATGAATTACAGTATCAGCCTGTTTGCTGCCTGGTACTAGTTGTTCATACTGGGTTACTACATCCAACATTTTAAAAAAATCAAGGGTATTGTGGAGCTGTGGGTGCATGTTTGTACTTGCACAGACCAAGCTTTGATATATGGGATATTCCTGAGTAAAGCACAGACTCTCTCCCCTTTGGCTTTGTTGCTCAGCTTTTCCTCTGCTGACTTCCAGGGCTCTGCCTCCTTTTCACTCCCTCTCTCAAATCTAATGACGTTCGTCATGTTCACTCCCCCTCCCCAGTTCAGTCTTATTAGCTATTTTGGAAGAGGCCTTTGAGGGTTGCTGGTGTCTCCATGGCAGCGGTCCAATAATATACCAGATGACAAATTGGGTGGGTGAAGAGCTGAAGTGGATTAAGTGGCTGCCTTTGTATAACCCACCATGATCCAGTTTCATCTCCCTCAAAGTGAACCTAAGCATACAACTATAAAAACGGTGTGCATTTTACACTTCAGTCCTCCTGTCACTGGATTATTCAACTCTTAAGCATTTGTTTACATGCTTGCAGGACTGCAAATTTGGAACTTGTTAGTACTCTGTCACACAGCCACTCCTGAGCTCAAAACTCACACTGCTTTCTGAAATGATTGCACTGACTTGGCCATAATTCCTTCCTGCCTTTTTGTACAGGATGCAAGATAAAGCTTGTGGTCCAGCCCTCCATTTTAGAAAGCTGTCCCTATGGCAAATTTGATTTAGGGCCAGCCCAGTCCATTTTGTCATTCTGAGCTGCTTCAAAGCATAATGCCTTGCAGTGTTGCAGAATACACTAGGTTGCTCTTGGATTTCAAAGAGCTGCTTCATTTGGGAGGAAAAGACCTGAGCCAGAGGGACCTTTGGTCTTAAAATACTGTAATAAAGTGAAGCCTTTTATGTTCTGAACAGTGGAGGCTGTGGCTGCCATCCTACTAATGATTCGTTAAGTATCTCAGGCTGTGCAGTGTGCTCTATTCTAATCCACACCATACAATTAAAGCACATCTTAAGCGCATGGCTTCTCCCCAAAGAATTTTGGGAACTGTTATTTACAGAATTGCAGAGCTACCATTCCCAGCACCCTTAACGAACTAGAGTTTCCAGGAATCTTTGGGGAGGGAGTCGTGTGCTTTAAATGTAGAAGGTGGATGTGATCACGCACTACTTCTTCCACCCTGAACCCTGTCTCCATATTAAGGAAAGAGAACGGATCGGAATAGAAGCGGAGGCTGAAAGAGCAACCACATTACTTCCGGCGCCCAGCGGCACTTCTCGTTCCAACTCTTACATGAAGCCCCTTCCGCGACGAGGGGGGCACAGGGGCTCGCGCACAGGCCTCTCTCGCGGCTGTCAGGACGAGCAGCCGCGCGGCTCCACATGCCCCTCCGACGCCCCGCTCCCCGCCGGAGGCCCTTTCAGCAGCCAACCTTCCCCCTCTAATCTTCCCTTCACCTCAGAGACACAGCCCCGCCAATCAGCGAAGGCCAGAAGCCATTGCCACGGCAACTCCACTCGGCCAATCTTAAACGGTCCCTCCCACGCTTCCTGCTTCCTCCAATAGAGAGGGCGCTTTTCGGACCGCCGCCCAATGGGAAGCCGCGGCTGCGCCCGTCGAGGGTATTCCAAAGAGCGACCCAATCGCCAAAGGGCTTTTGCTTCCCTTGGCCCAATGGGGAGCCGCGCTGGTGTAGTCCTTCTGCCACAGGAGCCGAGTTAGGCCAAACCCGGCGGCTGCCGCCTGCTCTGTGGGTTTCGCCCGGGCGGCGGTCGCTGCCTTGGCCTTTGTCCCTCTCGGGCTCTCCTCTCCGCCGCCGCCGCCTCCGCCTCCCCCACCCGGGCCAGGCCAGGAGGAGCCTCCGGCAGAGCCCGCAGCCCTCCCGCTCCTCGTGCTCGCCGCTTCCCCAGCCTCGTCGCCGGCCCTACTCGCCGTGCCTCCGGCAGCGCCGCCCCCCCTCGCGGGGGCTTGGGCTCTGCTGGGGGAGGAGGGGGATTAGCACCGCGGCTGCCGCGGCCGGACTCTTCCCCAGGCCCCCCTGCCTCCCTTCACCCCCGCCTCCCCCAACACCATAGGCGGCTCAGGCGCCAAGATGTCCAACCGAGTGCTCTGCCGGGAGGCCAGCCACGCCGGCAGCTGGTACACGGCCTCAGGTACGCGCTGGGCCGGCGGGGGTTTCCGGGGCCTGTGGGCTAGGCGAGGGGCTAGGCTGCTCCGTCGGGGGGCGGGATTGCTCTCCGTGAGCTCGCTTTGCCCATTTCTTATACGCGGGGGATCGGTGTCTAAACGACCGAGGCGAATAAAGCCCTTGGAGATTTTTAATCCCGAGTAATTGACCGCCCGGCGCCGCTACGATGCGGTTTCTCGGTCGTTGCAAAGGTGGGCCGAACTCAACCTCTTACCGGGAATGCGAGGCTATTTTTTTTATTATCCGAAAGTGGGGGAATAATGGGTGCCCCACGGACACATGTCCGTGATCAATCCCGGAGTGTTCACTCCAGGGTGAGAGGAATCTCGTGGCCACTTAAAGGCAAATTGATTTACGGGCCCGCAACCTTTTTGTGGCCCAGAGTCTACCAGATCGGATGCAGCGATCTGGTGAAGCGGCCTGTAACCCTCGAAAGCTGTCACACAATGAGGTTGCAGCCCTGTTCATACTTACCTGGGAAGTAAGCCCCGTTGAGGGGTTCGGTAGGACTGACCTGTGATGAGTAGGCATCCTTAGGATCGCCCTGTAATTCTGTGAATCTCTACGGTGCGGTGAGACTCATTTGTGTGTGCGTGTGTAATTGGCGTTAAAAAGACATGGGGCGAAGGAAGGGAGCGTTTTGCAACACACACACATGGCGCTGAATTGAAGGGAGGTTGGGATGGCAGCAGGCGACGATCACGGCGCGGAATCCGGCGTTGATTGTGTCGGGAACAAGGCTTCCCCCTTTCCTTCGCCCCGGCAGGTGGGCCATTGACTGAATCAGCACTTTCCGCCGGGCATTTCGAGGCCCTTTTCTAGAACCTCCGGTTGCCTTTGCCCTCCATAAGCTGCCGTGGTTGAATTCCCGGCCAAGCTCCAGAAGGGTGGGGGGATCGGCGCCTGGAGAAAAGAGATTCCCAGAGATCGCCCCGGGGATTGTAAGGAAGCTGTACTGGTTCCTATTCCCTTTATTATACCCTGAGGAAACAGCGCATTTCGGGAGAGCTAATTGTGAAAAAGAAGCCAAGAGAAGAATCCCTTGGTAGTTCGGTGTCGAGTTAAAGGAACCGACAAAGATCTGAAGTGTGTGAATGAAAAGGGGTCATTTAGGGTAATACGGGGGAGGGGAAAGAAATGGATTATGGGAACGCAGCAGTTGTCTCTGAATCGAGCTAGTAGGCATTTTGTCAAGTCCGGCATCTTGTACTGCCTAGTGTACTGTTTTTTCCCCTTAAAAAAATAACCATTACAATTTATTAAACCCCCAGAGAATGAGGTATTACTCTTAAGAAGAACAAAGGACTTAACGACTGTATGTTTATAGGGAAGTCTTTGTGTTTAAAAACCTGCGTTTTTAAAGTGAATAGGCACAGAAGATATGAGGGAGATAATGCTTTTAATTAGTGTTTCTGGATTTCTGATACCATTTAAAAAGAGCAAATAGGACCAGTGGTGTTGTCAGTCTTTGCCCCCTTTTCTTTCTTCTGGCCCTCCGGAGGAAATGCTGCACACAGAACTGCCCTCTGCAGGATGAAAGGAGTACATGTTCCAGAATGAGTTTTCTTCCTATATGCATTGTATGCAGCAACCAGATATTTCATTTGGCCTTACAAAGAAACAAAAGAACCTTCAGGACTGAAACAAAACAAACACTTACTTTCTCTGGCTTGATGGTTTATGCTCTTACCTGAAAAATGTGATGTGGAGAGAGAAGGTAGCAGCAGTTTGACAAGCATATGTACATTGCAGCTGGCTACTTGCAACTTGCTAGCTGCATGTCTGCTTGTTAGCAACTGTAGTAGGTGTCTTAACCTTTAGAAGTCACTCCTAGTTGCTTGTCATAAGAAAGATTGTTTCCAACTGGAAGTGTAGGTTTAGGGATGCAATACATGCCATGAATGTGCACCTACTTTGGAGGAAGCTTGAATCCAGGACTGAAGCATGGTGCTTCTGAATGCTTTGGGATTTGTTATGAGGCAAAGCAGGTCTCCCTCAAAGCAGCTCAAAACAAGTCTGACTGCTCCTTGCAGTCAGGCAAAAACATTCTCTTCTCCCAGACCTTTGGCTAATTAAACAAGGTATGACCCTTTAAACTGGGGGTATTGTTTTTGTTTCTTACTATGTTATGTATTTTTGTCTTTTCGTATTGTAAACAACCCTGTGATCCTCAGATGAGGGGAAGCATATAAATTTAATAAATCAATAAATACAGTGTGGATGGAGGAACAAGGGCAAGTCATGCAAGCGGATGATGCAATGCTATTGCTAACTTTGACAGGTTGAAATCAGGGTGCGGAGGATATTGCTGCAGGAGATAAAGTGTCAATTCACAACTTCTAGCAGGTGTAGCAATGGATTTAAAACTGGTTGGTAATACACATGCAGTGTCCAAGCTTGCTGGATGCATTGCTGAATAAACACATTTTCTGCTCTTGGGAGCTGGCAGCAAGACAAAGAAGACTGAACCGGCTGGCTAGACAGGTTTCCTGGGGTCTCTTGCTTACTCTACAGAAAAACCTAATGTGAGCTTAGAAGTTACAAGAGAAAGTTGTATATGCCAGGCCATTTTGCTGCAGCAAATACTTAACTGCCAAACCACAAAGTGATGTGCAAACACAAATTTCATTTAAAGACGAAAGAGTCCTGTGGCTCTTAAAGACTACCATATTTATTATGGCACAAGATTTCATGGAAAAGAGCCCATGTCATCAAATGCACAAAGTGTTATTCTTACTTGGTGTATGTGTGTGTGGAAAAATATGTAAAAGGATGTGTCAGAAGGCCATGAAATACAAGTCAGTCTTTGACAGCTCTGTAAAACTTATATGTATGCAAGATAAGCACCTTGACCAATTCTCAACAAGTTGCCAATGGTTGCTGCATCACAAAGGGATATGTCAAGCAACAATGAAAATTTTTACAGTGCTTTATTTTTCTATTGATATTTTTCCTGTTTGATAAGTTCATTAGTAACTGAATAGATGACAGTTGCAGATACAGTTTAGGCAAGCTTGGCAGTTTCAAAGTTTTTAGCTTTGTATGCTAAATACAAGTAAAATAGAAATTCTAAATTCAATCACTCTGGGGCATCAGAAAATTTCTGGATGCAAATTTCCCTGTGATGAGGAGGAAAGAAGGAAAGCCAACCCACTCCAAATTAAATTTTATTTACAAGGCAAACAAATTCAGAAAAAACAGTATGTCAGGACAGTTTTGTATCCTGTTTTTGTCATGGATGCAAGTGAGCTACCACCGCAAACTTACTGCACCTCGGGCCGGGCGTGGCAGGCCAGAGGGTGGGGGGAGCGCGTGCCCATATGCGTGCACACATGCTATTTCCGATGCTCCTCCGACACGGAAGTGGGCAGCCATGCAGCGCCGGTAAGAGCGGGCAGCGGGGGTCGCCACAGACCAGATAAACGAGTCCCTCGGGCCTTATCCGGTCCGCAGGCTTTAGTGTGGGGACTGATCTAACCAAAGAAATAGTGAATAAAATGTATTCCAGAGGCTGTTAATGCTTCTCTTGTTCAACTGAAATGTATCTTAAATAAGCTGCAATCCTACATCCATTTCCTAGTGAGTAAATACCATTGAATACAGCTGGTCATGCATCTGAGTAAACATGCATTGAATTGTGTTCTTTGTATGTTTTTACCACCATAACATATACTGTGGCATGTGTTTTCATAGGCAGCTGTGTACTCTTATTAGATATCTGAACCTACAAAAGGTTGTGTCATGAAAAAATTCGTTATTGGAAGATATGATGTTACACTCTTGCATTCAAGTGGTGTTCAAAAGTTTATCTATAAAAATGAAAGATAACTTACGAAAGCAACTCTGGTCCATTGTAGACCAATGGATCTTCATATACTGTTTTATTTTACCAATGGAAGCATCAAGCTTTTCCATAAAGGTGTTTTTGTTTTCTATTTGCAGATTTTTGAACTTTAGCAATTTATATAGTTCAGGTTACTGGGTGTTTGTAGTCCATTAAGGGGCATTCCATGCTAAATGAACAAACAAAATGATTTTTTTTAAAAAAGGGGGGGGGGGGAGAAAATGCACTGTGAACATTAAAGTACTTTCCACACGTGCTGATTTTGGATGAGATGTTGTGTTTTTCAGAAATTCAGCAGCCTCCCAAGTTTTACATGCTAGGTGAACTAATTACTAGTAGGTGAATGGAAGTAACCAAAGCAATTGCTGGATTTACTTGCATAGAGTAGATAACGTTCCCCCCCCCAAAAAAAAAAACCCCATGAAAAGCCTGCAATGATTGGACATCACATATAGTTGTATTTTTGTTAATTTGGCAAGTGACGCTCTACCTTTGAAAAAGAGATCCTGAGCTTCAAAATGAACTCTTAACTACTGTTGAAGGTTTACATTTTATGCTGTAGCAGAAAGAAAGAGCACACATTTACAGGCAATGTGACCTTGAGCACATTTTTGGAGAACTGTGGCCCTGCCTCCAGTGATAGATTCTTCCCTCCCACCCCCGAAAAGAAAAACCCCTGTAGATTATTTCAGCATGTATAATAATTTACTTGTTCACGTGGTTGAAATTTTGCTGTTTGTCACATTTTGTTGATTCAGTATGGACTGCTTCAGTGGATACTGTTAAAACATTTCCTTTTAAATTTAAAAACAGAGGCCTATTTGGGTTCTAATTCAAATCCAGTTATTCCAGGGAGACACAAAGATTAACATTTCCTCATTTTAATTAATTTTCCTCAGAAATTGTGAAGATGTGTCTACAGGAACACTCCATCATTTTTGCTACAAGCCCTGGTTGCTGTGATGAGCCTGTTTATCAGGATGTGAGGGCTGCAGGTGGTGCAATGGTTTGATAGTAGGCACCGCCCAACTCCCTGCAGCCCCTCCATCTTGTGTTGTCTCACAGGCAGCCTTGATGCAGAGCATCTTCTTGCATCAAATGTTTTATGGGAGGTAGCTGCCTGTCACAGCTATACAGGGAGGGGGAAAAGTCATTGTGTGGCAACTGTTCATCCACTATCCAGGTCCAGGTTTTATGATAGCAGTAAAAAAAGCGGAGCTGCAGACTAGAAATGAGAACTACCAAATCAAATGGATGCTCACATACATGGTATGGAGAGCTGCTACTTAAAAGACTTGCGGCACATGCCCAGAACACAATTTTGCATCTAATAATTTATATCTAGAGATGCAAATTTAGGCCAACTTTTAAAGGAGGAAGAACAAACTGTAGCTCCTGCTGTCAAGGCCCTGCTCTGAACTATGGGATGTCAATTGGGTTTTCTAAACTGGATGTGCCAAAGTAAAATCCCACCCAAACTATTGCATGGGTGGGAAACCTTGACTCTGCAGGCTAGATCTTTATCAGGATTTTGTCTTTCAGACCAAGTTTGACAGATGGTTGCCCATCTGCCATTTACCTGATGCAACAATGGCATCAGGTGATTAGGTGCTTTCAGTTCTAGAATCATCTCAGTTCCATGCCAATACCTATGTAAATGTTCAAACTACAGTGGATCATTAAACAATACAGCTTCCATGAATTCACATATTTACCCTTCCTTGTTAATATTCAATGATGCCTTGGAGTCAGGCACTTCTTACCACACTTCTCTTTAGCTTTTTAAAATTATCCTTATTGTGTAGTTTGTTTAAGCATGTATTTATAGAACTTCCAAGTGGTGTGTTAATGAAGCAATCCTCTTCTGAATTCATTTTTGGCAGCAGTAGCTCTTGGCACAACTAGATGCAGCGCTGAGAGGGGATGTTGCAGAGATATTGGAAAGGGTCACACTTGAATGCAGTTTTTCCTTTGGGTTGAAATAGGTCAGTTGCTAATGTGAGTTTAATACAAAGCAACAATCAAGCTGGCGGCTGTTTGTCAATAGACCGGTTAATGTCTAAGTGTTTTTCAAATTCTTCAAAATGTTATTAGGTATATTTCCTGTCATGACTCCCTGTGAAATATCAAGCATTATTGATTAAAAATGAATTTAGCAAGGTATCATCTTTGAAGCCACCCGGAAGCATTAAAATGACACTGTTCACATGCTGAATAGAACTAGTGGTGTATTCCTCCTGGCTTCCTCCTGTGGTTTGTTTGGAAAGAGAGAAACCATGCACATTGGTTCCCATCTAATGCTAAACCAGTGATAGGGTTGTTTCCTCCCATTGTGGCAAAGGGAGGAGCAGGACAGGCATGATTTGAACAGCATGCACCAGAATGCTACTTGTGCCCAGTTATAGCTGTGGTTTGCCGCTATGGGCCATTTTGCTTATTCTAAGGATGGCTCTTTGGTTCTCCTGTGGTTGTTGTTTTTAAAGCCTTATCTCTTTTTCTAGGACCTCAGCTGAGTGCACAACTAGAAGGTTGGCTTTCTCAAGTACAATCTACAAAGAGGCCTGCTAGAGCTATTATTGCACCGTAAGTTTTTTCTTTATTTTCACATGTAGACCATTTTAAAAGAACTGTTACAAATTGTCACACTCCAATATTTGCAGCAAAAAGTGGTGCTTTTGGAGTGAGAGAAATAGGCCAGTTCATGTCGGTCTCTCTGGTTAGCTGCCCTGATACAGGTGATTCTTTGGTGTCATTTTCAGAGTCTGATTTCCTTGCCCTATTTTGTTTTGATTATTTCTATCAACTATCCTGATTCAGAGGGAGGAGAGTGCTTTATCTTGCATTCCCCTTACTCTGAATGTGTGGACTTTTTCCTTCGCTTGAGTCCCTAGCACCAAAGGAGAGAACACTTCTTGTGTTCATGAAAGGTAGTGTGCTATTTCATTTCGGCATTGTTTGTAATTGCTCAGAAGACTACTACTCATATATTTCAATCTTAAACATGGTTTTGCTTTAAGAAGTAGAATGCTCATAGCTTCAAATTACAGCCGTCTCTTATCACAATTTTAGGTCATAGGCGTATTCATGCAAGACACTGCTGTGTCTTGCAAACATAACCTTGATAAGGGTATATACATATCTGCTGTCTGAGAGTCACGTAAGTAAGCTGAGTTGCTTGTTGATTGTCAGTGTACCAACTGGGCATGCTGCTTATATCTGCTGTTGCATTTTTCAAGAGCCAGTTGAATATATGCTGCTTGTCAACTCCATAACATCAGCAAGCTCCCCTATATGGACCAGCAATATGCTGACTGTTAATCTTGTTAATCTGTTTTTTGCAGGCATGCAGGCTATACTTACTGTGGGTCGTGTGCAGCTCATGCGTACAAACAAGTGGATCCTTCAGTCACGTAAGTCACTTTAGAAGATTCTTAGAGTGTGTACAACAGAACTTGATTTGCATACATGCTGACTTTAAGACAGAAGTCATTTTAGGTAGTGGCAAAGAGGGATACCTGTACCGTAGTGGCTGACACATAATGGAGATAACTTGCTGTTTTGTCCCAATCCTTGGGGCAAATTGAACAATGCCTCTGAGAGACAGTATACTTCATAGAATGAATGGATAAATGTTGTGTGAAGTTCTAGTGTCAATGCCCCCTTTTCTTGACCCTACCCACCCAATACTTGTGTTAGCTTTGGCATCGTGGTTGCCATCAGGATGCCAAATTGCTTTGGCTCCAGATTGCACCAATGAGCACACGTATGTGAAGACATTTCTATATAGGGTGGAGACAGTTTGGACCACAGCACTATTTTTCGGGTTGTATTTAAAATTGCCTGGAACTGTATGCAATCAGGACCATACAGTCCTCATTTTCTGAAATTAGATGCTACATGATGTAGCATCTCACTTGCCACGCTACAGTGATAACATAAAAAAGAGCTGTAATAAAGGCATCCAACTGGGAGCCTTGTCTTTTTCCTTCAAGTAGAAAACCCTTTGGTTGGACACAACTGTAATGGGATGTAACCAGGGAGCAGGAGGCATGTCCGTGTGTGCTGGAGTGCAAACGTTGATAGTGGAACCGTTCACCTGTCTTTAGCTAGTCATGGAATCCATTGTTTTTCTGTTGAGTAGACAGTCGCTAATATTACATCTTTTCTGTTCACCCTCAGACGGAGAATCTTCATCCTTGGGCCTTCCCACCACGTGCCCCTCTCCCGGTGTGCACTTTCCAGTGTGGATATATATAGAACCCCACTATATGATCTGCGAATTGATCAAAAGGGTAATTGCATAGAAAATACACAACCACTGCAGTACACAAGCAAAACTAATTCTTAGAAAACTATTAATCCATTGTGACTTTTCCTTTTATTTGACTTACCTCTAAATATTCTCATAAAATAAAAATAGGGTATGGCACAGGAAGTAAATCTAACATGGGTTATTATTTAAGGAAGAGCACTGTTTAGAATTCATGTAATAAAGGAGTTCATTGAAATAATTCAGTCTGTTTTGTTGGACTGTCACCAGCTTTTCTGCAAACCCAGCTGTTTTATTTGCACTCTGTGGCCTTAGCTTTGTATCTGGGAGAAGGCATTCATATGTTTGTTTTCTTCATGTTTTGATTTTTTAACCGTTTGGTTGGTTTGTATCTTAAAACCTTGGGAACTAACAGGACTAACAGAATAGTGTCTTATGAATGAACCGAATGGACACTTGTCCATTCTTGGGCACTTGTCCAAGGATTCCTGTGGATTCCTGGCCATAGTTCTGCTGCCATACTACTGAACACTTTCAGGAGCCTAGAATCTTATTTTCCTCCCTAGTAGAACAAAGTCTGTTGGGATTTTGCCTGCTTACAGTAACCACTTGTCCTTCATTGACAAAGTTGATGCAGTACACTAAACTATATAAAGCAACTGCTTGTTACTAAAATAAATATTGGGAGATAAGTGAGATGGGTTACAGAATAAAATTTAGCTCTAATTTCAGTTGTGATCGTCTTTATATCTTGCATCAGAGGGGAGGCACCATTGGCTCTACAGATGTTGGACCCCAACAGCACCGCCAAGGCTGATGAGAGCTGTAGTCCAACAACATCTGGAGGAACACAGGATCTTTGTCTTGCATAAAAGAGACTGACATGCCAGTAACTTAGTAGGAGAGTTTCTGTGTTAAAATACTTTAGCTGAGTTAACAGAAGGATCTGAGCACATGAAAACATTTGTAGGCACCTACAATCATTGTTTTCTATAAACAGATATTCCCCAATAGGTTATTTTTGATTCTGCCTCTATCCAGTGGTTGCTGGTAATCTTAATACATAAACTGTCTGCTTTCCCATACAGTCTGAAGGCAAAGGTTTTAACTTGGCACTTTATATCACAGTACTTGGTTGAGGAGATACACTTCATCCTAGTTTGAGTATAACCAGAAAGTTGATAAAGCAGAAGACAGCTTCTCATTCAGTATTTTTTTAGTCAGACTAATATATTCAAAACTTCTCAGTTTATGCAGAATTATGGAAGACTGGAATGTTTGAGCGCATGTCTCTGCAAACAGATGAAGATGAACACAGTATTGAAATGCATTTGCCTTATACTGCTAAAGCCATGGAAAGGTACATTTACTTTTTAAGAAGCTGCACCATATGTAGAATGTACATATTGAATCCCTGCTTTTAATAAATCTATGTATGGGTTTCTTCCATACTCCACTAATGTAGAATACAGTATGCTGGAATCCTCAAGTGTCTTAAGCTCATTAAAACGAGTAAGAGAACTGTAGGATGTAACTTTTAGACACACAGATAATTTCTTAGAATAGAAATCAGTAGGGGTTGGGTAGAGTTCAGGTGGTCAGGGCTTTTATCTCATCTTACTACATCTGTTATTATATGTTCCTTCCATCCTTCCTTATGTGACTTGGAAGAATTGGCAAAAATCAAGGAAGTGTACTATCCCACTTTGTGCAGCTTGTTCCAATTATAGGAGACCCAAATCCTACAAAACGGCAGCATCTTTCCATAAAGAAATTACCTGTAAACGTTTGTTAAGAAATGTATATACCACTCTTTATAAAATAGCTTCAGGTCAGTTTAAAACATGGTAACATAATTTAAAATCCAAACAAAACAGTTATATGAATACAATTTATAATAGTAGATAATACATATAAGCAATACAGTGTCAAATTAATTACAAAGGTTCACTCAGCAATAAACTCTACAACTCAGCCACTTCAAAATACAAGTCTAAGCATAAGGTATTGACTACACATTTCAGTTGTGACTATAAAACATACCTATTTAACAAAACAGTGTTTGAAAAATCACTGCCCCTTTGGGCATGAGACAATGAAAAAAACACAGCTTGTTTTCCTTATGAAGCTATCACTACCAGAGTACCTATTTCTGATTCTGAAATACAGAGAGAGTCTGGCTTGGTCATCTGAAACACACTGTGTTTCTTTACAGCAGGCTTCCTCAACTTTGACCCTCCACATGTTTTGAGACTACAATTCCCATCATCCCTGACCACTGGTCCTGTGAGATAGGGATCATGGGAGTTGCAGACCAAAAACATCTGGAGGGCCGAGGTTGAGGAAGCCTGCTTTACAGCAAGCTGTTTTTGTCAGGCTTAAGTGCTATTCAGAGTGTGCTGGTGAGGTGCAAACTTTTAGAAAGTGCTAGTTAGATAAATATGGCAACAGAGCAAAACAAATTTTTAAAAGAATTTTAAGAAATAAAGCTGAATCATGGATTCAGAATATGTGCCATGGGGTATGTTCAGTGCTTTTCACATGGGAGGCAGGCCTACAAGAAGTGGGGGAAAGTTGCATGTGGGAGAAGCACATTCAGGAGGGCGAGGGAAGCATTCAGCACCGATCTTGTCTTGACCCTCTACAATGCAAACTTATTTTTCTCTTCTTTAAGCCATAAGGATGAGTTTACCATTGTTCCTGTGTTGGTTGGAGCACTGAGTGAGACAAAAGAACAGGAATTTGGAAAACTCTTCAGCAAATATTTAGCAGATCCTTGTAATCTTTTTGTGGTTTCCTCTGACTTCTGTCATTGGGGTAAGTTGAGGCATGTGAATAGTTGTGAACTCCAATTGCATACATTGGCAAATATACACAAAATACGTGTATGTTACATTGAAATGCATTTTAGTTTGACAAACCTGTTAGAGCAAATTGAAGCTGAAGTTTGTTGGTTGCACCTTCATGGTGTGGCAGGGGTGACAAAAGACACAATCGTAGTTAAGGCATGACCTTGACTTTACACACACAACCATATACACAGAGATAAGCACACATACACACAGTCTTAAGAGTTACATTTATTATTAAAAGAGGAAATTCATATGACGCATTCTTTTGTGATGAAAAATGAGAACTCTTCCCATGATTGAGTCAGGGTGGCAAGGATTCACCAGCAGTTTTAATAATTTGCATTCCAAACCAGTATCTGATCACTCTTTTTCATATTTGCTTCATTCTACTCAAATTAGAATTGCAGAGCCAGCAAAAGAAGGCAGCTGTGAACTAGGTTTTTTCTGGCTTTTGTGTCATTTTAAAGTTTCCCAAGCTTTTACTGGAGGCATCTCTGTCACTTCTGCTATGGGGGCAAAGCAGGAAGAACATTTCTGACAAGTGGCACTGTTCTTAAAGCACTGCAATTAAAAACAACAGCTCTTCTGGCATTTTGCAAATAAAGCAACAGAAACCAAAATGATGTCTTTATATATTTTTAAACTATTGATACAAGTTTAAATTTACTTTAAAATAATAAATATTTAATGTATGACCATACTATATTTCCTTAGTGCCAAATGTTGATAGAAATCATGTTTGCGTTATAAGGACACTTTAATCTGATTGGTTGCTGTCTTGTTGGGATTAGGTTTATTGCAATATAATGGAAAAGTTCAAAAAGTCATTTTTTACTTTAATAACCTGAGATACCTTAATAACCTGAGATACAAATGAGCCTTTAAGCACACTGTGATTTAATACCATGGCTTGTTTTAAAGTTGTCACCAGTGCTGGAAGAAAAGGGAAAGACTAGTTAATGAAAGAGTTGCTGGTTTGTGAGCTTATTCACACAAAGGGATGGGCATAAAGACTCTGTGCATGGGCAGAAGACATTATCATATATCATTAAACTGATGGCTGATCATCCAAATGCAGTCAGTATACTGAATGAGAGTATTTTAAAGATGCAGTACACCATAGATTTGTGCTGCCTGTTCAGATACCACTTGGTTTCATTTTAAAAAATCATAACCACATAATATATGTCTAGTTACTCATTTCTTCTTTAATTTGATTAATTAAGGTCAGCGGTTCAGATACAGTTACTATGATGAGTCTCAAGGAGAGATCTATAGGTCCATTGAAAACCTAGATAAAATGGTAAGTGTTAAATTTCATAATTTCTGTTGTCTGCTCGTCCTGCGTTTTTTGAGAGCTCCTGGAGTTTTTCAGAGCTCCAAATAACACGTTCCCATTTCTGTTTCAAAACAAGGGATGCAAACTGTATCAAGACCATTTCATCTATCCCTAGTCTAGGAGGGAATCCGTAGCCACAGTAGCCACCAACAACATTGGGAAATAGAGTTTTGATGTCCAGGATCCCTGTGGAAGCTTTTCAGAAATGCTCCTTGTTTCTTCCTTCATTGCTAGAATTCAGAATTTCCCAATGGTGTTGGATCATCAGTAGGTTCAGGTGGCAGGGGGGGTGGAGCAGGGAGAACTTAGTAATTTTTCACAAGGCACAATTATGCTATAGAATTCATAGCTATCTTGCAGTGCAATCATAACCACGTAAGTCCTAGTGAATTCAGGTAAGTGAGGAGATGATTGCAGCCTTTTAAAAGGTCAACATCTGTTAGTGATGATAACTAAATGGTGTCACCATGTTCCAAGGCACTTTTGCATCTAAATACTAGCTGCCGAATGGGATGGCTATTGTCTTCATGCCTGTCTTGTAGATGTTTCCATGGAGACATATAGAAACAAGATTAGAGTAGATCAACCCTTGGTCTGATTCAGTGGGGCTCCTTGCATTAAGAGCATGCTACCAGTTGTTTTAAGAGACAGTTGTAGACTCTAATGCAGGCATCCCCAACCTGTGGCCCTCCAGATGTTTTGGCCTACAATTCCTATGATCCCTAGCTAACAGGACCAGTGGTCAGGGATGATGGGAAGTGTAGTCCAAAACATCGAGGGCCGAAGGTTGGGGATGCCAGCTGTAATGGGAGGAGGTATTGGGCTTAGGCCTTCCCAGTTTATCGCAGAACTCTTTGGATTTGGAGCTAAAATTCAAGGGGGAAACTCTTGATCATGCTGGTTAGGGAGGAAAAGACCTAATGTGTTATGTAGAACTTCCACTTTACTGATAGCGTCCCAATTTGGTGTCGGTCCCCCCCCCCCCCCCGCAAGTGATGTGACAACCATATCACATTGAGTGGAAAGCTCTGTGTATTCATAATGCACAGTAATACAATTATAACTGTCTTTTTTACAAAAAAAAGTTTGTAAAGCTTAGGTATTTCCCTACATGTTAAGACTTACTGTGTTTGATATCTGTATTTCTTGGGGAACATGCTTGGCATGCTATAAATGTTGGTTATGAATAAATGCAGCTCTAAATTATAGCTGATCATAATATTGATATTCTCCTTAGGGTATGAGCATTATAGAGCAGCTTGACCCTGTGTCCTTTAGCAATTACTTGAAGAAATACCATAATACGATATGTGGAAGACATCCCATTGGGGTTTTACTAAATGTAAGTACTGTTTGTTAAGCACAGTTCAAAAGCAGCAAATGCCATTATTAGAAAATATCATACACTCTCCTTGGTGACCAAACCTTCTGTGGTTTAGCTTTTGTCGTACTCAGCTGGGTGGTGTTCTTAGCAGAGTTTGGAGTGGAACTGAATTCTTGAAGGAAATCCTGAATTTCCAGTAGCATTTTCCCTTCAGTAATGTGGGGACTGAGCATTGATACCTACCAGTCCTCCCCTGCAAAGTTTGCAAGACTCCATTATGAATAAGGCGCTGGAGTGCTGCCTCTCTTGGAATGTCAACTTTACTTCCAAAACAGCGAACCTTTTTGCTTTCCTTCCCCCTAGGCTATCACAGAGCTCCAGAAGAATGGAATGAACATGAGCTTCTCGTTTTTGAATTATGCCCAGTCAAGCCAGTGTCGAAACTGGCAAGACAGCTCAGTGAGTTACGCAGCAGGAGCGCTCATGGTCCACTGAACCTCTGACTACTCAGGGATGACACCTGCACACCCAGTGGGGTCCCAGCCTTGCCCTTACAAAGATGCAGTTCCTGGTCTTTGGGTATACTGAAACCTCAAACTAATAGAACTCTTCTTTTTCTAGTAGGTGTAGTCCTTCCTTAGTTACAACTCATTTTAAAATGCTTTCTTGTTTAGGACAAGGGAAGGAAGGCTGGTGTCAAAATGTTGTGACTTCTAAAAGCCAGTGGCTATAAAGGGATGGTGGCAGACGCTGGTCCCCTTGCAGGTACAACATGTAAAAGCATTTACCACATCCCAGATTTGCACTCTGCAGACCTGTGCACATGTACTCTGCTTTCAGAATAGTTTTGCAAGTTGTAAACAGACGAGGGTGGAAGCTTTTTAATAAAAAATGCATTTATAAAAGATCCTGTATCAGAATATAATAAAACTCCAGTATAGTCAATTACTACCCATGTTGTACAACAAATATCTTCTATTTTAGTTGCTAATAAAGGGCTGCACAAACCAACCTGGTGTGATGTGATTTGCTTTGAGTGGTTTCTTTTCTACAGGCAAGTTTTCTTTTCTCCTTGTTCCTCTCCAGAAATTCCCATGAGTGATTTCTTCAAAGCTGTCAGACCAAAGGCCCTATTCCTATTTGAGCTACCTTCCAGGAGCCTCAGGCCTGTGGTAGACAAGGTCAGAAGCAAAAGTGGGTAAAGGAAAATAAATACCATTTTGCACAGGGATTCTGTTCCTGGCCCTGGCACACTTCAGCAGAGCACGTATAAGCGTGCCCTGTTATGCCCTCTTCTGGATCCATAAGGACTTGCACGTCGGCAATTGCACATCAATTGGAGGCACCTAAAATGGCCACGGCATGTACTGCAAAAGTCCTTTTACAGGAGGCTAGTTCCTTCACACACCCCTATCTATTCTCCATTCATGCAACCAAGAGTTCAAGGACACATTTCAGCCAGGCAAAAACACTCGAGGATATGAAGTAGGGCTGGTGAGGGATGTGGCCTGAGAACTATCCCAAGAGCCAAATAGTGAGGTGTGGAAGGCTGCATTTGGCCACTTGGTCATAGGCTCTTCACCCTTGCTTTAAAGTACTGTACAATGAACCCTGTTCTGTTAGAATGTCAGTCTTGCATCCATCAGCAACAGGGTGCAGAACAGCTCCTGTAGGGCCCTATTGCTACCTCATTTGGCCTTTTCATGCGGCACTAATATTCTGAGCAGTGAGGTCATTCAGGCCTATCTGAGGTCCTCCTGTGCCTTAATTTCAAGAATCCCAGCACTGATTTCCCCCCTAGGGTCCCAGCATGCCAAAATAGAGGCATGTAGCCAAGGAGAAGGGTATGCAGATTTGGAAGAACAGTGTTGCACGTGAAGGCAGCTGGTGGCAATGGTGTTTCCTGGAGTCTCTTGGCATCCCTTTCTCCCTGTGCACATGGTGCAGAATGACAGTTTTTAAAAGTGTAGGAGCTGATGCAAGGACTTTGTGTGCCAGCCATACAGCTGTTCAAGGTGCAAGGCATTGTTTGCTTTGCTCCTGTACTTCCTGCTGCAAGCTGCCCCATTTGCAAGACCGCAGATCTGTTCAGCAAGGAAGATACATGAAATGCCTCACATTCCTTCTGATTTCTTAGTGATTAAGTGACTAAACAACCCTAGCGACATGAGTGCCTCCATATTTGCCTAATAAGCCTTAGAAGGTTGCGTTGACCGTTTGCTTCCCAACTTTCTTTACTTGCTTCCCCCATTTTTTTAAAAAAAGAAGCAAAGGGTCTGCGCCCTCATGCTTTGTGGCCGGGTGGAGGAGAGGGAAGGGAATGAATGTGAAGATGAACTAGAAATCATTCAAAGTTTCTGAATGAACTTAATCCACTTAGCTCACTGAGTAATTATGGGCACTACTTGTTGTAGTTCAGAGATTTTCAATGTCATGCACTGGATTGATTATTAGATTATGATTTAAGTACCGTTATGTACAAGTTCATTCAGAGGAGACACATTTAGAGTCAAGATGGAAGGCACTGCATCATTCCATCTTCTCAGATAGGAGTAACTACAAGGTACCACACTAGATAACATAAAAAAAATTTTACCGTGCAGGTCCTGGTGTTGATGACATCTAAGCTCTAATGTAGCTTTTTATGCTGCATCCATGACTTGGATCACTTCTGTCTTGTGTTTCTTTGTTCACTTTTGTCATTCTTTGCAACCCACCTGGTGTTTTGCTACTTTCCCCCTAAGGTCTCTAAACTGGTGCTTCACATAGGCTTGGAAGAATTCTAGTACTGGTAAAAATGGCGCAGGGAGGTGACTTTCCTGTAGTGTTACATAATCGGGGCAGCTGTAACTCCAATTTCTCTAACCTACTGCTAACCAGCTTTGATTATTAAGGGAAGCAACTTTATAAACAACAAAAACAGCTACAAATAAATGCCCATGTGACCCATCCTACTTGGTCTCTCTCTTTTCAGTCAACAGTTAAAAATAATTCTGTTTTCCAGAGCATGCATCACATAGGCTTTTCTTATCCTGTCAATGAAATGTCCCTTCTGTTCATCTATAAATTTAGTGCTGCTGGTACAGATTGTTCTTCAGGCTGTTTGAGAATTTTAAAAATTTCTGTAGGAAAAACTCTTGGTCTGTCTGCTTCCTTAATCCAGTAAAAAGTAAATATATTTTGTGTGTTTTTTTCTTGCATTTTTTTCAATTGATTTTCCAAAAGATTTTTTAAACAAACAAACACACAAACATAAATCTCAATCATATTAAACCAATCTTAGTAACATTATTAAGTGACTCCCTCGTATCCCCCTAGTTCAGGGGTCTGCAACCTTTAAGACAAAAAGAGCCACTTGGACCTGTTTCCGAAGAAAAAAAAACTGGGCGCCGCAAAACTCGTCATTATAAAAATAACTTTTTTGTCACTTTTTAAAATTATTTCTTTGTTTTACCCCTCAGAATTACTCCTCCTCATAGAAATAAACGTTAAATTAACAAGTTACCTTTTTTGTGTGTGTGTTCTTCACTCCCCTTCAAAACAGTGACCAGCGTACATGCCCCCTTTCAATGCAGTGACCAGCGTACATGCCTCTTACAATGCAGCGGGCGGGCGGGAAGGTGACGGGGCGGTGCGTGACTAACGCACGCACCGCCCCCATGCGACGTCACATCCAGTACAGCGCCCGCCACAGTGGGAAGTGTCGGGGCGCACAATGCGCCTCCTCCCCTCGCTAGTATCTGCCACGGAGCCGCGGCAAAGGTGTAAAAGAGCCACATGCGGCTCCGGAGCTGCGGGTTGCAGACCCCTGCCCTAGTTTGAATTTCAGTGTATATCATCATAACAGTTTTCCAAAACCAATTTTCTCATAAAATTAACTTAATCACTTAACATCTTTCTATCTTTCTATTTTAGCATTAAACATTAATTCCTAGCATTACATATTTAAATCTTAAGCCTATCTAATATTTGCAAGCTTTTCCAATTAAATTAACTTGGCATATTTAACTAAATAGTCTTTGAATTTCATCCACTCCTCCTGGTATTCCTCCTCCTTCTGGTCACAGACTCTTCCAGTCAGGTCAGCTAGCTCCGAAAAATCTATCATCTTCACCTGCCATTCCTCCACTGTTGGAACTAAAATATCGGTGTCCTCTAATTGTATCCATTCCTTAATCCGGCAAAGCGCTACTGCTTCAAAGTAGATCTTCAAATCTGGCAGGGAAAATCCCCCTCTTTAGAATCTGTTAATAATTTATATTTAATTCTTGGTTTCTTCCCCTGCCAGATAAATCTAGATAAAGTTTCTGCCATTCTTTAAAACATTTCACATTGTCTATAATTAGGAGGGCTTGAAACAAAAACATCCTTGGCAACACATTCATCTTGACCACCGAAATCCGGCCCATTAATGACAAATTTTAAATTCTACCAAATCTCTAGATCCCTCTTAATTTCATTCCATAATTTCTCATAGTTATCTTTATATAGGTTCAAATTTTCCCTCAACAAATTAACTCCCAGGTATTTAACTTTTTTCACAAAGGCTAGGCCTGTCAAAAAATATATATATTTTGAGTTGGAGGTGTGTTGTAGCTCCTAGAATTGTAAACAGAGAATAGGATTAAATGATAACTGGAAGCATACAATGCCATGTGACTTGCAAGAATGTATCATGCAGGAAGGGCTTCCAGAATAATAATAAAAATATCCGACATCTCTACCTTGCCAAATCCACATACTTGTTTCTCCTGGAAGTTTGATGCCTATCCTCCTAAAGTCCTTACTGGTTCAACTCGGTTGAAATTAACTGCATTTGTGCATATTGTTAGTGTGCGTTCTTCATGTGTACAGGAGGAGCACATGTTGTTGGTCTTTGAGCCGAGAATCATGGTTCACCATGGGGACAACTGGAACTTTCAGTTAGTGAAAGTAGGATGAAGAAGAAGAAGAAGAGTTTGGATTTGATATCCCGCCTTTCACTCCCTTTAAGGAGTCTCAAAGCGGCTAACATTCTCCTTTCCCTTCCTCCCCCACAACAAACACTCTGTGAGGTGAGTGGGGCTGAGAGACTTCAAAGAAGTGTGACTAGCTCAAGGTCACCCAGCAGCTGCATGTGGAGGAGCAGAAACGCGAACCCGGTTCCCCAGATTACGAGACTACCGCTCTTAACCACTACACCATACTGGCTCAGTGTGAGAGCCAGTGTTGGGGCTAATCAAATGGACAGTTTATTACAGTGGTACCTCAGGTTACATACGTTTCAGGTTACATACTCCGCTAACCCGGAAATAGTGCTTCAGGTTAAGAACTTTGCTTCAGGTTGAGAACAGAAATTGTGCTCCGGTGGCACGGCAGCAGCAGGAGGCCCCATTAGCTAAAGTGGTGCTTCAGGTTAAGAACAGTTTCAGGTTAAGTACGGACCTCCGGAACGAATTAAGTACTTAACCCAATGTACCACTGTACAGGCACAAAGGAATGTTTACAGAGAGGAGTATTTAAGCTAGACCAGCAAATCTATAGAAGACAACAGAGGTCAGGACAGATAAGTTGTGAAGGAGCTGCGTGCTTAAGCTGCAAGATAAAACTGGAGAGGCTCTCAAACGAAAAAGGGCAATATATAGCAGACAAAAGATGCTATGGGATAAATTACACATTGCTGGGGGGGGGGCAGCATGAGTGATCTGAAAATCTAAAGGAGGAAGGGGGCAAATCAGTATGTGCTTATAATGCCAATCCTGGCCTGACTGCATTGGCTGCTAATTAGTTCCCCGGGTCCTATTCAAAGTGTTGGTTTCAACCTATAAAGCCTTAAATGGCTCAGGACTGCAATACCTCCAGGACTGCCTCTCCCCATATGAACCAACCTGGACCCTGTGATCATCATCAGAGGCCCTTCTTCATGTGCCTCCTCCATGAGAGATCCAGAGGGCAGCAACAGGAGGACAGACCTTTTCTGTGATGGCTCCCCATTTGTGGAATGCTTTCCCCAAGGAGGCTTGCCTGGCGCCTTCATTTATACTTAGGAGCCAGGCAAAAATTAAACTATGACCTTTTAAATTGGGGGGCGGGGATTGCGATATTTTGTTATGTATTTTTGTGTTTCTGTATTGTCAACAACCCTGTGATATTTGGATGAAGAGCAATTTAATAAATAATAATTATATGGCTAGATACTTTTAGCCTTGTGTGATATAGGGTCTTTTGGCAGAAGCTTGAAGGGGGAACACAAGACTATGCATTCCTTTGTTTTGTCAGCATGAGCTTATCTATCTTTCCAGACAAATAGAGTTTTACAGTCGAGGTACTTAAGGAGATATTTTAAAATAGCAACATGGCTGAGCTCCTAAGCAAAAGTATTAATCCTGATGAGTTTTTTGTCCTCTCTATTATATATTCATTTATATGTTTAGTGGGCCTTTTTGTCCATATTCCATGTACCACAGGTAGTATTAGTGTTAATATAT
The DNA here is from genome assembly GCF_951804945.1 of Podarcis cretensis. Lineage (NCBI taxonomy): Eukaryota > Metazoa > Chordata > Lepidosauria > Squamata > Lacertidae > Podarcis > Podarcis cretensis. The sequence continues at coordinate 43,726,869 of NC_137172.1, forward strand.
ACGGTATATGCTAATACATCCTGCCTAGAGGGTTGTCTGCTACCTTGCTTCGTTTAAATCCTTAGTCTTAAATTTTGCAGCTAGTCTTTACCTTAATAGAGATAGATTTTGGCTGGAACTACATAGAACCTTTCCTCTGGTCCTGGAGAAAATTGGAGTCTTTGTCCTCCCGTTTGAAGACATGCAAATTGTACTTCCCTATCAAAGTCTAGAGTTTGGAGTGTATTTTATACATACAGCTTACCTTTAAATAATAAAGTTTTGATTCTGTTATACAATATGAGTATCACTACTGGAAAAATGTAGAATACCAGTTGAATACATTAGATAATAGGTCAAAGCATTGTGGAACCCATTTTTAAAAATCTTTTCTTTAGCTTTTATTATTATTTAAAAAATATGTTTCATTGCTTTTTCACACATAATTTAAAATACCATAGAAAGCAACAATAGCAGCTAGTCTTGTCATTTCTTGGGAAAAGCTTAATAGCAGCTTAAAGTTGGAAGCACTGCTTAGAACAAGTTTATGATGCATATTAAAGACTCTAGTCCAATAAGTCTCTCCAGATGTTTTTCTGGGTCTGGAGAGGTTGTTTCAATTGATTTCGCGTCTCATATTGGAGATGAATGGATGTGGTATAAACATAGCTGCTAACTTTTCCCTTTTTTAAAGGGAAATTCCCTTATTCTGAATAGGATTCCTCGCAAGAAAAGGGAAAAACTTACAGCTATGGCTATAAAAGAATGAAGGACTCATCTTACCTCAGGCTTTAGCCTTTATTTTTGAAGTAAAATATGGCGCCTTGTTTTTACTGAGCAACATTTATATGTCGTTTAACAGTCTAACCAGCATCTGAGCACTTTACATGAAACAACATACCATACACACATGGGTGTAGCCAGGAATTATGTTGTGGGGTGGGGGAGAACCTCAGTTAAGTATTTTTTTTTTAATAATATTTATTACTTTTAAAGCTTACAAAAAAGAAAGAAAAGAAAGAAAAGAAAAAAGAAAAAAACAATACAATACAATATATAAACAATACAAAACACAACCTTAACACATTAAACTAAACACAATAAACAAAACAAAACAAAAACAAAAACAATTTTAAAACATACATCATACCTTTTCCATATTCTATCTTTCATTCCCTTGTTTCATCAACCTCCTCTCACCCTCTTTGTATTCCACTTCCATTAATTGTTTCAGCAATTCCTTTCCATCTTTCTCTATTTTCTATCATATAAATGTCTTAACATATTTTTAATCTTATTTCCATTAAGATTAGTATACTTATTTAAGCTTAACTCCTTATAGCATTTCTACTAAGGCCATAAAATTTCATTCCAACATTTTTCTATCACTCATTAATTTTACAATATTTCTATATATAAACTTTAAATTTTCCAGTCTTCTTCCACCATCTCCTCTCCCTGGTCTCGGACTCTGCCAGTCACTTCCGTCAACTCCATACAGTCCATCAACCTGGAGATCTTATGTCCGAGGCTCTTAACTCTTTTCCAAGTCCCTTCTGCAGGTCTTCTTCATATTCTTTGATGCTATAGAGCAGATCTCGGGGAAACTCCGACCTAACAATACTTTTGTTCCTTCTCGACAGGTCAGCCAAATTTCCATAGTTAAAGCTAAAATCCATGAAGTATTTCAGGACGTATTTCAAAATTCCTCCAAATCCAAAGGCCCCCAGAACTCCAGTCTCCTCCTGACCCAAGTCCATGTCCCAAAAGTCAGCTAATCCCTGCATGGGGGGATCTTTCCAGCTTTCCTTCTCCAGTCCAGGCCGGGCTTCGATCCTCAAAATCTGACTTTTTCTGGATTCAATCATAAAAGGCCTCAACGTATAGTCCTCAATTTGCCTCTGTAAGGCTAAGGCTCCCACTTGTATTACTTTAGGTTTGACAACAACTTTCTCCTTCTCCTTCTCCACGTTTTGTTCTGCTAAAGTAGATTCCTGCAGCAAATCCTGAATAATTTCTGTATTAGTGCTCACTTTTTGTCCCAAATTAATCACTTTTTGTCCCAAGTTATCAATTTTAGTAGCCATAACATCCGTCTTTTTGTGAAGCTGTTCCAATGAATAGCTTATCTTGCATAATACAGTCACTAAGGCTTCTCCTGTGGACATTCTTAAATGGTCCAAGGTCACTCCTTGATTCTCACAGTTCTTATCCTGCAGCTGGAGATTCCCCAGCTCCACTCTTGTAACAGTTTCAAAAGCTCCCTCTAGAGGGAAACAGTCTCCACTTGTATCAATCCTTTCAAGCACAGTTCCAAAAGTAAAGTTAGTTTCAATTTTCAGTTACTTTTCCTCCTTTTTAAACACAGAAGAGGACAATGGAAACAATATATTTCTCTTATTTAACTAACTGTCAACATACGTTTTATTCGCAGTCAATGAACTCTCCCGAAATGTCAATCTACTGGCATCCCGTTTCCAGGTTCAGACCAGTGGTAATTTAATTTTTATCACTCTCTCCTGCAGGCTTACACGATCCAAACTTTACCCCCTCTTCTGCTTCCAAGGGGGGTTTAATGATTTTAATCGATGGAAGTTTAATCCTTTACGTAAGACTTTCCAAGCCCTTAGCTTGCAGCTTCTTTGCTTCAATCTATTTACAAAAGGGGAAGGCGGACTTCCTGTTTGAAACCTTCCCGTTTTGGTACCAAATTAAGACGTTTGTAAATCCAATTTTCCGTTCTACTCACGGGTAGTTGTTTAGAGTCAAATTGTCCACAGGAAAAAGTCAGCGCTCTCCGGCAACAGCAATGCGGCTTCCCTCTGTGAAAAAAGCAGTCAATTCAAAACACCGCGCCGCTCACCCCACGTCGCTCCAGATCCCCGAAACCGGGTCTCCCCACGAGTAGGGGAGGCGCAAAAGGTGCCAGCCGAATCCCACGTTCACAGGCTTCTCCCGCCTGTGATTTTAATGGGTCTCCGCCTTCACCATGGCGGTCAGACCCTGATTTCCACGGAGCAAATTCCTCCCGATCGGAGGAACTCCGCCATTGCCAGAGGCGCCAACCCGGAAGTCTCCTCAGTTAAGTATTTTTATTGATTTACTTGGTTTACGGGGGGGGGCAACTACCCCCTGCCCCCCCCACTGGCTATGCCCATGTATATAAATAAAAATACCTTTTAAAACTTTTTTTTTTAAATCAAGCAAACAAAATTTATCTAGATAAAACCAGCAATCTTAAAGGAAATATATACAATAAGATTACATGTCTAAATAGGCTGGTGTAAGTATGGAAGTTTTTAGCAGGCACTGAAAGCCGCACAACAAAGGCACCAGCCTAATATTGATAGACAAGGAGCTTCAGAGCATGAGTGCTGCCACACACAAGGGTCACTTCAATGGAAGTGTGGAAGGAGCACTTGTAAAATTGCCAGTTCTGCAGATCAAAGCAGTCCAGTGGGCTTGATGGGTTGAGGCAATCCTTCAAGTAAATTGGCTTCATGGTATTGGGAGCTTTACATACTGACACCTTGAATTTGGCCTGGTAACCAATTGTCAGCAAGCGCAGCTCTTTGGACAGCGATGGAAGATGCTGACAGGGTTTCCTTCCTATCAACAAACATCCCACAGAAGAACAATAATCCCATTTTGAGGTTGTTCTCTCTCTGGTGTCAGGTTAAGACTTTTCTTCCTTTCCCAGGACATTTAAGGCCTGGTTTTGAGTCTCTGTGACATGGTTTCTGGTTTTAGTGCAGCTGTGGAGAAACTTTGTCCCTCCAGATCATGGGTAGGCAAACTAAGGCCCGGGGGCTGGATCCAGCTCAATCGCCTTCTAAATCCGGCCCACAGTCCAGGAATCAGCGTGTTTTTACATGAGTAGAATGTGTGCTTTTATTTAAAATGCATCTCTGGGTTATTTGTGGGTCATAGGAATTTGCGCATTATTTTTTCAAAATATAGTCCGGCACCCACAAGGTCTGAGGGACAGTGGACCAGTCCCCTGCTGAAAAACTTTGCTGACCCCTCCTCTAGATCATAGGAGCCAACTCCTAGAGGCCATGGGGGCTTCTGCCCTCACAATCAGAAGGGGGACAGGGGGCAGCACTTACCGCACCCAAGCCACACATCTCTCCTGGGAGTGATGCAGTGGCTCGGACACCTGCAGGCTCTGCGCTGCCCAAAAAAGCAACATGGGCCTGCAGGGCACCAGAGTAGTATGGGACTTAGGAACTGGGATTCTGGTGCGCCCTGCCCTGTCCCGTCCCCCTAGCCGAAGCAGCTAGCTATGCCGCTGCCCACAATAAAATGTGTGTGTGTGTGTGTGCTCACGTGTGCACTGCATCATGTGATCAATTAAATAGGGCGGGGCTTACCTGGACCCCCACAATATTTTATTCAAGTTGGCCCCCCTGCGTCAGATGCTTCCGAACTACAATTCCTGTCATCCCCGGCTATTGGCTGTGCTTGCCAGAGCTGATGGGAGTTGCAGTTCAGGGCCAAAGGTTTCCCACACCTCTTTTGTGTCTTCATATGATGGCTGTTTTAGTTCTGTGCTGTATGTACTGTTTTATTGTGCTGAGTTTGTGGTGGTTGTTTTTTTGCTGGTTGCCTCTTAAGTTTGTTACGTTGTTTTTAATCTTTGTACAACATCTAAGGAACTTATTTTATGGGACGTCTCATATATGCAATAAATAAAACACAACACTTGCATATGCCAGCTGTAATGTTCCATATTTAGTGCAATAAGATCCAAGGAGGCCTAGAAAAGGTCTCTTAAATTTAGGGGCGGTCTTTGTATTAAAAAACAAACAAACTATTATGAATGCTTTCTTTGTGAATTTTCTCATATGGTGTTTGTTTCTTCTGGCTTGTTCCTGGGTGACATATGTAGTGCTATAAGTAAGTCTTGCCAAGGGGATACTCTAAAGCAACAGAAACTGTACATAAGATAAATGGATGTTGATGTTGTATGCTGCCTTTCCTTTGCCTTCACATCTGCTAATGTTTGAAGCACAATGGAGTAAACATCACATCCTTGTAGCTTTAAAACACTTGTTGCCTTCCAAAACAGTGAAGCCAGAAGCCTGTGCATATACTGTAGTTCTTTCCTCCTCTGAATATGCTTAGTAATTGTGATGCTTTATTACTGATTATTGATGAGGATGATGAAGATAATAAAGTATTAAATCCAGAAGCACAATCTAAAAGGCAGATGCAGAGCAGATCATTCAAACTTATAAAATCCTAGTTAGACTTGTGATAATGAAACTGCTGTAATGCAGTCCCATTCAAAATTTAAAAACTGCTTTACAAACGATGAATCTGTTATAGTACCATCAACTGATTGGTATATTCAGGAAGTATAAAATGCATAATGTGCAGCTTAAACAGCAGATGTCGCCATTGGGTTTTTAAAATGCGTTTCTTTCAGTTGCTCCTTTCAGGGAAGCTACCTGTGTTAATATCAGGCTACAGATCAAGCCAGGGGATCAGAAATGATGTACAAACATGAAACTGCCTTTTTGTAGGTGTGCACTTTCTGAATTTTAACCATTTCTGGACTACTGCATAAATGTTAGGATGCAGAACAGCCACCATGCATTATGTCCTCACGTTTTTCAAGTGTTTTCTATTTTAGCCAACAGCCTGGGGGGGGGGGCTGTCTTTCTACACTTACAATTTAGAGTGGCATACTTGTTGTTGGATCTGACATTTTAAAGAGTGAATTTGGAGCTGATTTTTGGCACCTTTGCTAATTGTTCCTGTTATTGGGGAGTGAGGGCAGGGTTTTCCTTTCCACATTACTGGCAGGTTATACGGGATATGAAAAAATTCAGAGGTTGTAGTCACAGCCCTTATGTTCCCTGGTGTACCTCTAGCCAGTAAACGTTCGAATTCTGAACATACACATGGAATAGCGCTTTTGCAGCTTATCTGTCAATCTAGATCTAGATCGATATACAGGGATAACTAGGCTCATATAACCAACATGTTTAAGTCTAATTAATGCATAAAGGGATTCAAACCATAAAGCAAGCTGTCCTGCTAGATTTAGCTCACCTTGGGAGGGGCTAGGTAATCAAGCCTTGTTCCCTCGGTCTACTTGAGAAGCTCAGTTTTTGAGGTCTGAGCTGGTTGCTCCATTCTCCAACTGCATGGTTCTTACAAGCCACCTATACCCATAATTTATGAACTTTCACTGCTTTGCAATTAAGCAAAGTTTTACTGCCTGTGCAACTTTTCTGAATGCTGCATGGAAAAGCCCAGGGATCTGACCTTTGGAGAATTTGTAAGTAAACCATTTTAAACTTACCACGTGATGATAGGAACCACATGTGTCTGTCTGAACTATGGCGTATTGCTGACTGCCCTTTGCTATCTGCTATATCTCTTCTTTGTAGTGAATAGCTCGCAAACTGACAGCTTGTACTAGTCAGATTGAAGCAGCACAAAACACACATCTCCAAAACCATGCCCATCAAAGTGGGATAGTGCTTGTACATATGCCACACAACGACAATATTAAAGATTTATTCTGACTCTTTTCACACTCTGGTGCCCACAGTGCTTTCTCAAAATTCCATTTGGGTTCACTGGCTCAAAACATCTGGGGACTCCTCCTGAGTCATAGCTAGTGACCTCATGAATCAGATTGTCACATCTCTCTACCGATTGGTCTCTTCCTTAGCAAGAGGTGAATGTGGATTGGATAGCGAGGCGGGTGGTCTATGCAAATATCAACAGCACAGTAGATTGTCTAAAAAAAGAGAAAAAGTAAGCAGACAGAAATTTACTCATCTTTCAGGCAGGCTAACGTTGTAAAAACAAAATGGTGTTCTTTCTGTAGTTAAACAATGTGCAATCTTTTGATTTGATCACAATTTAATTGTCTGTAATCTTACATAGGAAGCTGCCTTAAAGGTAAAGGTACCCCTGACCATTAGGTCCAGTCACGGACAACTCTGGGGTTGCGGTGCTCATCTCACTCTATAGGCCGAGGGAGCCGGCATTTGTCCGCAGACTAAGCATGACTAAGCTGCTTCTGGCGAACCAGAGCAGAACACGGAAACGCCGTTTACCTTCCCGCCGGAGCAGTACCTATTATTTACCATTGGTCTTTATAACTTTGTATTGTTGACACAGACTGGCAGCAGCTTTCCAGGGTTTCAGTCTTTCCCAAGGGATGCCAGGAATTGAACATGGGACTTTTTGCATCCCAAGAAAACCTGGTGAAAACGCTGTTTCTCCTCTCCTTCTACAATGAATATTGTGGAAGCAGAATATCTTTGGGCTGATTCAGCATTGGGTCTGGTTATAAAGTGTAACACTGGGATTGAAACTGAGGGGATTTTTATGTTGTCTGAGAAGAATATAAGGAGAACCTGCTGGATCTGACTAGTGGTCCACCTAGTTCAGCATCCTGTTCTCCCAGTGGCCAACCAGATGCCTTTGGGAAGCCTAAAAGCTGGACCAGAGTACAACAGCACTTACCCCACTTATGATTCCTAGCAGCTGGCGTTCAGATGCATACTACCTTCCACAATGGAGATTACTAGCTAATCCTGACTAGTAGCTCCAGGTGACCCCATTACCATGCTTTCCTGAATTCCACACTGATAGTGCAAGAAAGAAATAGGACTATGGACACATCTTCTCCTAACTCCTGAAAATCTAGCGAGACTGAGTGGGAAACTTCCTTTCAGATTTAACATTGTACCCTTGTAGCTACAACTGCTTTTAATTTTTTTTTTTACTGTTGTTGAGATGGTGAGGAAATGATTCTCTCTTTTTTGTACAGTAGACGCAGGTGGCGCTGTGGGTAAAAGCCTCAGCGCCTAGGGCTTGCCGATCGAAAGGTCGGCGGTTCGAATCCCTGCGGCGGGGTGCGCTCCCGCTGCTCGGTCCCAGCGCCTGCCAACCTAGCAGTTCGAAAGCACCTCCGGGTGCAAGTAGATAAATAGGGACCGCTTACCAGCGGGAAGGTAAACGGCGTTTCCGTGTGCGGCTCTGGCTCGCCAGAGCAGCGATGTCACGCTGGCCACGTGACCCGGAAGTGTCTCCGGACAGCGCTGGCCCCTGGCCTCTTAAGTGAGATGGGCGCACAACCCCAGAGTCTGTCAAGACTGGCCCGTATGGGCAGGGGTACCTTTACCTTTACCTTACCTTGGGTTACATATGCTTCAGGTTACATAAGCTTCAGGTTACATAAGCTTCAGGTTACAGACTCCACTAACCCAGAAATATTATCTCGGGTTAAGAACTTTGCTTCAGGATGAGAACAGAAATCGTGCAGCAGTGGTGCGGCAGCAGCAGGAGGCCCCATTAGCTAAAGTGGTGCTTCAGGTTAAGAACAGTTTCAGGTTAAGAACGGACCTCCAGAACGAATTCAGTTCTTAACTCAAGGTTACACTGTATATAATTTTATTGAGTTTTCTGTTTTACAATTTAAAATACTTATTTTACATCCTTAAGATATCTATGACTTCCCTTCTTCTCTTTCCATGGTTCATTTTACATATAATAAATCCCTGCATATTTTACAAAAAAAATTCTTAATGCTGCCAGCGTTTTCAGCTGCACACAATTATTTCGTATATTTTCAATAAATGTTTTCCAATCTTCTTTAAACCTATGTTCTTCTTAATTCTATATGTTAAGTCTGCGAGCTGCAGGGGCGCCGACTTATAAAAAATATTGGGGGGGCCCATACCGGGGTCCTGCCCCGGGAAGTTTTCTAAATTTTAGATGAAAATTAGTGAGTTTTAAAGTTTTTTAAAAGTATTTTAGAGTCATATGATCAACATTAGAACCCCGAAAACTCAACACTCTATAACTCCACACTCCGGGAAACTCGACAAGCCTGAAACACTTTTTGGCTTTGAAAAAAGAAACAAAACATAAACACGCACGGTATTTTCGTAAAAAGCCAATTTAATTTACAGTAACAATTATGCTTATAGACTATTACAGAGCAGTGAATATATAGCTCTGAAAAGACTGAAATGATATTTAAATAAATCCTAAACTATCATTAAAAGAATAAAACATAAAATATTGCTGTCGCACAGTAATAGCACTTTGATTAATAAGTGAAATAGCTAATTTAAGCTTACTTTGAATAAGGCTGAGGGTTCATTAAATAAAAATAATATCTCAAAGTTAATGCTTTAATACAGTTAATAAAGTTGATACAACCACTGATGGAGGTTAGCAATGAAATTATGGAGGGGAGGAGGACGCCGGAATCGTGGAAGGAAGCATTTATCACATTGATACCAAAATCGGATTCTGATAAGACACAACTCAAGAACTACCATCCCATCTCCCTTTTAAATGTGGATTACAAAATATTTGCAGATGTCCTGGCAAGTAGACTTAAAAAAGTTTTAAATGAAGTAATTCATAAAGATCAGGCAGGCTTTCTCCCAGGTAGACATATGTTTGCTAACACAAGGAACATTATTGACATCTTGGAACTTTTGCAAACTGACATAAACACAAAAGCAGTGTTAATTTTCATAGATGCGGAGAAGGCCTTTGATAATATCTCTTGGAAATTTATGAAGGGAAATTTAAAAGAAATGGGAGTGGGTCGGGGTTTTGAGAATGGGATTGATGCAATATATTCAGAACAAAAGGCTAAATTGATAGTAAACAATGTGGTTACAGAAGAGTTTAAAATTGAAAAAGGAACACGACAAGGCTGCCCGATTTCCCCTTTGCTATTTATATCAGTCCTGGAGGTGCTCTTGAATATGATTAGAGGGGACCGGTTGGTGGAAGGGATCCAGGTCGGAGTGAAACAATATAAACTTAAAGCTTTTGCAGATGACCTAGTTCTGACCCTGCAGGAGCCAGAATCTAGTACAAAAAGAGTATTACAACTGATTCAAGACTTTGGTCGGGTGGCGGGATTTAAACTAAATAAACAGAAAACTAAGGTGTTGGGGAAAAATCTGACAGATACAGAGTCGGAACGGTTTCAGAGAGAAACAGAACTAACTGTGGTTAAAAAAGTAAAGTACCTAGGGGTAAATATAACAGCAAAGAATCTGAGTCTATTTAAGGATAACTATGAAAAATGTTGGTCTGAAATTAAGAGATAGTTGGACAAAATTGAAGCTTTCTTTGTTAGGCCGAATTGCTGCTGTTAAGATGAATGTATTGCCAAAGATGTTTGTTTCAAACATTGCAGATTGTGGATAAGACAGAGTGCTTCCGGAAGTGGCAGAGAGATATATCTAAATTTGTCTGGCAGGGCAAAAAGCCCAGAATTAAGTTTAAGATACTAACTGATGCGAAAGAAAGAGGGGGCCGGACTTAAAGTTGTACTATGAAGCCGCAGCTTTCTGCTGGCTAAAAGATTGGCTACTTCTCGAAGACACTGATGTACTGGACCTGGAAGGTTTTAACAATGCTTTTGGTTGGCATGCATACTTATGGTACGATAAGGTTAAGATCAATAAGGTCTTTAAGAACCATATTGTCAGGAAAGCAGTATTTAACGTCTGGACAAAATACAAAGACTTATTGGAAAACAAAACTCCGAGGTGGCTTTCACCTCTGGAAGCTAAGGCCCGAAAAAGACCCAATATGGAGGCCAAATGGCCAAAATATTGGGAAATATTAGAAAAAGATGGAGACAATTGGAAATTGCAGAGTTTGGAGAAAATGAAGGATAAAGTGCGAGACTGGTTACATTACGCTCAGATTAAAGAAGTTTTTAAAAATGATAAAAAGGTAGGGTTCCAGGTGGAGAAATCGAAGTTGGAAACAGAATTGTTAGAACCAAAAACTAAGGTATTATCAAGAATGTATAACTTGTTGTTAAAATGGAATACACAAGACGAAATGGTTAAATCGGTTATGATAAAGTGGGCTCAGGATATTGGGCATAATATTATGTTTGAGGACTGGGAAAGGTTGTGGACCACTGGGCTGAACTTCACTGCATGTAATGCTCTGAAGGAAAATGTAATGAAAATGATATATAGATGGTACATGACCCCAGTTAAACTTGCCAAAATATACCATTTGTCTGATAATAAATGTTGGAAATGTAAAAAACATGAAGGAACATTCTTTCACCTCTGGTGGACTTGCCCTAGAGTGAAGGCCTTCTGGGAAATGATATACAATGAGTTGAAAAAGGTATTTAAGTATACCTTCACTAAGAAACCAGAGGCCTTCCTTCTGGGCATTGTCGGCCAGAAGGTGTTAAAGAAGGACCGAACATTTTTTATGTATGCAACAACGGCAGCAAGGATACTTATTGCTAAGAGCTGGAAAACTCAAGATCTACCCACACTGGAAGAGTGGCAGATGCAGCTGATGGACTATATGCAACTGGCCGAGATGACTGGCAGAATTCGAGACCTGGGAGAAGAGAGGGTTGAAGAAGACTGGAAGAAATTCAAGATTTATTTACAAAAGTATTGTAATTTGGTTGAATGCTAAGAAGGATGCTAGATCATAAATAATTGCCTACCATTGAATTAGATTTGAATCTGACGATAAGTGAGATTGATGAAAATATAAAATTTTTGGAGAATTATTAGATTAAATTAATTGAACGAGATATAAGAATGTAAACAAGATGATAAATTGCTGGAAAAAGTTTATAATGATGTAAGTGGGAGCGGGAGACGTGAGGGAGTCCAAAGAAGCTTTGAAAATATGTTATGATACATGTCATATTGTGTATTATTTTTGCATTTTGTATTTTTTAAAAAAATCTCAATAAATATTTATTAAAAAAAATATAATACAGTTAATAAAGTTAATACAGTATGCCTAATACTGTATGTAAATACTGTAATACTGTATGTAAATAACGGGCTTTAATTGGGTCTTGCACCCTAAAAATATTTAAGTATTTGAAAATAACTAATACAGTACTATAGTAATATAGAAATACAGTACTAAACTAGTACTAATATTTCGAAACTGAAAATTTAACATTCTGTATGTATTTAATTCTCTATTTTATAAAGATTTTTAATATCTGACAGTGAGTTTGGAGTAGCCCAATGCAAAAATCCTGAGGATCCATGTGGATCCATGCTTTGTAACCACGTTTTTGCACCACTGTGACCCTAGGCAACAGTGGGTGCGTGATTTTTTTGGTGCAAGATGTAGCCATGGACATGCTATGTGATCTGATGGTGAATTTGGGGTGACCCAATGCAAAGATCCTGAGGATCCATGTGGATCCGTGCTTTGTAACCACGTTTTTGCACCACTGTGACCCTGGGTGCGTGATTTTTTTGGTGCAAGATGTAGCCATGGACATGCTATGTGATCTGATGGGGAATTTGGGGTGACCCAGTGCAAAAATCCTGAGGATCCATGTGGATCCGTGCTTTGTAACCACGTTTGTGCACCACTGTGACCCTAGGCAACAGTGGGTGCGTGATTTTTTTGGTGCAAGATGTAGCCATGAACATGCTATGTGATCTGATGGTGAATTTGGGGTGATCCAATGCAAAAATCCTGAGGATCCATGTGGATCTGTGCTTTGTAACCACGTTTTTGCACCATTGTGGCCCAAGGCCACAGTGGGTGCGTGATTTTTTTGGTGCAGGCTGTAGCCATGGACATGCTATGTTATCTGATGGTGAATTTGGGGTGACCCAGTGCAAAGACCCTGTGGATCCATGCTTTGTAACCACGTTTTTGCACCATTGCAGCCCCAGGCAACAGTGGGTGCATGATTTTTTTGGTACAGACTGTAGCCACGGACATGTAATGTGATCTGATGGTGAATTTGGGGTGACCCAATGCAAAAATCCTGAGGATCCATGGGGATCCGTGCTTTGTCACCACGTTTTAAATGGGGAGGGAAGGAAAAACACAGAGGGGACAAGAAACACAAGAGGGGTGTGCGGAGAAGCAGCTGGTTAAGAATGCAGGGGAGGAGTTTAACGGGGTGGGGGGGAGGAAAGGAAGGCAAAAGTCCCCCCCCCCAAGCCAGCCCTCTGTCTCTCTCTCCCACCTGCATGTTTTTCGGCTGCCTGCGAGTCCCTAGAGCACGGAGAGGAGGAGGTGGCGGGCTGGAGCCTGCACGCAGTGTGACTAGGAAAGAATTAGAAGGAAGGACTCGATCCTTTCCTTAACCCTCTGCTTGCCAGGAGGGCAGGGGATTCCCTGCTCTTTGTTGAGTTTGAGCAAACGCAGCAACAGAAGCGGGAGGACAGTAAGACCCTGAGGCAGAATGCAGGAAAGCAGCAGCTTCCGCCTTCCCTCCGCCCGCCCGCCCGATCTTATTTTTGCCTTATTTTTGCCTATTTTTGCCCCTGCGCTCCGGCGAGTCAGCTCCAGGGACCACACATTCGCTCAATAACACGCACAGACATTTCCCCTTACTTTTTAGGAGAAAAAATCTGCGTGTTATAGAGCGAAATTTACGGTAATAATTTTCTTAAATTATTGGGGGGGCAGAGCCCCCCCAAACGAATTTTTGAGGGGGCTCGGGCCCCCTCAGGCCCCATGGAGTCGGCGCCTATGGCGAGTTGTGCATATTCTGTCAACCTAAGTTGCCATTCTTCTTTAGTTAGGACCTCACTCATTTTCCATTTTGGGGCTAACAAAACATGGGCCGCAGTAGTAGCATACATAAATAATCTTTTTTGACACCTGGGAATTTCATTCTGAATTATCCCCAACAGAAAGGACTCTCGTTTGTTGTTTTTTTTTGGGGGGGGGGAGTACTTTTAAACGTTTTTTTCAATTCATTATGGATCATTTCCCAGTACTCTTTTACCCTTTCTCTAAGGTGAAACACACTTAGATTCCTGTGTCTCATTTTGTGTTTTCCTATTAATCTTTTCCAACTATGAAGTGGGAATCCAGGAAACATCCTCTGGAACAGGCACTTCCTTCTGTTTACTAACCCTCTTTTCAAATGGGCACAAATTATTCTAATGATTTGTTCTTTTAGAATTTTAGGAGATAGAAAAAACACCAATGACTCATGATAGAAGAAAGGTCCTCCACCTCTGTTACAGATGATGGATGAGGGACATCAAGAAAGATGAGGCCTTCTACAGAAGAATTACAGAAAGTAAAAGGATTTGCTCAGACGTCCAGACATGTTGAGTAGAGTTCATTAATTTAATTTGAGGTTTTTGCACATGAGATATTCTGGGTGGATCAGGCCCGCTTCTGTCACAGCCTGCACATATGGCTGCTTATTTGGAAGTGTCCTAGTATGTTCAGCTGGATATATAACTATTGCCTTTATTTGAACTTCAGCAGGGCTTGCCCTCAAGTGCAAGTGATGTAGCTGCCAAAACCGCTTTCATATGGAATACTTGAGTGAGTGTTTTTGCGTAGGAATTGAGCCAGCTAACTACATCGCATTATATACATAAACTATTTTGGCAAAAAACAAAACCACAGGCTGCTCCACAAATCTAGTAAATATTAAGTGGCTACCAGCTGCCATGAGCTTGATAGCCCACCCAGACGTTGAACTGGACTTTCCAAGAACTCTCTGGGAGGCTTTCACTTGAAGATTTCTTCAGTTGCCTACATTTCTCTTGTTTGTTTTTATGGTACATTTGAAAGAGGAAACCAATGCAAAAATAGATAAATCCCATTAAGTAAGACTTGAGATCCAGAGCGCTTCTTAAGCAAAATACACATAATAGCACTGAAGACTAATAGGAGAGAGGTGAATCAGGGCAAGTTGTAAATCAAAGTCAAAGACTTATAGTGCTGACAGTGGAAGATGGTGGAGACAAGGAAAGCACAGCTGGAGACCAGACTCCATGCTTTGTAGCAAAAATCAACAGTTCTGCCTTTTATGAGGTTGTTTGGTTCATACTGAGAATAAAAGCCAAAATATGCAAAGGTTGCTAGGTCCCATTTGGTTGACATGGCTAGGCTTTTCCAAGGATCATCAACTCTCTGAACTAGCAGAGAAATCCTACATCAGGCATCCCCAAACTCGGCCCTCCAGCTGTTTTGGGACTACAGCTCCCATCATCCCTAGCTAACAGGACCAGTAGTCAGGGATGATGGGAATTGTAGTGCCAAAACAGCTAGAGGGCCAAGTTTGGGGGTGCCTGTCCTACATTATGTCTACCTTATACTAGCTTTTGCCAGCATGGCACCCTGCAAATGTTTTTGCCTACAAGCCCCATGATGGCTGGGGCTGATGGGAGTTGTAGTCCCAAATACTTGAAGAGTGCCAGGTTGGCAAAGGCTGCTATACTGAATCCATAAATCATTTATGGTCAGAGGCAGTAGATGAGAAACTGAAGGTTCAAGCTGGGGGGGGGGTGTGGGGAGAGAGAGAGAGAGAGAGAGAGAGAGAGAGAGAGAGAGAGAGAGAGAGAAGGGACCTCCTTTACATGCACATGTATTTTAGCTAGGCAAAGCAAATAATAGTAGCACCCTGAAAATTGTGACTGTGTGATAACAGGAAAGCATCCAGTCACATGTTGTATTTAAAATAAGAAAGGGAAACATAACATGATATATTTCTTGATGATAGACTGAATACATTTCCTTGCATGTAAAACTGAGCAAATCTTGAGTCAAATGTGGTAATGGCCAGCCATGTAAAATTGTTTTGGGATATGCTCTGGTCTTTTGGTCATTTTTGCTCTTGATTAATAGCAAGTAATAAGTCGCTCTGCCCTATATATAGGTCTCATGGTCATAGATTGTAGACTGATATATATATACACACACACACACACAGCCTGTTTAAGCAATGTATTGTGTGAAGGGGGGAAGCTCTTGGTGCTTCAAAATGTCAGCCCCACCAAAAAGGTGGTCATTACATCTTTACATGATTAGCATGAAACTTTGAAGGGATGGCATTGCTGGTCAGGCCATTGTTTATTAGAGATGCACCTGTTCTAAATTGTATGTTAATGGGCCTTTGCTCTTTGGTGATCACAGCAGTTCGTGTTCTCCCTTGTTGTTTAACCCATCCGTTTGTTCACTAATGATATAGACCTGTATACCAGAAGAGAGTATTTATCACATCACATTTGTAATTCACCCTTCCCACAAGGAAGGGGGCAAATGTAGATTTCCTAGTTGATAACGTAGGTCTATTTATGGCAAGATGCTGTTTCTGTTGCTGGTCAACACTTACATATTAGCTTGGATTCAGTTTGGCTCCTCCATATCTCCAGAAGAGAGTTATGTGAAGTCTGGATGGCTTTATACCTGTTAAGAGCGGCATGCCAGCTCTTCATGGAGGCTTAAAGCTGTAGTACTAAACCTGGAAATGTAGGAAATAGGTATTTTTTAAAAAAATTGCTGACACCATCAGTTCTACTCTATAGACTAGAGTATCTATATGGGGGCATCACTTTCAAAAATTATTCTCCCTCCTTGCTTCCAAGTAACCTGTTAGCAGGTAGACGACTGGCAAAGCCTAAGGAGTCACTAAATTAGGGTCATTGTTAGAAAGTAGCAAAATGGAATTGAGTCTCACTTTTTTGCAGCCGCAGGCTCATGATCTCCTGTCTCCTTCCCTTTCTACTTTTTAAGCTTAACAAACTTTTTTTTAAAAAAAACCACAACTTTACTTATGGCAGTGGAGTGCACTGCAATACATAGATCTGGTGAGACTCCAATCGCTTCCCAACTTAATGTCTTAGAAGCACTGATACCTATAAATTAGCATATGCAATTGCATGTAGATTTGCGTCATGGGTCTGTGCCCTGGTTCCTTTAAGTACCAAACCATGAATATTCATGTGGCTAAGGCAGGAATCAGCAAACTTTTTCAGCAGGGTGCCGGTCCACTGTCTCTCACACCTTGTGGGGGCCCAGACTGTATTTGGGGGGCGGGCGGGAAATGAACGAATTCCTATGCCCCACAAGTAACCCAGAGATGCATTTTAAATAAAAGGACACATTCTACTCATGTAAAAACACGCTGATTCCTGGACAGTCCGCGGGCCGGATTTAGAAGGTGATTGGGCCGGCTCCGGCTCCCGGGCCTTAGTTTGCCTACCCATGGGCTAAGGGGTAGTGGACAAACAGGGCCGCACCTGTTTGACCTTTCACCTTCAGGGCAGTCATTTGCAGAGTGAAATAGGAAACATCTCCTCAGACTTCCCTGTAAGAAAGGACTTGTAGTAAATGCATTTTTGTTTAACCTACACAAATGTGTGCTGGCTGGCATTCTCCCAGCCACACAAATCTGCTCATCTCCATAAAAGGGTAAGCATATTTCATAAGCAATGTTCCTTAAAAAAACAACACACACACACACACTTACCTCTGGATATGTGCTAACGTGACCTTACAGAGAAACCTAGATTTTGTCTTAAAATTACCCTGTGGTTCTTAAACTGGGTTATTTAAATCATTTGTTTTGTGAATCAGTTCCTCATTTCATCTAATGTACACTTCATTTGCTGCCATTTATACATTTGTTTTGTTTTTATTCCCTGCAGAAATCCTTTTCACAATATATTTGGGGCGTCATCCGCAGCACCACCAAATGAGAATTTAAAAAACACATTAGTTAATTAATGGCATGGTTTATTTTCTTCCATTGAAACCAATAGAATCTTTAAAAGTGTTTTGGTTGGACCATGCTCATATTGTTGTATCTGATGCTGAATAAATTTTGTTATGCTTGTTTTCCATTGCTTTAAAACATTTCTTACCATCCTTTCCCCGAAATGGTTTCATGCAGTTGCTTATATCTCGATATAAACTCGATTGGAAGGACAGGAAAGGGTGCACTGGAGGTGATGTTGCTCTGTATGTCAAGGAGAGCACATAGAGTCCAATAAGCTAGAAATCCCCAAAGGGTCAGACTCTTCCACAAAACATCTCACTACCTGTAAGCCTGAAGTTAGAATGAACTCTGGAGAAGGTTAGATCACCACACCCTGAACTTGAACTCTTATCAGAATAAGGTGTGGCCAAAACATATTTGGCTATTTGGTTTTTCACACCACAGCTTTCAATTAAAGCCATGTTGTAGCTGTGTTAGCATTTTTTTGCTCTATTTTCTAGGCAAGGTTTGAGGAACCTGTGATCCTCCAGATGTGACTGGACTACATCCCTGTCTATTTGCCATGCTGGCTGGTGTTGATGAGAGCAAGAGTCTAACAACATCGGGGGGGCCAGAGGTTAACCAGCCCTGGGGTAGACAATACCTTCTGAAGAAAGTCTCCTAGAGTTGAGACGAGGAAGGGAAGTTCAGCCCTTGGTATTATACATGGTTTCTGCTAGGATTTTATTCATTAATTCAAAAGGTGAACAATACCTAGGAAACTACTTGGATCTTTTGCTCATTGAGAAGACAATTGTCTCCAAGGAAAGAGAGTTTAGTACGAAGGCTGACATTTTAATAACAAAGTGCAGTCATCAAATACAATTTCTGTTGATGTATAGATAAAATGGGCTGATGAAAATGAGACTGAACTCAGCCATATCTGACACATCCCCATCCCGATCAGCTGCTGATTATCTCATGGCTGTACAATCACAAATCAGCCTTTTGATTGTTGAGCTTTTGGGAAGTCATTTTCCTGGATTTTGTCATGCAGATGTAGGCTTAGAGTGGAATTTTTTGCTCATGTCTAAGGCAAATTCCTTAGGACTGATTCAGTGAACTCTGCTCCTAAATATGTTCAATCCACTTACCTGATAACTAAGTCCTGTGTACATTTTACTCCAAAGTAAGTCACATTGCACATAGGATTGCAGCCTTAATGTGCTGGCTGGCATTGTCCCAGCCACACAAATGCCTCTCTCGTGATGATTCTGCTCATCTCCATAAAAGGGGAAGCATATTTCATAAGCAATGTTCCTTAAAAAAACAAAGCCACCTCTGGATATGTGCTAAAGTGACCTTACAGAGAAATCTAGAAAGGCTCAGATGTCCTTTTGTTACAGGTGTTTCTAGGCAGAAGGAAGTATAGGTCAACTGCGCGTGGGGGAGACATTGTTGCTTAGTGGTTGGGTGACACTGTTCACGGTGCTTGTATTTGGCAGGGCACAGAGAGCTTTTTGGATGGGGCTTGTTATCATTTCATCAATCTAAATAGACATATCCAGAGCGTCTGTTTTCCTTTAACGATCATAGTCTGTCAACACAAAGTCCCTTGAGAAACAAAACACAAACACATACAGATAGTGAGAGAGAGGTAGAAGTCTAAGGGTAATAATAATAATAATAATAATAATAATAATAATAATAATAATTTTATTATTTGTACTCCTCCTATCTGACTGGGTTTCCCCAGCCACTCTGGGAGCCTTCCAACATATATAAAAACGTAACAAAACAGTACACATTAAAAGCCTTCCCTATACAGGGCTGCCTTCAGATATCTTCTGAATAGGTCCACCAAACTCTCTCCTGTATGCTTTTCTCATGCAGTATATAGCGCACCAACGATGTGCTTCAGCCTGCCAAGTTCTAGATAACCATGTGTTCTGCATATTTGTGGCCTGAGCGGGATCATTCACAATATACGGAGGGCATGTCATGTATGGTTCGGGAATTGAGCTTGGCAGGCTATAGATTCAAGTCCTGTCTTGCGCTGTAGGCACAGCACGGCCAGTTTCTTTCTCCATTATGTTGGATGTTCCCGATGGGAATAATGACACACAGACAAGACTAGATTTCCCCCACCCTGATGCAATTCTTTATGCATGGACCTTCACTTATCTGAATGTCCCACTGTAACTAATATAGGACCAGTCGCAGGGGGCAAGGGATGATTCCTCTTGTGAACAGGCTCCTGCAGTATAATGTTGATTACTATCTACAGGATTTGTAAGGTGCCATTTTTGTCTTGTAGTTACAAGGCCTGCTGCACTCGCCAAAGCAAGAATTATCTCTTGGCTCCAGAAGCAGCTTGCTAGGTAAGACAGAGCCGCTCTGCTAGCTTCCTGGCAAGTGGGTCCCTGCAGGGACGTAGGAAGTGGGGTGCAGGGGTGCGGTCCACCCCGGGTGTCATCCCTGAGGGGGTGACAAAATGGCATACTCCGGGGGGGGGGGCACTTACCGCAGGCCCTGGCCTGCAGTGCACCCGAGCCATACGTCTTTTCTGGGAGTGACGCGGTGGCTCAGACTGTATCATAACTACAGGATATAACCCTCCACCCCAGTTGAGGGCCTCTCCACCCAGACCACCCCCTAAGCCTAGGTAAAGAGATGGTTTAAGTGATGTCAGTAAAGCTACATTACTTAGGACTCAACTAGACTAGTAAAGAAAAAGTGATTTATATGCGACATTGTGCCACCAGATGGCAATGTGGAGTTCTGTTTTTCTCTACCTGCTTTCCCTGTTTAAATTGACAACCCTTTAAACTGAGAAGCTTCTTGGATGTGTCTAGATCCAGCCTTAGAGTTTGGGCTTTCTTTAGGTCAAGGAAAGGAGAGGCAGGGGTGTAGCCTGGCATCCTCACTCTTCTGCCAAACAACGCTCATCTTCTTAACTTGCCTTGATGCTTTATCAACTGGAATTCCCTTTAACTCATGGAGTGGGATCCTCTCCTCCTGAATTGGCTACAGCCTGCAGGTGCCCTGTGTCTCAAGATGATCTCTGCATAATGGCCTGTCGCAGCAAACTCAAAGCAATTTTCACTGGGAGAAGGGATGGAAAGATCTGTCAGTTTTGATTGTCTTGGTTTCTCATGAAAGCTCATGAGCATTTGAGTGTGAATTTCTCCTAATAAAGAGATATTTTAAATGCCGTTTTGACTGATGTCTGCGTTTTTTGCAAGAAACTATCTGCAACACATTTTTATATGCTGTTTTCACAGATGTGTCCATTTTTATGCACACTTTCCCCTGTGATGTGCATTTATGTAGACATTGCTTGTTTGGAGAACTGAATCACAAAATTCAGAGAGGTGCAAATTTCAAAGGCTGTGTTTTGCGTCACATATTGTTTCAGAAAGTGTGAATTTGATAGATTCAGTTTTAAATCTGTACTGAATTTAATTTCTGCTCTGTCCCTATTTGGAAGCAAAATAATCCAGATACGACATCTGGATTTTTTCATTTATTTTTAAAATGTGTTGCCCTTACATGTGTGCATTTTCTCACATGTTTCCAGAAACTGGAAATTGGGGAAACTTGCTAACCAGTTTAATACCACCCTGAATCTCATTATGTATGATTATATGTGAATGAGTCTATATGCATTATTTATTGCTTTAGACTGCCCTGTTTCCTAACACTTTTCAAGCACTTTTGAACACTTGTTTCTCATTTATTCATTTGTTACTTCTTAGAAATGTTGGAATCCTGCCTCGGTCAGAGGAATGTGCCACTCTCCAGGCACCGGCTGAATTCCTTGTTGACCTCCCCCTGCGACCCCCGGCAGGAAAACTGGCGAGGTCTGTAATCGGCGATCCTTCCCAGACGTGAGAAGAACACACCACTCCTTCACTCTCCCCCTGTTATCCCCAGGGAGGGGGAAAGAGACAGACAGAAATGTATCTACATGCTTTTATTTCTGTCCTTTGCAGCAGTACAGAGAAACATGTCCGTACTCTTCAAACAACAACAGCAGAGAGATTATAGCTCCTCCCATGTATTTCCAGTACAGGTCAGAGGACACACTGAGCTAACATCCGGCGCTCAGTACGGTGAATGGACTGCCCCTTTGTTCCCATGGCAACAGTCACAAACATCAACATCCTGTATAGCTTTCCAGCCACCTGCAGCTGACGTAGCTGCTGCTTGCTGCTGCATTGCTTCTTTTTGGTAACATCCTCCCCCATAAGAATCAATGCGTGCTGCGAGCAAAGCGTGATCCAGAGAAGAAAACAAACAGTTGTTATACATATAACATTCCCCTGTTGTTCCAGTTCCACCCTTGGAACTACCCGCCACTGGTTTCACCAATGTACCTCTCTGGTTGTGTGACTTCCAAGGAATGAGTGCATCTGCATTACCTTGGCTAACAACCCTCTGTTGTGCCTTTGTCTCTGACTCAGACACAGCTTCAACCTGTCCTCGGTTGTTTACAACAGCAACACATGCAATAGCTAAGTTGGCAAACTCTTTTGAATACCTCTTGGGTGGTACACCCTTCGTTGCTCTCTCAGACCTACGTACGAGGTGCTGATCTTCTCTGCTTTCTGGTTCAGCCTCTGAACTCTCTGGAGAACCAGTACTAAGTGTAATCAGTGGTTCGTCCTCCATCTCTGAGGGTCTAGCCATTATGTGAGATTTCCTCTCAATGACTGTCTCAACTGAGCTCTTTGAGCTACTACTGTCATCATCAGTACCACTGAGATCAATAAAATCATCATCATCATCATCATCCAAATCATCCCCTGTGGGAAATGTGTGAACAATTACTCTCTAGAAATTTTGTGAGAATCACCTTACCAGATTCAGACAAAATTACTCTGTAGAGACCCTTTTCATATCCCACAAAAATGCCTCTGGCATTCTTTACTCCACCTGGAGCTTCTGTCCTCACATGAGATCCAAAAACCTTGAAATGGGCAACAGAAGGTTTTCTATGGAACAGTTTCTCAACTCTTTTGAAAACTTTCTCAACCACGTATAAGTATACGACAATAGCGACTCGGCCCAGTACTCATGTGGCAGATGTGAACTAAGCAATTGCGCCTCCATTCCCTTTTGCAATTCTTTGTTCACCCTAACACAGACACATCTCTTCCATGCTTCTGCGGAAGCAGCAATCTTGTGTCTAATCCCTTTCTTCTGCAGGAACTCCTGGAAATCCTGTAAAAGAAAAATTGGCTTCTCATCTGTGAAAAGACAACCTATGTTAACATCATGCATATTTTTAACCTTGTCACAAAACTCTTTAAACCTTTCTAAGGCTTCTTTTGGTTTCTCCAAAACATAAATCCAGACAAAATTTGTGAACGAATCCACACACACAAGGTAATATTTTGCATTGCCTCTAGATGGTGCTAGAGGACCAATCACATCAGCATACACCCGCTGAAATGCCTTGTCGACCCTTGAGGTCACCTGCTTGGCGTTCTTCTTGGTTACACCTGCAAAAGAGATCATGTTAGAATTACATTTCATGTAATCACATTGATCAAAAGTCAACAAATACAGTCCATCTTTCTCTTTGGCAGAAAGATACAACTCTCCATCTTTGTAGATCTTGCAGCTCTCAGCATCATAGGACAGTTTCAGTCCTTTCTTAGCAATCTGCGAAACGCTCAGCAGATTGAACTTTAATTCTGGAACCAAGTAAACATTGTTTATAGTCAAGTTCAGACTTTCAAGATACACAGTCCCAATCCCAGTCGCTTCCAGCTCCTGACCGTTGGCCTGTTGCACAGTGAAGCTTTGCTTCTTAAACGTCGAAAATAGCTCTCTATGAGATGTCGTATGGACGGTCGCTCCAGTGTCCAGAATGAAAGAGTTCCCTGCTTCTGGTGTGGCTTTTAGCAACATCAAAGCCTTTGCAGGCTTCGCCTGTGACTTGGTATGACTTTTGCCTGACGCCTCAGACTTTGCGGAGCTCCCCTTGGCTCCTTTCTGCTGACGTGGCTTCTTACAGTTCCGCTGAAGATGCCCAGTCTGTCCACAATTGTAACATCGGACAATGTTCAAAGCTACAGCATTCTTTCCAGTAGCAACAGCAGTGGGGGTGTTAGAACTCCGTTCTTCCCTCCCCTTGTCCTTTATCTCCAGTGCAGCAAGTCTGTCCTGTTCATTAAGCACGACGGCACAGACCCTCTCCGAAGTTAAATCCTGTGCCGGAAGGGACCCAAGCTGACTGGCAACCGATTTGTAAGTCCGATTTAGGCTGTTGATCATCATGAAGCAAAACACTTCCTCCTGCAGACGGAAATTGCGTTCCACCATCTGTTGGCGCAGATATTTCATTTCCGTCAGGTGCGCTTGAACATCTCCATCAGGCGCAAGCCTCAGATTGGACAGCTTTTCAAAATACAGCAACGCTGAAGAACCTGCATCTCTCTGATGTGTCCTTCGCAATGTGTCCCAAACCTCTTGCGCGTATTCTAAATGTTGAATATGCACAAGCTGGGAATCTGAAACACACAGAATTATAGCCGTCCTGGCCTTCACATTCTGTGACTCCCAAGCACGCGTTGGTGCTGCAGGGATGGGGTTCTCAATCATCCCAAACAGCCTCTGATTCTGCAGCAGGGCCTTCATCTTGACAGACCAAGATGAATAATTGTCATTAGTTAGGAGGGGTGGATAAGGCAGGCCTCCCCCCTTCTTGGCATCCATTTTGAGTCCTTGCCTTAGCTCTCACTCTCAAGCCTGCTAAAATCCAATAGCTGGTTGTTTACGCTCTTGGCACCTGGCAGCTGTAACGCTGGCTGCTTTGGAAAGTCCCTTCCAAGAGTTTGTGAGACTCTAGCCAAAACAAACGTTGTTTTTCGCCTCTCTCAGGCATAGCCTGACAGTCCAGCCCCGTTTTGTAGCTTTCCACTACACTGTCGGGCGTTGCTTAGCAACTGTGCATTCCGTTCTTGTACAGGAAACCTTATCAACCACAAGAATTTCTGGAATGCAAGCCTTTTCTCTAGGAGCTGTTTTTCCCAAACGCTGCTCCTGTGAACCAGAGAATAAATCAATCTGTGTTCACACTTTTAGCCCGAAATTCTCATACCTTGGGGCTCCGTGGCTTGGCTGTCACCTCGTCTGTTGAGCTTCTGGCTGCACGCAGACGTTATCTTCTTTCCGTGGGTGCAGAGGATCAACCTCTCATTGCAGACTTCGATGGAGCGAAGAAACCAGCAGCTCTGCTACCATTGTTGGAATCCTGCCTCGGTCAGAGGAATGTGCCACTCTCCAGGCACCGGCTGAATTCCTTGTTGACCTCCCCCTGCGACCCCCGGCAGGAAAACTGGCGAGGTCTGTAATCGGCGATCCTTCCCAGACGTGAGAAGAACACACCACTCCTTCACTCTCCCCCTGTTATCCCCAGGGAGGGGGAAAGAGACAGACAGAAATGTATCTACATGCTTTTATTTCTGTCCTTTGCAGCAGTACAGAGAAACATGTCCGTACTCTTCAAACAACAACAGCAGAGAGATTATAGCTCCTCCCATGTATTTCCAGTACAGGTCAGAGGACACACTGAGCTAACATCCGGCGCTCAGTACGGTGAATGGACTGCCCCTTTGTTCCCATGGCAACAGTCACAAACATCAACATCCTGTATAGCTTTCCAGCCACCTGCAGCTGACGTAGCTGCTGCTTGCTGCTGCATTGCTTCTTTTTGGTAACAAGAAACACATCCTATGCCACTAGCTGTTTGTGGTGAGCAAGACTTTGGTCAAAAGCCAAAATAGCAATCTCTTTTGTAAGGAGCAGAAACTAATTCTCCATTTAATTTTTACAGAAGTGTAATGCTATAGTAAGCAGCAGCCAGCCAGCATGAAACCTAAGGTTAGTCACATATAAAAACATGTTACGGTTCTGATGTTGCCAGCTCATGAATACCACATTTCTGGCATTTTTCTTAAGCGTTTCTGAAATGCCATCTTTAGACAAATAGTTCAGCATTTGTTGTTAAAGCACACAAGCCATTTGGCTGCTCAAAAATTTCCAAATAAACCAATATATACAAATCCTTAAATTGCTAAAGGAGACTTACAGTAGTACCTCTGGTTACAAACTTAATTTGTTCCGGAGGTCCGTTCTTAAGCCAAAACCGTTCTGAATATGAGGCGTGCTTTCGCTAATGGCGCCTCCCGCTTCCGGCGCACTGCCAGCACGCAACTTCCACTCACATCCCGGGGCAAAGTTCACAACCAGGAGCATCTACTTTCGGGTTAGCGGAGCTTGTAACCCGAAGCGTTCACAAGGAGGATGGTAAGTAACACAAGGTTCCACTGTATATTGTTTAAGTCTTTTTCTTAATTGACAAATTATTAATTCCTCCATATGGCTTCCAACCTCCTCATTGAGGGTTCATCCTTTTTTTCATTTTTGTTATCACTGTTTCTGTATTCCTTATCTCAGTTTCTTTTTTCTATTATGTCTCATGTATTCTTAATCTAACTTGCAACTTGCAGAGTTTAGTCAAAATATGTCCAGGTTTTCACTTGTGGACGATGTTTAATTAAATATTCTTTATAAATTCCCCATTCATTTTTGTACCTTTGGGTTGGCTACTTATCTCAGTTAATTTAGCTAATTCAAGATATTCAAACAGTTTCTTCTGCCACTCCTCTTTTGATGGTATCGTTTCACCTTTCATTTTTTGGCAACAAGTATTCTAGTTGCTGTTGCAGCATATAAGAATATTCTTCTTTTTCCCTTTCCATACTTTCCATTACTTTACAAGTGTGGTTAAAATCCTGCCAGTGTTCTGACCTGCTTGAAGTGGTCTTGTAAATAAATTATAAACTTTTCCCACTGTTTTTTTTTTAAAGTTCTTGTCTTCTTGATTTCTGAGCTTCCGAATTAGTTTTGCCATCATTTTTCAAAATGCCACCAACTCATTCTACAGCCTGTGTAGACCAGAGGTAGATCTACACACAGAGGAAAAAAAATAAGTCAGAAAGTAAATTGTTATAACAAAGGGGGGGGGGGAGCTATGTAAAATCGGAAAGTTTTTTTTTTGTTTTGTTTTTTTTTTTGCCCTCCAGTGCAATCTAGTGTTGCATGCTGCCTTTCAGAAATTTCCCCGGACGTCAAGTCCTCCTTTGAAATCCCGGTAATATCCAGAAAAATCCGGACACATGGCAGCCCTCTCCAACCTAAAGATCAACACATGCAAATTTACTTGTCAAGTACAGAATACTCAACTCATCAGTTGGGATCCATCCATGCAATGGTAAGGTGATTTGAAGGCAGATACCAGACATGAATTGATGCTTTTGAATTATGGTGCTGGAGGAGACTCTTGAGAGTCCCATGGACTGCAAGAAGATCAAACCTATCCATTCTTAAGGAAATCAGCCCTGAGTGCTCACTGGAAGGACAGATCCTGAAGCTGGGGCTGCAATACTCTGGCCACGTCAAGAGAAGACTCCCTGGAAAAGGCCCTGATGTTGGGAAAGATGGAGGGCACAAGGAGAAGGGGACGACAGAGGATGAGATGGTTGGACAGTGTTCTCGAAGCTACCAGCATGAGTTTGTCCAAACTGTGGGAGGCAGTGGAAGACAGAAGTGCCTGGCGTGCTCTGGTCCATGGGGTCACGAAGAGTCCGACACGACTAAACAACAACAGCTGCAGGCAGGTTCCGATAATGCTCACCCTTTTATTCAGCAAACCGGATGACCAGCTTTAGCCATTTTTCACTAAGATGGGTGAGGTGAGGATTAGGCAGGAAATTCCAGAAGGAACTATGGAAATTGTAGTAATCACTCAGTTCACAGTGCCCTCCCCTCTCCGCTAGCATGCCTTGGCAAAAAGGTATCAAAAACCATTAGATTAAAAGGTTGGTGTGATGGCCTGGGATTCCGAGTCAGAGGCTGAACCAGAGGAATCCCAGCCTGCACAGGAGTCCCCGCCTCCAGGGCCAGCTGAACTGGGGCAGGGCCTGGATTCTGAAGCGCCTGCACCTGTGCCGGATCCTCAAGAGCAGGCACCAGGTGATTCCACTCTGGCTCCAGAGGTGGTTGAGGACTCAGTGCCTGCAGGTGAGTCTCCCCCTGGGCCCAGTAACCCTTTAGCCGCTCCTGAACTGCAGAGACTCAGGGCAGAGAGGCGAAGGGAACTAGTTTCTCCCAGGAGGAGTGCTCGCCTTAAGGCCAAGAGAGGCGGGTCTCCTGGGGGCCGGGACCGCCCCTGGCCTCAGAACAGATAAAGGCCAGTCGGCCCGGTCCCAGGTTGTGGGAGCAACGTCGTTGTTGAGTACCTGTTCCTGCCCGGACCCAGACCTGACTCTCCAGTGCCCCTGTCCTCGCTCGGCTTCCTGCTTCGGACCTCGCCCCGCTCCTTGTGGATTGTTTCCAGGCTATTGACCCAGGACCAGACTTTGACTACGCCAACGGTAACCTGCTCCCCGGGACCAGCACAGTTAATTAGCTCTTCTAGCTCTAACAAGACAGCACTTACCCAGCACTCCCCAGAACTCCACACTTGCTCTGCACACACACTTTATATTAAACTTCTCAACAGTGTGAATATGAACAAGTGCTGGCTGCATGAGACCAGGTCCACATTCTTGTAACCTAATACCTCTTGAAGACCCAGCCAGCTTCTGCTCACCTACCAGGTAAAAGAGTGCCTCCTTCGGACTTATGCCTTGAGAGTTGCATACCTGTGGGGCTTGGTGAGTCCTTGAAATATATTTGCTATGTTATGCCAGGGGCGGAGGAAGGGGGGTGTGGGGCAGCCCCAGGTGTCACCACTGAGGGGGGTGACAAAATGCCGGGCAGCACTCACCATGGGGCCTGCAGCATGCCCAAGCATGCCCCATGGTGCGTTCTGCCCCTATGGGTGGCTCACCTCGCTCCTATGGGTGGCTCGCCCCACCCCGGGCGCATCGCCCCAGGCACCCGAGCGGCTTCCTCCACAGCTGTG
This sequence comes from Podarcis cretensis, assembly GCF_951804945.1. Classification (NCBI taxonomy): domain Eukaryota; kingdom Metazoa; phylum Chordata; class Lepidosauria; order Squamata; family Lacertidae; genus Podarcis; species Podarcis cretensis. Next base: position 43,755,305 of record NC_137172.1, read on the forward strand.
TTATGCAAGTAACTCTGAGTGATCACAGCTTCTGGGGCACTTCATGAGGTGAGCTTTTGTGGGGTTTTGCGTCCATGCTCAGGTGGGCTAAGATCCACCTTTGGGTTGAATCACTGGTTTGACCAGACTCCATAGGTTCCCTATGGCCATGTATTTCTAGTTGGTGGCAATGGATTCTGCATCAAAGTGTGTACGCAATGTCTCCTGCTTTGCAGACACCATGTCTGGCTGACTGGGTGGGACCATGAAAAATTCTTTGTAAATTCATAAAATTCAACAGACTCCCATACTAATTATTGGGAAGGCTTTCTCTGTGTGACAAGTCCACAACGTGCTATTACTTTATTATACCATAATGAAAAGGATTAGTGGTTTTAGCCATTGGACTAATTTATTGTTCCAGTGAGTGCATTTCTCCCACACTGGAGAGGGCCAAAAAAGAATTTGACATTTGACATTTCCGAAACAAAGCATCGTACACATCATGGAAAAAGCATAACCTGGTTAGTTTTCCTTATGCTCCACTACACACCCTCCCCCAAGTTTTCTGTTCTCTTTTTATTACATTTCCCCACCAAAATGGGGCTGGGCTGAGGTGTTCTACTAACATAGATCAAAATAATGCAAGGAAATCAGATCCTGTCAGGTGTTCCAATAAACCTATGTTTTGTTATAGATGTATTCTTCTGAGTTATACATATATAGGTATATGTATATATAAAATAGTGGGTGTTGTGTAATTTGCCTTTTAAAAGTAACCTTTATGTTGATTTACATGGGAGGGGGCACCATAATCTTTTCAGTGCTTAGGGACTCTAGGAGTCTTAATCTGGCCCTGATTTCGGTAACTAATAAATTGTGTGCCTCGTTCTTTGGGAGTTCTGGATAGACAGAAGCAGTATGACTTTCTGGAAGGAACATTTAAAAACAGCCACATGAACATTAGGCAGAGGGATATTATTCCAAGAAAATGGTATGTTATATTGATTTCATTAAACATTAGGAGTGAGTAACTGGCAGATAAGGAGCTTGTTGTAGATTCCTGGAAGACTTGCAGTAGTTTAGAAGAGGTTTCTGACTTCCAGTTTTCTAAGAATGGCAGCAGTTACGAAGTCCACCACACCACCACAACTACCAAATTAGGTTGCTGAAAAAGAATCCTGAGTGTAGGACGAACTAGGAGTGAATTTTTCAGTGTGACAGGACCGATGAGCTTCGTTCTGGTACTAATCACAAATGCTTGGGCTAAGCTTGCACTTAGAGGCACTTTATTTTTTAATTATGAGTGCACCCCCCCCCTTTGAGCCATTTTGCATCTGGCTCCAGGTTGTGGAGCTTGAGGGTTCTAGGCTGCATACATACTATATCTTTAAAGCACATTATTTCCCTCAAAATATTTATGGGCACTATAGTTTGTTAAGACTCGCTGGGGATTGTGAGGGGGTGAAGAACAGTGTCCAGAATTCTTTGAGGGGAAGAATGTGCTTCAAATCTGCTATAAAGGTGGAATGAGTATGCCATCCTTCAAAATGTGCACTCTGAATTTTGCAGTACAGTTCTCCATCCAAATAATGTGTACAAAAATGGATATACTAAAGTGTCCATAAAACCACACAGATTAGTGGGGAAAAACACCGTTGGGGGGGAATTGCTTTGCAAAAAGGTGTGCATAGTAGGAGAAATTCACGTTTAAATGCTAATGAATTTTCATAAGGATTTTTTAAAAAAATGCAAACGGATGTGGAAATGTGGGGAAATTAGGGTAAAGGTGGGTGATAAATTAAAATATATGTGGGGGATTCTTGGAATGCTACATAGAGATTTGGCTGAAGCACAGAGGAAGAAAGGTCAAATCTTCTAATCAAAGTCAAGGCTATATAGAATTTAAACAAAAATGCTGATATTTGATTATATATCTTTGCATGTGGCATGTTGATGTTCCTGAGCTCTCTAGAGAAAGAAACCAGAATATGGCAGGTCATTGCAACAAAGGACTCCTCTGGAAGTCTTTTTTATTTTGCATTTCTGATGATTTGGGCTCATAATTGTATTGGGACAGTCAAACACATTCCTGCTTTCCATACTGTCTGTGCCTGAAGAGGTTGGGGGGGCAGCCACACTGCTTCATTTCCAATCAGTACATATCCCGTAACTTCCTCATGAATTCTTGTAACTTTTGATGCCACAAATGTTCTGGTTTATTTTTTAATCCTGCTTTTGTTGTACCACAGCCCCTCCAGACATCAATAATGTAGTAGCATTGGGGAAGCGTCACTAAACCCACCCCTAATGCCCTATTTTTGCTTCCATGGCATGTTGCAGAATATACCAGTCTAGTGAGGTAGAAATTCTGTAAAGCCCATTATCCGTAAGGCCTGTTAAAAAAAAACTGGTAAGAACCTAACACTGACAGAGTGAAAAACCACTCCAAATAAGATACAAGGAGGGTTATGCACAGAGAATGTTTTGGGTGAAGTTGCATTTCAAGGGCTGTGGTTGGATGAAGAGATATGGGTGGCAGAAGGTGGTTGGTCAGAGGATGAAACCACTAAGATGACATCTTTGTCCTATATAGAGTATGTTCTTATGGAAAGATCTTACAGACTCTTTGGACTCTGTCCTGTAATCCATCACTGAATAAAGTCTGACCAATTGGGGCTTGTTGTGAGGCTCCATACTGACAAATTTCTCCTACATTTGAGAGGGCCCTGGTCTAGCCAAACACCAGGGACAGGCCAAAGCAGATCACGTGAAAAGTTAATTAGTAGTAAGAGAACTTCTAGGTTATGTGAAGTTGTTTATTTGGTTGTTTGCCTGAGCTCGTAAGAGCCTTGCCTGGGTCATTGCCTGTAATGAGCAGCTGTGCATTTTTAAAATGTGGTGCTGGGAGGCAGGGGATTTGGCATTTTAGAGCTAGACTAATTTATGCAGAAAATAATTTAATTTCCATATTGGCCACTCCAACAGTTGGAACTTTACGTAATGCCATAAAATGCAATTTATGGCCTGCATACTATAATAAAAATGTGCTTACATAAGGCAGTAAAAAGCAACCTCACATACAAACATTAAAACAAATGTTACAAAGAAGAAAGGAAAGAGATAATGTATGAAATGGAAAACCCACAGCTGATTCTCTGAGAGCATCTGGCAAATAAGCAAGCCTTCAATAGCTTTTGGAAAAGGACTTGGGAGATGGCTGAGTCAAGTGGCTGTTGACCACAGTTGCACAGGCCTGCGGAGATTCTCCAGTCAGCAAAACACTTAAACGAAAGGAGGTTAATTTGTGGAAATCATCTAAACAAGTCTTTGTTTTTGCACTGAGGGCCTTGAATCCAAAGAGAAAGGTTGCAAACAACTTTGGGGGAAGGCAGCAAACATCTTGTGTGGGTGTCAGGAGGCAGTTGGAGGATGTAGGACAGCCAACAGATTGAGAAATGTTGGAGGGTATGTTGTACGGTACAGGAAAATTTCTACCCACACTCTCTCCAGGCAAGCAAAAGTCACTATCAAAGACCAGGGACATATTTTAGCCAGGCAAAATCAGTCAAGGAGGATGTGAAGAAAGACCAGTGGGCAGTGTGGTCTGGGAAGAGTTGCAAGAGACAGGAAGAGACATCTGCAGGACTCTGGTTGGTTGCCCAGAAGGGGATGTGGTCTTTGGGCTAAGAAAGGTTTCCTCAGCTTTGCTATACTGAAAAGGATGTCTTATAAAGTCCCCCCCCCCCACCAGTCCTACCATCCAATTTCATCTTCTGTATACATGACTTATTGCAACAAATTTTATCGCACAAGGTTTTTATAGGGTTTGTAAAACAAATCAGTTTTGCATTCCTGGGGAACAGTAAAGAAAAATCCTTTAAGTAGGCAAACGATGATTTCAGGTACGGATTGTGAAGAATTTACAAATGAGGGCCAGTGTGAGTGATGAGGTTTTTCAGCAAAAAAAGGACAGATGATAAAATACAGACATACAATGTTTATGGCTTGGTATAAAATCTGTGTCTGTACTTGGAGATTGAAAAATGTTCGGGAAGATAATCAGAAAGCCAAACTCAAAACACTTCAACTATCTCAATGTGATGAGATGAACGGAACTGATTATTTTGAGCTTTTACCCAGAAAACAGAAAAGAGCCAGGATGTTCCGGCCAACAAAGTTTCTTTGGTCACGATAATCTAGGTCTGAATATCTGCCTAAAGAAAATGCTAACTTGCTAACTATCCTAGAATTCAGCTGTTCAGATGAGAAGCTGGGCCAGGCCATTTGTAAAACAAAACATTTCAAATCTTTCCCCAACTTATTTGTAGCTTGCAGAGATCCAGATGGTAGTGTACAGCCTGAGTGTGTGTGTGTGTGTGTGTGTGTGTGTGTTCCAAAGGCCATTATCTCAGATAGCAGAAGTTTTGCCTCCATTTAATGCTGCATCACTGAATGGCCAAAGAACACACCTATTACTCATGGCATGAGCCATGAACCAGAAGGGGAATGGGCTGCAGTTATGTAACTGGAATGCAATGCAAAGCCCATCATTGCTAATGAAGGCTCCAAGGAATGTTAATAGACTTAAAACAATCCTGCCCAAAGCAAGACATCTATGCTGCGTGCGAGAAGGATCCACCCAGACTGCCCCTGCAATGGCCATAATGGCTTCTCTCCCTGTTTTGCTGCACTATTCAGCACCCATTCCAAGGCAAATCATTTGCGTTAATTTCCTTCTGCCCCAGTTCATATAAGCAAGCACCATTGCTTTCTCCTCCCCATCTTGTTGCATCATAGTATGGACAGGACAGATTGCCTTAACTTTCATGTGATGTTCCACCATCTGCACACCTACACATATCATTGTGATATGTTGTCAAAGCAAATAATTTATATTTTAATGTGCACCTGAACTGATGAACGAGTTACAAGCTTCCCAAGAACATTAAAGCTTAGTCATGTATAGAGTACTCCCAATTCTCCGAAAGCCTTCTTTATTTTGCCAAAATAGGCCCACACACAAACAACAGGGAAGTTCCAGTATGCTTGTGAGGGAGGACTCAGAAGTCTGCAGAAGGGCATAATATATTTAGAATAAAAAATGAGGAGGAGGGGTGGAAACTTCCCAAAAGCTGACCTGGTGAAGACTGAACATGCTTAGTGGGCATGGAATGCTGGCTGTTGCAGAGGAAGGAAATGAAAAATTTGCTTGAAATCTGGACAAAATCACTTCACGCTAGGGATGGAAGAGGGCTGATTTTGCCCGCCTCGAGGTACGCCTATGCACTGCATCAGCAAGCTCACCGCAATTAGTCACCAGGACTAGTTGTACTCCAGGAGAAATTTCATAAACATTTAGTGTTGGATGTCAGTCCAAAAGTGTAACATTTTCCCTTTGAAGATAGTATGCAGATGAAACTAATGCCCTAATACAGATTGGCTAGTATCCCGGGGACAGAAGCAGCCACAATTACAGATTTCAAGACTTGGGAAAATTCCCAAGAGAACCGAATTGCCAAAGCTGTGCTTTGAACGTGGGAAGAGCTTTTTCCTGATAGAATGTTTGCCAATCAGTGCACTTGTTTGTTATGCATAATGTGCAATGGGCCTCACAAAAGATGCCTACTGAAGAGGAGGTATTAATGGACCCAATGCTTTCGTCACCTGGATATTTGTGAGGAAGAAAGCACTTGGAATCCCACCAGATAGTTTGTGGTTGATGAGAGCCTATGTATCCTTTAAGCAGCACATTATTAATTTATTAATTTCCATAGCGCTTTATATTTTTAAGGGGGGGAAACCCCTCAAAGTGCAATTTTTATAGAAAAATAGGTGCCAGAACTTATAATGACAATGGTGCCTACCTGAGAGGTGCTGGAACTGAGTTCCAGTGGGTTCCAGCTGAAGAAAGCACTGTTTGTAACACAAGAAACCCGCAAATAAAACAATGACAGAAGAAAAGCAAATATAAAGTATACTGTACATTAAAAGCAATGCAATTAAAATGGGAAACTAAAATATTATCTTAACTTCACAAAGGAGGTCAATTGCAGAATGCACATTTAACACAGCAAAGTAAACAACAAAAAAGTGTTAACATTTCAAAAGAAAGCATTTCTAAAGGAAGTCAGATATTAAAACAGCACAATTAGCAAGAGAATGAAATATTATAATAAGCATAGTACATACCTGTTGCTGCCAATCCTGCCAATGGTGGTTCGTGGCAGGCAGAAGCTGTGGAAGCTCAACCTCGATTATTACAGTCTGCACTAAGAAACAGCCAAGATGATTTCTGGCCTCTTCAGCAGCTTCAGCTTTTGTAGCTGGAGTCAATCAGGACCTGCCTTCCCAGGCCAGTTGGCAAAAGGCCTGCAAGGCAGGAGCAGGTCTCCCAGGACTAACAGCCAAGATGTGTATTAGCTGTTGTTTCACACTTCCAGTCTTCAAGATGCAAATGGAGGTGGGAGTGGGGACTAGTAGCACTGGCCTCTAATACATGGCAAGTATTTCCAGACCCAAACTCTCTGGCTCAGATTAAATATCTGATCCCTGTCTTGCTGTTGAAGTAAAAGTGAATGGCTACACTGGCAGACACTCCTATAGCATCCTGGTAACTCTTCTAACATCCACCAATCATGATGTTGGTCACCAAAGATGCCCATACATCAGCCATGCAGAAAAGTCTACATACAGTGATGGCAATGGCCGTGTGCCATCACTCAACCCAATAGTCTCAAGATCTCCACAAACAATGCCAGAAAGAGACCAGTAGTCTCCACTCCAGCCCAAGCTCCCAAGGCACTGTGGTTTGGTAGCCTACACAGAAATCCCAGAGGCATCTCTGAAGAAGAGTTTTGTCAGTACTCTTAACTGCAGTTGGAATTTGGGGGTTGATGCGAATGGCTGCCAGACTCTGAGACCATGTAGGAAAGGTTATTTTGTTCTTTTGACGTTCAATTCTTTATTATGGGGAAAGCATGAGGACATTTTTGGCACACTGACAAGCAGATCTGGGGACAAGTCTTCTTGCTATTCAGGTTGAAATCCATGGTGGTTGTGCCAAAATGTTAAGTGAAGTGTCTATGTCGGTTATCAGTAAATATCTGGTCTCTGCAATACTGCTGAGATGGCAGTCACAGTATATATACTCAAAGTCTGAGCTTGGGTGTGAGGATAAGGGCTTGCTTTTCTACTGCTTCTGAATGCAAAAGCTTTTCTTGTAGGCATAAGCACAGGTAGTGGGGAGCATAACAGAGAGAGCTGGTTCCCTATCCCCTCCCCATCTTATTTAGATGGCAGCAAGAATTATTCCAGATCAAGGGCTATCTCTGAACCCACTTTTTAGCATGTGATCCAGTTGCAGTTCAGAACTATCACGCACCAACCCTGCATTAATTGCCAGATGAACATACTTGATCAACTAAGTGTAATTATATATATGTCTATTCAAGAGTGCAGTGGGACCTTCCCCCCAGTGTAGGCAAAGATCTCTTTGTAGATTAAAATGTGGTTTCTTTCTAACATTGAGACTTTTGAAGGGCCTGCGGGCTGCAAAGATTAACTGTTTCCTCTCTCACTTTTTTTTTTTAATAAAGATTTTTATTAATTTCCAATTTTTTAACATAAACAAAAACAACAGAAAAACAAACACAAAAACTCATATTTTCTTAACCTTATTTCCATAACCCTCTTTTCCCGGACTTCCCCATACCTTTCCCTTTTTGCATCCTTAATTTTGAACCATTATTCAGCAACCCTTCTTAACCAATTAAATGTAAATTCATTCTCTTTTTCAATTCCACCCTAAAATTAAACACAATTTTCCGCTGCAATTCTACGTCTTCTTTTCCCTCAGCATTTTAGCACTCCTCAATTTTATAATAATTCTTAAGATACATCTTAAATTTCTTCCAATCTTCTTCCACAGTCTCTTTCTCTTGGTCGCGGATTCTGCCGGTCATTTCTGCCAGTCCCATAAAGTCAATCACTTTCGCCTGCCATTCCTCCAGCGTGGGTAGCTCTTGTGTCTTCCAATACTTTGCTAGAAGAATCCTTGCTGCCGTAGTAGCGTACAAAAAGAAATTCTTATCCTTCTTCGGCACCAACTGGCCGACCATACCCAAGAGAAATGCCTCTGGTTTCTTGTTAAAGGTGCACTTAAGCACTTTCTTAATTTCATTATAAATCATTTCCCAGAAGGCCTTAATCTTTGGGCAGGTCCACCAAAGGTGGAAAAAGGTACCTTCAGTCTCTTTACATTTCCAACATTTGTTATTGGGCAGATGATAAATCTTCGCAAGCTTGACTGGGGTCATGTACCACCTGTAAATCATTTTCATAATGTTTTCTCGTAAGGCATTACATGCCGTAAATTTAATACCTGTGGTCCATAACTGCTCCCAGTCAGCAAACATAATGTCATGACCTATGTCCTGTGCCCATTTAACCATAGCAGACTTCACTGTCTCATCTAATGTATTCCACTTCAACAGCAAGTTGTACATTCTTGATAAATTCTTAGTATTGGGTTCTAACAGTTCTGTTTCTAATTTCGATTTCTCCACCTGGAAACCAATTTTCCTGTCTTGTTTGTAAGCCTCCATTATTTGAAAATAATGGAGCCAATCTCGTACCTTGGACTTTATTTTCTCATAACTTTGTAATTTAAATTCACCACCTTCTTGTTCTAAAATTTCGGAATATTTCGGCCAATTGGTTCTCATATTAAGTTTCTTTACCTCCTTGGCCTCCATAGGTGAGAGCCACCTGGGAGTTTTATTTTCCAATAAATCTTTATACCGTATCCAAACATTATATAGTGCTTTCCTGACGATGTGATTTTTAAAACCCTTATACACTTTAACCTTGTCATACCAGATATATGCATGCCAACCAAAGTTATTATCAAATCCTTCCAAATCTAGAATGTCTGCATTTTCAAGAAGTAGCCAATCTTTTAACCAGCAGAAAGCTGCCGATTCATAGTAGAGTCTTAAGTCCGGCAGGGCAAACCCCCCTCTTTCTTTAGAGTCGGTAAGTATCTTAAACTTAATTCTGGGCTTTTTGCCCTGCCAGACAAATTTAGATATATCTTTCTGCCACTTCTTGAAACAGTCCAGTTTATCAACAATTTGTAATGTCTGAAACAAAAATAACATTCTAGGCAATACATTCATTTTGATTACTGCAATTCGACCTAACAAGGAAAGCTTCAGGTTTGACCATGTTTCTAAATCTTTCTTTATCTCAGTCCAGCACTTATCATAGTTGTCCTTAAATAAGTTTACATTCTTAGATGTCATGTTAATCCCCAGGTATTTTACACTCTTTGCCACCACTAACCCAGTTTCCTCTTGGAATCTATCTCTTTCAACATTTGTTAAGTTTTTTTCCAGTACCTTAGTTTTTTGTTTGTTCAACTTAAATCCTGTGACCTGGCCGAATACTTGAATTAGTTCTAGAGCTCTTTTGGTACTAGTGTCTGGCTCTTGCAAGGTCAATACTAAGTCATCTGCAAAGGCCTTTAATTTGTAATGTCTGGCTCCGACCTGAATCCCTTTTACCAGCTGGTCCCCCCTAATCATATTTAACAGAACCTCCAGGACCGATATAAAAAGTAATGGGGATATTGGGCACCCCTGACGTGTCCCTTTTTCTATAGGTAATTCATCCATAACCACATTATTTACAATTAGCTTTGCCTTTTGCTCAGAATAAATTGCACTTATACCATTTTCAAACCTTTGGCCTACCCCCATCCCGTGTAGATTCTTTTTCATAAATTTCCAAGATATATTGTCAAAGGCTTTCTCCGCATCCACAAAAATTAAAACTGCCTTTGTATTAATGTTCACTGTCAACATTTCTATAATGTCAATTATATTCCTTACATTGGTAGATATATGCCTACCCGGGAGAAAGCCTGCCTGATCTTTATGGATCTCCTCCACCAGCACCTTCTTTAATCTTTTTGCCAAAATGTCTGCAAAAATTTTGTAATCCACATTAAGTAGTGATATAGGGCGGTAGTTCTTGATCTGTTTTTTATCAACCTCAGTCTTTGGTATAAGTGTGATGAAGGCTTCTTTCCACGTCTCAGGTGCCCTTTTCCCCTCTAATATCTCGTTACAAACCTCCTTAAGCGGCTGAATTATCCAGTCTTTCAAAGCTTTGTAGTATCTGGAGGTTAATCCATCTGGCCCTGGAGATTTCCCCAGTTGCATATTTTGAATGGCACCCTCAATTTCTTGTTCAGTTATTTTCTCATTTAAAAGCAACATACTTTGTTGCGAAATTTTTTGTAATCCATGTTTCTTAAGAAATTCTTCCATTTCTCTTTCGTTTTCCGGCCCTTGTGCGTACAGTCTTCTGAAATAACTCTGAAAGCAGTTGCTGATCTCATTTGGTTTAGAAATGTTCTTTCCGTCTACCTCCAAACTTGTGACTGTGTTCAATTTCTGTCTCTTCTTCAATTGCCATGATAGGAGTTTTCCACATTTATCTGCCGATTCGAATGTCTTTTGTCTCATTCGTTTAATTTTCCATTCAATCTCCTGATTCATCAATTCCATATATTGCTTCTGATACAGTTTAATTTCTCTCAAGATCTCATGTGACTTTGGGTTGGATCTCAATTTCTTTTCACTGTCTTTTATCTTTTCCAAAATTTTATCTTTCTTCTCCTGCTGTTTCCTCCTTTTCAAGGAATTCTGCTGTATCAAGAAACCCCTCATCACGGCCTTGCTTGCGTCCCAGATCACTCGTTTCTCCACTTCTGTCCTCAGATTTATCTCAAAGTAGTCCTTCAAAGTCTTTTGGGCCTTTTGGTACACCTCTGGATCTCTAAATAGGGTGTCATTCATTCTCCATCTGAAGGAACCAGCTGTTGTTATTTTCATTTCCATCTTTACCGCATTATGGTCGGAGCATGTCTTTGGGCAGATTTCCACTTTCTTTATCTTTGGAGCCATTCCACTAGTAATCCATATTTGATCTATTCTTGTCCAGGTCATCTGTGATTCTGAAAAGAATGTTCCCTCCCTCTCGAGAGGATTTCTTGTTCTCCAAATGTCGATCAGGTCCAAGTTGTCAGTCATTTCAAAGAAAGTCTTAGGTAATCTCCCGTCCTTGGAGATCACCTGTCTTTGTGCTTTGTCCATATTTGTAGAGACGACACCATTCATATTGCCTAAAAGGATCACCTTATAATCCAGATAGTCCATTAATGTCTCGTGTAATTTCTTGTAAAATTCTGCCTTCCCTTCATTCGGTGCATAAATTCCAAATATCAGAATTTTTTCTCCTTGAATCTGTATCTCAATTGCCAAAATTCTACCCTGTTCATCTTTGAAAATCTGTCTTGGAGCCAATTTCTCTTTTGCATAGATCACCACTCCTCTTTTCTTGACTTTATCTGATGAAATAAATTCTTGTCCCAATCTTTTATTTGTAAGTAGTCTTCTCTGTGCCCTTGTCACGTGGGTTTCTTGTAAACAAATCAGATCCAATTGTTCTCTTTTCAAAATGTGGGAAACCTCACGCCTTTTTCTGGGAAGGTTCAGTCCATTACAATTCCAAGTTAAAAATCTCAGAGACATTGTTGGTTAGTTGCCTCCAACTGCACCCTGCAGCTGTTCTTCGTCCGTTGGTGATTTGAGTCCAAATGTCAAGTTCCCCAAATCTGTATCTGCGGTTGAGTTCAAAACCCCTTTCACCAGGTCCTCTCCGTACTTGTGTAGAAATTGTTCTTTATCATGCACTGTTCTTATCTTGACTTTCTTTCCTCTGAAATTAAAAGACAAACCCTGTGGAAATTCCCACCTGAAAGGTATGTTGTTCTTCAACTGTTTCCTCTCTCACTGCAGGGGTCCCAGCTTGAATAAAATATTGTGGGGCCCAGGTAAGCCCCACCCCACATAATCAATCACATGACATGGTGCACACACACCACCTGAATGGCAGTGTCCACCAACTTTTTTGGGGGGGCCCAGCTGCCTCAGATACTTGGGGGGCCAAAGCTCCCACAGCCCCTAGGAGTTGGCTCCTATGCCTCACTGTATTGAAAACTTGATGAAAAAGAAACAAAAGTTACCATATTTTTTTGCACCATAACACTCACTTTTTTCCTCCTAGAAAGTAAGGGGAAATGTCTGTGCGTGTTATGGAGCGAATGCCTGCGGGTGGCGGGGGGGATCTGCTGCAGTCGTGAGCAGAGGATCCATGGTTCCCCTTCCTTCCCTCCTCCGTGGTTACAAAGCATGGATCCACATGGATCCTCAGGATTTTTGCATTGGGCTACTCCAAACTCACTGTCAGATCACATGTCTGTGGCCACAGCATAAACAACAAAAATCATATATCCACTATTTTGTTTAGAATATTTTTTTTCTTGTTTTCCTCCTCTAAAAACTATGTGCGTGTTATGGTCTGGTGCGTGTTATAGAGCGAAAAATAAGGTAGCTTTTTCTTCCAGTTTGTATCCAGATCTAACACACTCTTTGCTTTTCAGCGCAACTAGTTGCTTTTTCCAGTGAAACTACTACATCTTCCAGTTGCATGTGTAGTACTTAATTGCAATAAATATCAGCATATCTTTTAAATGAGGCACCTGTCACAACATAGATAGATGCTGATGCTGTTTATTCTTTAAAGCCATGTAATAGGGATTATTCCTTGGCCAGCATCCAGAGGACAGCTTGACTATTTCTGCACACCAGGAGTGGGAACTTGAATAAGCCCTGCCCCACATAATCAATCACATGATGCTGTACATGGACACCATTTGAATGGCAATGCCCATCAACCTCAGAGGGGCCCAGCACCCTCAAATATTTTATTGGACCTTGGCTGCAAACCAGGGTTTTTTGTGCTTGATTTCCCCAACCCCACAGTAGCTTACGTCACTAGAAAACTCTTTTTGAACCTGGATGGATTTCTAAAAGCATATGGGTGTCTGTTATTCAAAGTAGATGGGGAAGTCAAAAACCCTATGAGGCATATCCAAGCCCTGGGGCCTGCCAGGATAAGCTCTTTGGATCCTGGCCCATCTTTGATGAGGAAAACAATATTGACAGTAAAGTAAAGGTAAAGGGACCCCTCACCCCTGACCATTAGGTCCAGTCGTGGCCAACTCTGGGGTTGCAGTTCTCATCTTGCTTTACAGGCTGAGGGAGCCGGCGTACAGCTTCCGGATCATGTGGCCAGCATGACTAAGCCGCTTCTGGAGAACCAGAGCAGCGCAGGGAAATGCCGTTTACCTTCCCGCCGGAGCGGTACCTATTTATCTACTTGCACTTTGATGTGCTTTCGAACTGCTAGGTTGGCAGGAATGTTGACAGTAATGTTATAATGTATAGTGGGGGTGGCAAAGTGACTAACCTTTTTCTGCCCAGTGGCTGCATTTCCTTCTGGGCAACCTTTTCAGGGGGGCACATGCCAGTGGTAAGCAGGTTCAGAGGCAGAGGAGAATAGAGCAATGGGTGTGATTTTTACCTTTGTACAGTAAAGTAGGTTTTACACAAACGGCCAATGAGTGTGAAGTGGGGCCAGTGAGGAGGAGTGTGGCCTGGGAGTGGGGGTGTGGTTAGTGTGGGGGTACCCTTGGAGAGCGTTCCAAGGGCCAGATAGTTGTATCTGCCCCCCAGACCTGAGGTTCTTCATCCCTGCCTTATAGCAATGAGCGGTAGTGTGAAATATGGAGTTACATCATATGTCTCATACAATATCCTTAAGACTTCTGCTACAACTTTGAATTTCATATGTACTATATGCGAAAATACTTGAAAATATTTCCAGCTGAAGATAGGCCATGCCTGGTTAGAAATGAAGAGACTATCAATCAATCAATCAACCTTTTTATTCGACCGTCAGTCAGAAAAATACAAATACATTTCTCAATACACAGTTAAAACATCCAGAAAGCTTTTAGAGCTTAGCCAACACTAAAAAGGGCTAAACAGATAGCCCCATATCAATACAGTCAATTATAGTCTTGCGACGCTTAAAGGCTAAAAAAAGAAATTTGGCCACCAATAAAGGTATAGCTCTAGTAACACTATTCAGCAAGTGTAAAACCTGGTTTTCTCTGGGTAGGAAGCTAAGTTGACCTAGGAGTGGGTCTATAAAATTTTGTCTAAGCTCTGCATAAGAAGGGCAAGTCAAGAGAATGTGTTCGGTGGACTCAACCACACCGATAGCACAATGACAGGTTCTCTGGGCGCATGGTACTCCCCTGTACCTTCCCCACAATATCGCAGAGTCAAGGACATTTAATCTAGCCGCTGTAAGAAGTCTGCGGTATTCCACATAGTGGATTTCTGCAAGGTAGGGGGCTGGTATGGTCCGATAAATCTGGTCCCCTAGGAACATCCCTGGTTTTACCTGGGCTATGTCCTCTTGTCTGGCAATATCACTCAGTCTCCGGGAGATCACATCTCTAGCTTGATTGTACGTCATAGACTCAAAGTAAAGGTGAGACAATCCACAGGATTGAACCTCGTTAATGACCTCCCTTTCCCACAATGATTGGAAATCATCCCTCAGTATCAAGGGGGCAATACCCACTGGTTTAAAACAGAGCTTGAGCCATAGCCAGAGCTTCGTCTTCAAGGCCATGTACCATAGAGCTTGCCAGCCGACCTCTAATCTCATGACCGCACCCGCTACCGAGGGGGGAATCCTAAGGATGGCTCTAAGGAATCGCGTTTGAATAGAATCCAGTTTCAAAAAATCCCTACGGGAGCCTAAAGAGATGCCCACCAAAAGAAGGGGGAGGATTTTCATTTGGAAGAGTCTCAAAGCTAACTTCACTGATTGAGCCTGATTCTTAGCATATAGAGATCTAATCTGGATGGCTGCTTTAGATGCATTAGTTGTTATATAATCTCTATGGGCCAGAAAAGACCTATTTGACCGTATTACTTGTCCCAGATATTTAAAGCAGTTAACCTGCTCTAGGGAAATCCCGTTCATCGACCATCGATGGAGTCTCGGTCGGGCAGAGAAGACCATGATCTTGGTCTTAGCATAGTTGGGTTGGAGCTCATGCTGAACACAGCATTCCTGTAGAGCTTGCAACATTCTCCTCAGTCCAATAGGGGATCTGGCAAGAAGTGCGGCGTCATCCGCGTACAGAAGAACATTCAGAGATCGGCCTGCTAATTTAGGGGGGTGGAATGCATCATTGGCCATGTGAGTCACCAGTGAGTTAATATAAAAACTAAACAATGCTGGGGCCAGTAGACAACCCTGTCTTACCCCTCTAGTGGTGGTAACAGGGTTCGAGACTAGGCCTTTATTGTCTAGCCTGATTCTCAAAGAGGTGTTTGTATGGAGGCTGATAATCAGATGAAGGAGACGACGGTCGATCTTTGTAGAACGAAGAGACTAGTAAATATTTTGGGTGAAGCATCCAACAATTGCTTGGCAGGATCTCTGCAGTCCTTGTCACTCTCAGCTTCCCTTTCTGGCCCTTTTCTATTGGGAGATAGACCCTGCCCTATTGTACACTAAGGGACTGGGATGTTGCGGTGTGGAAAAGAAGTAAAAGTATGCCAAATTGATCATTTTTTAGATGTATACACATTTGCATAATTATTTTGCTCACCATATTTCCATAATATAATAATAATTATTTTAAAAGTATCAATGCATGTACAGTATTTTCCTTTATATATGGCCTTTTCTCTTTAGAAAACTGATCTTAGAGCCCCTCCAGTTGACCTGTACATTGAGCATTCATCCTGATTTACTTTCCAAAAAGCAAGAAGTCCGATTCTTTTAAAAAGTGGGTTTGTTGCACTAGGGTGACATAATGCTTTAATACCCTTTAACTGTGGAAATCTAAAGTTCCAGCATGTGCTTGAAACTTTCCCGCAAAATAGTGAGTCAGGAATCACCCTTAATTGTACTAAATAGTGTTATCTTGTTCTTGGTTGAAGTTAGTGTACAGTACATGCCCCTTTTTGCCCATAGGATGATTATATCTTTTCCCCCCAACTGCTAGACAGAACTCTCTCTGTACTCTAAGATTACATTATACATGTATAATTCCTGCATAGTTTGTTACATTGCCTGGAGCAAACAAATTGTAAGCCTGTAAAGGCAACTACTCCATCAATTTTTTTTAGAATGCAGGAAGACTAGAAAGTATGCTGTGTTCTATTATAAAATACATGCCAATCTGGTAATGGAGCAGCAGCAGACATAAGACTATTAGGCTAATTAAAAAAAAAAAATTGTTCAATGGGACGTAAGATTCCAGTAGTAGAAGAAACGAACTTGTCTTTTCAATAGTGCTCAATTTCAGTCAGGAAATATGAACTCTGTCCCCACTTGACCCTTTTCTGTGTGACTCTTACAATATTCAGTAGTTCTGTTAAAGGTAAAGGTAAAGGTACCCCTGCCCGTACGGGCCAGTCTTGCCAGACTCTGGGGTTGTGCGCCCATCTCACTTAAGAGGCCAGGGGCCAGCGCTGTCCGGAGACACTTCCGGGTCACGTGGCCAGCGTGACATCGCTGCTGGCGAGCCAGAGCCGCACACGGAAACGCCGTTTACCTTCCCGCTGGTAAGCGGTCCCTATTTATCTACTTGCACCCGGAGGTGCTTTCGAACTGCTAGGTTGGCAGGCGCTGGGACCGAGCAGCGGGAGCGCACCCCGCCGCAGGGATTCGAACCGCCGACCTTTCGATCGGCAAGTCCTAGGCGCTGAGGCTTTAACCCACAGCGCCACCTGCGTCCCTAGTAGTTCTGTTAATGTTTCCCAAATCACATTCTTCACTATTGCTACAATTCACAGCTTCTCTTTTGACAATCTGTGCAGTGAGCCTAGTTAGAGATTAATATAACTTTTGGATTAATGAAAAAGAATGTGGTGGACTGCATCTGCTGTCCATTGAAAGACCACATTATGTGGCTAGGTAATGGATTTGGCCACAGCTGTGGAGGCAGAGTCTGTTCTCTTATGGTAACACTGTCAAGATACACCAAAATATGTCTGTATTGTTACTGAAAAAACTTACTTCTCTTGGCGAAGGGCTATGCAGACCTATGGGTTGTGCTCCACTAGGCAGAAATAAGAAATAGCAGGCTCTCAAATGGACACAAGGAAATTGGTAATGCTGAAATGAATTTGACCCACAACAGTTTCCAGGGAGGTGGAATACGCCTTTACAAGTTTTGCAAGCACATCTTTGGATTTGACACTTGGCATCCTTCTTCTTTAAAAGATGGTGGAAGGGAAACAAACCAGTCAAATTGTGTGTTAATTTTTGATGCTGAAGTTTCTATGTTTATGTCAAATTTCAAAATCCAAATTGCAGAGGATTTGTTTTCTTGATTGCCTCTAAACCTTAATTTCACCTGTAAAGATGGATTATAAATGCAAACATTTTCATCATGTTAAATATACATTCCATGCATGTAATCTGTTGACTAACTGGGATTAACAGAGTATCACGACCACCGGACTTCCGGGTTGGCGCCATCGCCAAATGGCGGACTCCCTCCGAGCTCCGGAGGGAGCCTGCTCGGCAGGTGCTGGGTCCTACCGCGCCGGCGACGCGGGGACCCTCAAAAACCATGGGCGCTGAAACCCATGGACATGGTGACTCGGCGGGCACCGTTTGCGCCCCCCGACCCGCGAAGGAGCCTTTTTAAAGGCTACGGAGCGGGGGACGGGGGGTGGTGTGGTGCTATGAGTCCTCCGCTTCCCCTGCCGAGCGAAGCCACATGCCATTTGACGGAGAGCGCTGACTTCTTCTATTGAAAATTTGGACTAAAAAGAATAACCCGTGAGTAATTGGGAAATTGGATTTAAAAGGAAAAAAATTTTTAAATTCGGAACAAGCGGGGGAGGTGCAAAAAGGAAGTCCGTCTCCCCCCTGTTGTAGAGGATTTAAAGCAAGGATTTGGCAACTAAGATCAAGAGAAGGGTCTACTTTTTATTGATAAAGTTATTAATTTCACGATGGAAAATTACAAGACTGTGCTGGAGGAGAAAAGTGGAATGTGTGAGCAAAAGCGTAACCCCCCCCCCCCCGGGAACCGGGAGTGATCAGAGAGAGTGCCTGGTGAGGAGACAGAGATTTTGACAGCTGTCAAAGTAGCTGTCAAAGTAGAAGAATAAAAAGAGAACTTTGTTACAATGACTTTGCCGGTTATATTTGTTACAATTTCGATATAAATTGTTGAAAATAAGGGATAACAAGTTACTTTGACATTTGGGAGTGATCTGGAAGGAAACTGAGTTACCATAATCCCTCTAGAGGGGGCTTTGGAACACTACAAGAACTGCTACAAGTGGAAAATTACGCATGGAATCCGATGGGACTTTTTATCTCCTGGGAAAACTGCAGAAATGAAACATTATTTTGTCTACAGAGGTCTCTACACTAAAGGAGACAATAGATTCATCTATTGAAGAATGGAAGGGACTTGACGTAAGTTTTTGTTCCTGAACAAATAAAGCCTCTGTAGAGGAATTACAAGCTTTTGGAATTAGAACGTTTTTGCAGTGGAACAGGGAAAGAAACCAGAGGAAAGTGAGGAAAGAGAACAACAAGAATTGAACAAAGCTGGAAGTGGGAACATTTGGGACATTCAGATTTAAAAGGACTAAGAAATAAAATTTGAGCTTTACTTTGAAATATAGAGATCTGGATGGAGAAAATGGACCTTCTTGAGATAGAACCCTTCCAAGATTGGGTGTATGAAACTAAAGATTACCAAAAAGATGGCAAAGACTATTAAAAAGACGGCAAAGTGGAACAGAGAGAGATTTGGACATAGATGTGGGGTCTCCAGGTTGACAGCAGACATTGATGGACATTGGGGAAATTTGGAATCCAAAGGGTGTAAAATTATATTCTGTTCTTTATTTTGTTATTTCATTCTGCTCTGCGTATTAAAGAGGGGAACTCGTGGAAGAGAACAGGGGTCAATTTTAGGAGAAAAAATATTTTCAACAATGGGTCAATGATAATGAGCATAAAATTTGGGGTAAGAACTTGCTGAACTAATGTAATGGAATTGGAATATAAGAGGGTGTGAGGTGGGGAAGTCCTGGAAAGACGTTAATGAAAATAAGGCCTAAAAGTAAATGTTATTTTGTTCTTTTTTTTTCTTTTTCTTTTTTCTGTCATATTTGGAAATTTCAATAAATATTATTTAAAAAACAAAACAAAACAGAGTATCATGACCACCAAGACCACAAAATTCTAGTACCTTTTGACACCATCTGTTTACAAGATCAGGCACTGCAGTTGTTCATTAGTTGTAGCTTTCAAATGTCTTCCATGAGGGAACTGCTTTTGGTTCAGGAATATCACAAATCAAGCTGTAATACATTGTTGCTTGGAAAGTGGATCTCCCCCCCCCCCCCCCCGATTTTAGAGCCACCATCACTGATCATGAATGGCACAACTTCCTCCACATAAAGAGTCAATTATATTGTGGTTCTACTGCTGGTGCTCAGTGTGCAAAGAGAAATGGAAACTAATGGCTCTTAAGGTCATTGTAACACGCAGAGCAGCAAATCTGCAGACTCTGCTCTTCCGTGTATGTATCCTCTGCAGTTCCTTACAAGTTTTCTCAAGGTCCTTTCACAGGAGCCTGCCCCTAAAACATTTCTTAACCACCACCAATAAAACTGCTTACACATGCATTTCTGGTATCCCCCCCATCATTTAACCTTACCTTTTAATACAGGAGTCTTTATTCGATTATGGAATTACAAATAGGTCAACATGACTGTATTCTAGTTTTGCTTTACATCAAGCTCCCATGGCAGCCATTTTGTGACTGGTGCCTACAGCACACTCTCAAAATTCAAAACATAACCCACTGGCCCCAAATGTTTTGTGAGGCCTAAGCTAATGGATGGTGCATGGAGATGGATCCAAAGAATTCCTGGCTGACATTTATTTGTACAGTGGTACCTTGGTTTACAAACTTAATCCGTTCCGGAAGTCCATTCTAAAACCAAAGCGTTCTTAAACCAAGGTGTGCTTTCCCATAGCAGCGGGGGACTCAATTTACAAATGGAACACACTTAACAGGAAGTGGAACATGTTTTGCTTCCAAGGCAAAGTTCACAAACCAAAACACCTACTTCCGGGTTTGCAGCGTTCTTAATCCAAGTTGTTCATAAACTAAGCTGTTCTTAAACCAAGGTACCACTGTATAAGCTGTTGGAACTACACATTATACGCAAATACACATAACAGACCCTGATAGTGTTTTTTCCCCTATTTGAGAAGATCAGGTATGGGAAGGAGCAGTTTTGAACAGGGAAGCAGCAGGGGGAGAGAGGGTGTTTAATTAGGAGACCAGACACTTGCTTGTAAGAGGCAACTCAGCTCTGTACTGATGAAGGGGAAGGGAGCTGCAGTGTTCTACTCTACCCACTCCTACTACCCTATCAGATCAGGTGGGAAAACAGAGCACATTACACCCTTAAGCTAGCCTGATGCCCTCAGGTGTGAAGGATGCTGTCTGGTTGACAGTGCTGAAATAAGATTCAAGTGCCACTCTGATTGGATTCTGTATGTGGAATAGGCAAAGGAGCATGCGTGTATTGGACCAGCTTTGCTAGTGACATTTCTCTATGGGATTTTTTTTCTGGTGGGATTGACAAAGCTGAACTTTCATTATTTGGCGTTGCAGTATCCTCTCATCTGATCCTGCTGCTAGGACCTGCCCAATAAGAGGGTTCCAGAAGGCAAGGAGGGTGTACTGGATGGAGGTTTGTGCCTCAATAACCATAAGGCCGCAAAGTCCAGTGTGTTATTACACTCCTAAATAACCTAGAAAGGCTGAAAACAACAGCCAGGGCTGAGGAAATTATGAGCCTCCAGATGTTGTTAGACTATAGTCCCCAACACCTCTGACCACTGGACATGCAGACTAGGCTGATGAGAGCCAAAGTCAAGCAACACCTAGGGGGCCACTGGTTCCCCATCCCCAAGGCCATCCCCAAGAGTAGGCAGAGTCTAATGCGAGGGTGGAGAGAAGCAGGAGTGATGTGTTGAGGTACAAAGGTGTATGTGTGAAATGGGCCCTGGGTACCCTAAGCTAGCCAGCTGCCTTCAGATTCAGGTATAGTGTCCCTTGGAGGCAGAGCTGTAAAGGGGGGGGGGCAGCTAGCTAGGTTTTTTTTTGTCCCAGGTGAAGCCTCCAGGGGTGCGCCATTGAGGCTCCCGTGTGTGTGTGTGTGTGTGTGTGTGCGCGTGCGCCAGCCAAACTGGTTCTTTGACCTGGGTGAAAGAAAGCCTAGTTTCACCCCTGCTTGGAGGTTAGATTCAGCTGCCAGTTTGGTCATGGAATGGAAATAGGGAATAAACAACAGACGAGGGGTGGTGTCATCTGGGAGGCATCCTCTCAAGCATGTCTCGAGGAGTCTCTTTTATTGAATATTACAGCATTGCCACATATGTGCTTGTTGCTGATTGGTCAACACAAATACAGTACAAGGGTTGCATATAGGCATTAATCATCAATAGACCAAAGGCTGGGGAAGGGAACACAGAATTGGGCAGGCGTGAAAGCCTCCTTGTTAAACTATTCTTGTTGTTGTTGTTTAGTCGTTTAGTCGTGTCCGACTCTTCGTGACCCCATGGACCAGAGAACGCCAGGCACTCCTGTTCTCCACTGCCCCCCGCAGCTTGGTCAGACTCATGCTGGTAACCTCGAAAACACTATCCAACCATCTCGTCCTCTGTCGCCCCCTTCTCCTTGTGCCCTCCATCTTTCCCAACATCAGGGTCTTCTCCAGGGAGTCTTCTCTTCTCATGAGGTGGCCAAAGTACTGGAGCCTCAGCTTCACAATCTGTCCTTCCAGTGAGCACTCAGGGCTGATTTCCTTCAGAATGGAGAGGTTTGATCTTCTTGCAGTCCATGGGACTCTCAAGAGTCTCCTCCAGCACCATAATTCAAAAGCATCAATTCTTCGGCGATCAGCCTTCTTTATGGTCCAGCTCTCACTTCCATACATCACTACTGGGAAAACCATAGCTTTAACTATACGGACCTTTGTTGGCAAGGTGATGTCTCTACTTCTCAAGATGCTGTCTAGGCCTGTCATTGCCCTTCTCCCAAGAAGCAGGCGTCTTTTAATTTCGTGGCTGCTGTCACCATCTGCAGTGATCATGGAGCCCAAGAAAGTAAAATCTCTCACTGCCTCCATTTCTTCCCCTTCTATTTGCCAGGAGGTGATGGGACCAGTAGCCATGATCTTCGTTTTTTTGATGTTGAGCTTCAGACCATATTTTGCACTCTCTTCTTTCACCCTCAATAAAAGGTTCTTTAATTCCTCCTCACTTTCTGCCATCAAGGTTGTGTCATCTGCATATCTGAGGTTGTTGATATTTCTTCCGGCAATCTTAATTCCGGCTAGGGATTCATCCAGCCCAGCCTTTCGCATGATGAATTCTGCATATAAGTTAAATAAGCAGGGAGACAAAATGCAGCCTTGTCGTACTCCTTTCCCAATTTTGAACCAGTCAGTTGTTCCATATCCAGTTCTAACTGTAGCTTCTTGTCCCACATAGAGATTTCTCAGGAGACAGATGAGGTGATCAGGCACTCCCATTTCTTTAAGAACTTGCCATAGTTTGCCATGGTCGACACAGTCAAAGGCTTTTGCATAGTCAATGAAGCAGAAGTAAATGTCTTTCTGGAACTCTCTAGCTTTCTCCATAATCCAGCGCATGTTTGCAATTTGGTCTCTGGTTCCTCTGCCTCTTCTAAATCCAGCTTGCACTTCTGGGAGTTCTCGGTCCACATACTGCTTGAGCCTTCCTTGTAGAATTTTAAGCATAACCTTGCTAGCGTGAGAAATTAGTGCAATTGTGCGATAGTTGGAGCATTCTTTGGCACTGCCCTACTAGTGATTAATATGGCAAGACTTAAACAATTACTCAGTGATTAATATACAGCATTCATTTGTAAATGTGGTCAACCAAGCACTAAGAACAGGCAGCGGCGTAGCGTGGGTTGTCAGCACCCTGGGCAAGGCAAGTAATTTGCGCCCCCTAACCCGGGGCAAGGCAAGTAAATCGCTCTCTCTCCGCTCCGCACAGTGGGCGGCGACCCAGCAGCTTGGATCGGATTCGCACAGCCAGCACTGTGAGAGAGAGTGAGTGAGCCAGGTAGGGGCAGAGAGCTGCAAGTGCGCCCCCCAAAATGTTGCGCCCGGTGCGGCTGGCACCCCCTGCACCCCCCACGCTACGCCACTGAGAACAGGTCAGACTAAGAACGAGTCAGAATGCAATGTTTTCTGATGTGCAGAAACAAAACTTTCCTTCACCATTTTGCCTCAGGCCAGGGGTGCGAACTTGAATGAAATATTGGGGGGGGGGAGCAACTAAACCCTGCACTGCATCATCGATCACATGATGGGGCACATCTACACTATTTGAATAGCAATGCCCATCAACTTTGGGGGTGTGTCCCCTCAAATATTTTATTGGGGGGTGCAAGGGACCTCTGCCCCTAGGAGCTGGCTCTTATGCTGCAGGCCAGCCCTTGCCCACCGCTCTTTAAACAACAGCAGCAGCAGCAGCAGCACAGGTTTAGCACCGGGCTGACAAGATCCCAGAAAGGCAGCACCGTCTGTCTGTTACGGAGAGCACGGCAACAACAAGCAAGCTCGTGGCCCCACGAAGACAAGCGCGAGGGGCCACACGAGGCACTTCTGGGATGGGACAGAGGAGCGTGGAGCAAACTCGTCCTGCGCGGCTTTGGCGGCTCGGACCCTTCGATCTTTTTCTCTCTGCTAGAGAGATGGCTCCTGGCTCTCCGAGGGGGCTGAGCAGAGCGAGAAGTCTATTCTCGGGGACGGAGAAAGCACACCTGGAGGAAGCGCTCTGGCCATCCCTTGCTCGCTCGCTCGCCCCTCCTCTGGCTCCCGCCTCAGCTGCGAGCAAGCCAGCCCCCACCCCACCCCACGCCCTCCTCGCGAAGGGGGAGGCGGGCGCCCGGGCGGCCCTATTAATGGCGGGGCTGCCCTGCCGTGGCCGCCAGCGCCCAGCGCCCCCTCGCGAGCAGCATGCAGTGCTCGCCGAGCCTGGTGAGGTCCCTCAGCTCCGTGCTGCTGTCCTTGGGGCTGCTGCACCTGTGGCGCTATAGCCACACGCCCTCCCGCTACGGCAAGCACGAGGAGGAGGAAGAGGAGCCGCCGCCGCCGGCGCCGGCGCCTCCGGACAAGGGCGAGAAGAAGCCTCTGCCGAGGCGCCGCGCCCACCTGTCCTCTCGCTGCGCCTGGTTCCTGCAGGAGCTGCCCGCCTTCCTGGTGCCCGCGCTCCTGCTGGCGCTGCGCAGCCCGCCCCGCTTCGCGCCCCTGGGCTGCCGGCTCCTGGGCGGCATGTTCTGCGGCCACTACTTCCACAGGTAACTCAGGGGCTGAGGGGCGGCCGGAGAGCCCAGGGCACAGCGGCGCTTTCCCCCCGTTGTCCGCGCTGCCGCCAGGCGCCTCTCTGGTCCAATGCGGCTCTCGGCTTTCCGGGGCTCTGATTGGCTCTCGCCACGCCGAGCGCGCCCCTTCGGCTTCCGTCTAGTTCAGTCGCGAGGGCGCCCGGCATCGAGCCGTCTGCCGTCCCAAGTCCCCGTCGCTGGGCGCTTGCTTTGCCCGGTAAGTACGGCTGAGGTATGACAGCGCAGGTCTAGCCGTGCCTGCTCAGAAGCAAAGGAACTTTCTTATTCCCAGGTAAGTGGGGCCAGGATTGCAGCCATGGTCCCATCCCACCCATGGTGCAAATGTAAACGTTAGGATTTCGACCGCTTGCAAGCAAGGTGGATCGTAAATCGCTTATTGCGGGGGCAGAGGAGGGCAGGACATTCCCCCTTGGTAGCTCAGCCGGTAGAGCAGAGACTCTTAATCTCAGAGTCGTGGGTTCAAAGATTCTTGCGTGGCAGGGGGTTGGACTAGATGACCCCCGTGGCCTCACAGAACTCTACAGTTCTGCGATTCTATTCCGTCCAAAGTTCCATCGTATTCAGTGGAGCTTGCTCCCTGATACACACTAGGTAAAGGTAAAGGTACCCCTGCCCGTATGGGCCAGTCTTGACAGACTCTGGGGTTGTGCGCCCATCTCACTTAAGAGGCCAGGGGCCAGCGCTGTCCGGAGACACTTCCGGGTCACGTGGCCAGCGTGACATCGCTGCTCTGGCAAGAGCCAGAGCCGCACACGGAAACGCCGTTTACCTTCCCGCTGGTAAGCGGTCCCTATTTATCTACTTGCACCCGGAGGTGCTTTCGAACTGCTAGGTTGGCAGGCGCTGGGACCGAGCAGCAGGAGCGCACCCTGCCGCAGGGATTCGAACCGCCGACCTTTCGATTGGCAAGCCCTAGGCGCTGAGGCTTTAACCCACAGCGCCACCTGATACACACTACCTTTGACCAAGTCTCCTGAAACTCAGTGGGACTTGAGTAGGCGTGCATAGGCTTGCGCTGGAAGACACTGTCTGGCTTACTTCTGTCTGAGCAAACATGCACAGGATGTCCCTGCTTTCTGATCAGGGAGGAGCTGGAATGAAAACCACTTGCTTAGCAGCTTCACTCTGACACCAGAGTGTGTGGGTTTTTGTTGTCAATCTTCTGTTGATGATAATTGACACACATAATTCCCCACAACCTTTCATTTTTCACCCTTCACAACTGCATATATCTGCTTGTCTTATTCTGCTTCACAAATATATATACTAATGAATGTAAAGATATTTGTTATAACCATGGACAAATGGACAGAGTTTATTGGGAGGGCTGTGACAGGTTTGCTAGATAGGGCAGTGCAAAGTATTTAATGGACTAGGACACACTATGTGACATTAATCTGTGTCAATGTGCAAGAGTGCTTCCGGGAAAATTTATGATGGCAAGTGCCTGCTTTCTCATTGACACTGCATTTTGTAGCACGCCAAACCACCCTGTAAGCAAAGTAAAATAAAACAGATGGGGTGTCATGAGCAATTCCGGGAATGAAACTGGTTAGTGAACTTTAAACAACAGCCTTGTTCCCCTCTCCCGTTGCCCCAAATCATCTTCGTAATTTAATTTTTCAGTTTCTGAAAATGCATATAACAAACAACCCTTGTATATCCCCACCCACAATAAACGTTCTCTGCATATACAATGTCAATAATACAGTCAAATATTTAACAGGTTTGTAAATAGTTTAGAGCTGATTATATCAGTTAGGTGTCTTTACTGCCCATCTTAACAGATTGTCCCAGAGTGAGTTGTGGGTAACTGGTGGTGAGGGAACAACACTGTCCTTTCCAGTGTACTGAATAAACATGTACCAAACAGTTTCAAAATTGTCTTTGGACTTTGTGTTTCTGAGTGCTCTAAGGTGCTTCATTAGTTTCTCCATAAGGGCTGTATTCCGTAATCCATCCCACCATACTTCTGGAGTTAAGTTATAAGCTGTTTTACAGTGTTGTAGTAATATATTTCTAACTTGCAGACATGAGAAAGATTAGGTTCTTAAGCAGTAAATTCTTATGGTAATCTATAAACAGATTTAATAAAGCTAACCTCAGATCAGGCTGTATCACCTGTCCTGTAATAGAAGAACATTCTTCAAAGACAATTTTCTAAAATAATGGTATAGATTTTCATTCCCACCACATGGAATTATGAACCTAACTGTTGACATCCTCTCTAATTTAAAGAATTTGGATGAGAGCTTAATCTAGGGCATAAATAAACCAGAGAGGAAGCTGCAGCTCAAGATAAGAAAAGAGGTTGTAAGGGAATACCTAGTTGCTTTCAATTAATTCTAATCTCTAGGGCCTGATGAACAGCATCCAAGGATACTTAAGGAACTTGCAGGTGTAATCTCAGAGCCTCTGTCTATAATCTTTGAGAATTATTAGAGAACAGGTGAAGTCCCTATGGAATGGAGGTGAGCAAATGTTTTCACATATTCAGAAAGTATGGCAGAGGAAGACCCAGGAAACTACAGACTGGTCGGCTTTACATCATCACTATGACAAACAGTCCTATAACAGACAATTAAACCATCTGTCTGTGAGCACTTAGAAAAGAATACTGTGATTACTAAGAGCCAGCACAGGTTTCTCAATAACAAGTCATGCCAGACAAATCTCATTTCTTTATTTGATAGAATTACAAGCTTAGTGGATCAGGGGTATGCTGTGGATGTTGTGTATCTTGGTTTCAATCAGGCTTTTGACAAAGTCTCCCATTATATTCTTGGGAGAAGCTGGTAAAATGTGTGCTAGATGATGTTACTATTAGGTGAACTTGTAGCTGGTTGACTGACTGAACCCAAGACTGCTCACCAATGGTTCCTTATCATCCTGGAAAAAAGTGACAAGTGGGGTGCTACAGGGTTATGCCCTGCACCTGGTGTTGTTCAACATCTTTATAAGTGACTTGGATGAAGGAATTGAGGGGCTGCATGTCAAATTTGCAGCTGAAGGCAAACTGGGAAGGGTAGCTAATACCTCAGAAGATAGAATCAGGATGCAAGATTATTTTAACAGTTTGGAGAACTGGACCAAAACTAACAAAGTGAATTTTGATCCGGACAAATGTAAGGTTCTAAACTTAAGTAGGAATAATAAGACGCACAAATATAAGATGGGGACACCTGGCATGAAAGCAGTACATGTGAAAGGGTTTGAGGGATCTTAGTAAACCACAAGCTTAAAATGAGTCAACAATATGGTCAGATCATATCTGGAATACTGTTTCCAGTGCTGGGTGCCAAAATTTAAGAAGGATATTTGACAAGCTGGAAGATGTGAGGAGAAATGCACATAATGGGGTAAAAGGTTGGGAAACCAAACCTTATGAAGAGGAGCTGGGCCTGTTTCGCCTAGATAAGACAAGACTGAGATAGCTATCTTCAAGGGCTGAAGGACTATCACATGGAAGATAGAGCCAGCTTGTCTTCTTCTGCTCCAGAGGGCAAGACCTGAACCAATGGATTCAAATTATAAGAAAGGAGATTCTAACTAAACATTAGGACAGACTTTCTGATGGTAAGAGCCGTTCAATGAGAATGCACTACCTTGGAAGCTGGTGGACCCTCCTTCCATGGACGTCCCTTCCAACGCTACAATTATATGATTCCTTGATTTCACAAGTATGTCATAGTGCCAGCTGCAAATTGTTTTAAAACTGTTTTTCTGTGTGTGCCAAGTTGATCGGGCCTCATACAGTGTGGGAATTTTTATTTGCAAAAGGGAATGCAAAGATACCAGGATGGATACCCAGATCACAACCTGAGGTTATGGAAGCTGTGATATATTGCTAGTAGCAATGTTCTTAACTCTCAACATAATAATAATAATAATAATAATAATAATAATAATAATAATAATACAGATTACTCCCTCACTTGCCACATGAAAGTACTTGGGCTCATGTTCACATCTTTGTGAACATAAGTGTGCACAGAACAATTTATTAAACTGTTTAACTTAACAGGTACATATGGACTTGCCTTAAAGGCAGGGAAATGTTAGTTCTTGCCCTCCCAGAGCTCCCAGACTTCTCCGAGATCTTAGCCAGCATCCTTTGATCCAATAGAAGGAATTTATACAGTATGTAGCTAGTTTAAGATGCTGCTCTGTTGTTATTCTATGCTGCAGACTAGCTTAGCCAGGTGCCTTAGATTTGAGTCTAATGCACTAGACAATTTTTCTTGGATTACTGTAAACCACAAAACCCTCCAGACATTTTGCCAAATTTAAAAAATCTGCCTGGGCAGAAATTTCAGTCCTGAAAAAGATCATGTTTCTCGGGGGAAGGAGGACCATATTACAACCAGACCTGAAAAAGTGGGTGTGTCCTGGAAAAAGAGGACATATGGCAACCCTAGCTATGCGGTCACCACAGCTCGAACTATTTCTTAATCAAAGTTGATAATTCCACTCTACAAAGCTCACAACTTATGTTTTCAACCCAACTGGGTTAAACACAACTGTACTTAACTTTTAAAAGGATAGAGTAGAATAAACAACTTTGATACAAGTTTTTAAAAAGCTTGCACATGAATATACCATATGCATAAATGTCTCGAACAAACAGTAGTCTCCTAGGTTGCCAAACACACAAGTTAGACCTAGTGCTTCTGCTTATTAGGGCTGCCAACTTACTGAAACCATGTTTATAGCTACAAGATGCATTTTAATCATGGCAGGGGCAGAAGATCTAGAGCCTGGCAGAAATGATATTGGGGCTCAAGATGCTGGACAATCCCTATACAACATCCCTGTTGGCAGGCAATAGGTTTAAACCTGGGACCAAACTACATGCTGCTTGGGAGAGCCATGATTGGATCTCTTGACATTTGTATTTATTTATTTTTAAAAATAGCCACACTGGACTCCAAATGCAATCAGTCCAGCAGTGTTTCAAGAGGACTTGCTCCCATGGAATTGTGCATTGGATTGCAGCTTTCGGCTGTGATTAATAGAGATTGCTTTCAGGCAATTGTGTTTAAGACTTAGAATGCACCAATAAAGCTGACATTACAATTCATGTTAAGACTGGCTTTGAAAGAACAAGCAAAAGTAGAACCTTTAATGTGTGTGTTAAAGGCACTCTCTAAATGTCATGTTAAATGTGATTTCATTAAAAAGTATTTAAGGGTGGTTTTAATCTTGTTATCAACACTTTAATGTTGACAAGGATAAAATGAAAGTATACTCCTAATTAGACTTTATATTACATTAAGCTATGTAATAATATGACATTTGAGTTTGGCTTCTTGAGATTACAGCGATGGGTCTGGCAGATCCTTTAAGTGGGATGAAATGAATAAAGTTGTGTAGAAGACAAACTTAAATTGGCTAGTGTAAGAAAGAGACAAAAAATTATTAACACAGCACCAAGGAATGCTATAATAATTATAGTATATTTATTATTTGTACCCCGCCCATCTGGCTGGGTTTCCCCAGCCACCTTGGGTGGCTTCTAGCAGAATACTAAAATACAATGATTCATCAAATATTAAAAACTTCCCTAAACAGGGCTGCCTTCAGATGTCTTCTAAAAGTCCGATGGTTGTTTATTTCCTTGACATCTGATGGGAGGGCGTTCCACAGGGTGGGCACCACTAGCGAGAAGGCCCTCTGCCTGGTTCCTTAAATGGGAAATGCTAATGGGAAATGCTAAATGGACTGAGATGTTTCTTGGCAGTGTTGGTAACAAACCTGATGCAACGTGATCTGGTTTTAAACAGGCTGCTTCTTTGACAGGTGGCTGCTTTTGAGTGACTGCCAAAGGGTAGCTCCATTGTGCGCAAACATGGCCTTTGGGTCACAGAAGATGAAGGGGTGGCATTGTGATGGCAGGATCCTCCCCTAGCCTATGTGCTTTGATTATAATGTGTGTTAGGTTAGGATCCCCCTTGTGTACACTTCAATCCCTTTTCACATGGGAGCATGGTCACGTGGTCTAAGAAGTGTGAGGCCGCATCCCAAAACATACATCAAACATCAAAGCCTTCAAAGCTGTTGCTCATAGTCAACTGAGTATTAAAAATAAAGCCAAAGCAAGGGATTTCAGAACAACCGTCCCTCTCTTCCGGCATTCAGGAAGCTGTCAAAATCAAATGCAGGGGGGCAAGAATAAGTACTCGAACTCTGCTGCTTCCACTAGAGGGTGCTTGCATTCCTTGCATGGTTTTCCAGGGTTCTGCAAGATGTGTGAAGCCCACAGAAGCATCCCCATGGCAAAACAGGTCTATTAAAAGCTGGTTTTCAGTGCCCCTCTGAGCAAAACATTTTGCCTCCTCCCTTCAGTCCTCAGTGGAAGAAAAACATATAAGCAGGCAGCATCAACAAGCAAGAGAACCCTGTGGTGTGGGCCAAAAAGAAGAATACATGGTTAGGTCATCACTGGTTCAAAAGAAGAATACATGGTTAGGAGGTCTCTGGTTCAAATGCACATTGGGGTTTTTTTGGTGCTTTTAGAGCTGCTGTTACTAAATTGTCGTGCTAATACAAGCACAGCCAGATTTCTTCACAAAACATTCCTCTAACATCTCTGCATGTGATAAAACCACGCCATCACAATTTTTTTTGGCATGTCTGCTGTGGAAGCGGTTGGTACAATCCTTCCTAAGCAGTTCCATTTGGGTGCAGTGAAATCTTACAATATGGCATTTGGAGATTTCCATTTCCTGTGCTTTCGAGTCAATTACTTTTTTGGGGGGGTGGGGTTTTCAGTGCTGTTGTAATTATAAGTCTGGGTTTGGTAAGAAAGCCATCAATTACGATGAGACCGCATTATAACAGAAGCAGGATGAACCAAGTACACTGTAGATTTGAAGGTCAGCAAGCTGACACTCGTCTGCTTCTTTGGTATGACTCTACTGGGACAGGTACATATCCTGTAGCATTAAACTTCCTGTCCGTGGAAGTTCATCACACTCCCAGTTTGGCGCCTCCATGCTAGGTTGGTACAAGTCTCCAACAGTGCGCATTGCCCTGAAACAACCTGCATATTCAGAGCAGAAGAGTGAAAGCAGCACAAACATGGGCTAAGCATGGCATGTTGAGGATCAAAAACAGATCCTACCCATGTTTACTCAGGAAGACTGAGATTCCCGTGCACTTACTGCTCCCCATTGAGTGTGCATAGGAGTCCTACTGTAGGCCCTGAAAAGTGGTTTTGCAGCAGCAACTGTGGCGGAGAACCATGAGCAAGCTCACTTACACTGCTTGTGCATATATTTAAGATTTGCACTACAGTGTCTCCTATGGCACGCCGGTATAAAGTGTAATTTCAGGGCTATCAGATCTTCTTTACTGAGAGCAAACATCCACTGGTATTCTGAATACCTGTAAGAAGTGAAAAATATCACATAGGACAACTGTTTACAGCTTGCCTGTGATCAAAATTTCAGTCAGATACTAAATAAGATTTGGAAAGAAACTCTTGCTTGATGGAACTAGTATGGAAACAACAGTTTATATCCAAAAAGAATTATTTAACATCTCATGATTTAAGATTTTATCAAGACACAAAATGAAATCAAGAATCTGTCATTTCCCCTCCTATTTGCAGAGGAGAGGATGAGAATGTGACCGCAGTAATATACTGACTTATAGGAGCAGAAGCCAAGAGACAAATTAATCGAAAAAAGTTTTTACATTGCTTCTTTAAAAATCCATTTCAGTCCCACATTCATTTTTATTTTTATTTTTTGCAGCTAGGGGTGGTAACCACAAACGTTCACCAAATTCCTTGTGTTTCCCTTATTCATTTAATGTATGCACAGGCCTGTTACAAAAAAGTAATTACGCGTTTTTGCTACCTGGAGGATTAAACTTGACTTGCATATAATAATGACATTTATATTCCATTTTAACACAGCAAACAGTCCCTTTTTGTTCTTCCCACAGTTAAGCTTGCATAATAAATTTTGGAACTTCCTGCTCCATTAAAGCACCTAACTTTTTGAAGTTTGTGGTCTGGTTAAGTCATTCTGGCACATTTTCATTATTTTGGCAGATATATGACAAACAGTATAGCAAGAGGAACAAACTGATCTGTCTTCATAAAATGTCAAATGGCTATTTTCTAGAAGAATGGCAAGGGATGTTTTGTTGAAACATAGATCCATTGTATTTAGTATGCACTATCCATTTGAAGCACTATTAAATTATAAACCAACAACATCTTGAAGAGGTTTGTTAGGCAAAGGGAAGTACCTGGAAAGACGGTCAAAGGATCATTTGTGTGGAAATTTCCTATGCCCATTAGAATAATTTGCATAGAGCAATTTGCATCTGAACTTTTCCCAGTTTGCATTGGAACATTTTCTGAGTCCCTAGAACAGGAGTGCGGAACTGACCCCTGGGTTTCCTCCCCCTCGGCAGACAATTGTAATAGGTGGATTGACCGACCTGTCAATCACTTGACAGAACAATGATATCAGGTGACCCGATCCGCCCACCCCTTTGAATCAGGGCACACTGTGCCAGAAAGGAAAACCCAAGCCCAGTCAAGTGGGGTTTGAAGGTACCACTGATCAGCTGCTGTGCTGACTTCAAGCTCTGCTTCTCTGGCAGTTCTCTGTAGCTGATCTGTGGTAACTTCCAGCCCTGCTTGACTCAGCTTGGATGTTCCAATGTGGCATACTGTGCAATAAAGGACAAATGGGTCAGCATGTTACGTTCGACAATTGCCAGAATGAGAGGGGTCATGGCAGTTAAAATCTAACTTTAAGATATATGCTTTAATAAATAGTATTGTATTCTCTGACTTAAAAGCGAAATTATAAATCTTTGTGTTCTGCTGACTGTAAAGTTCTGTATTAACAGAAGAGTCTGCATGCTTGTGACACTAAGTGAAAAAAGGCCAGTAAAAGCATCACCATTTTATGTTTGCATGCATGTATGTACGTATGTGTTTGTTTATGATCTTTCTTTCATGGCTTGGAAAATGAGCAGGAATAAGAAACACTAGGTGGCGCCATAAGCCTTTCTACTCCCTCAACAGAGCTAGGCGTTCCAGTAGGTTCCTATGGGGAGATGCAGTCCTTGAGGAACTGCCATTTTTTATTCTTAGATAAAATCTCTTTATTTAATGGCTCTCCAGATCAACCCCAACAATGGCCAGGGATGATTGGAGTTGTAGTTTAACAGCACCTGGAAGACCAGAGATCCCCCCTCACCTAATTTAATGGGAATACCCTCAGGTGACTTTCTAATGTAAATTTATCACATACACCTTTAATAATAACTTAAGTATAGTCACTAGATAATTTTTCATTTGCTAGTGAAAGTTGTGTTTATCGCTATCATCTCATAAATGTTCTGTGTACTGTAGGACTGAATTGGCAGTCATATTTTTTTATTACGTATGCTGCCTCCTGAGTGTACTTCAGTGGCGGAGGGGGGGGGGAAATGGTACATTGGTGTTTTTGCTGTTATCTTTGGAAGCATTTGGTGCTTCCTTTGCCCATGGAGTTCTCTCATAATTGCCTGAGACTTGGCTCTCAGCTCCAATTCATAAATGGAGGAAAACAGCATGTACTTGGTTGATTCACTGCTTAATATGCACAATAAGATAAAAGCTACATTTGCGGCATCACAGCATGAACTCTTTGCAGGTTTTAATGAGATTGTTTATCTAATTGGCTTCCTTTAGGACAGGTTGGTGTTATGAGTTTGGCCTGTTACGACATGTGGTTGAGTCTGTAAGAATGGGTTTGCCTGCAATATCGCCCGAGTTAGGTCAGGGAGTGAAACACATGTTGGTGACTCCTGTTTTATTATTTTCAATTTGAATTGTGAGGGACATCAGAAAGGAAGTGCTGACAGATGGCTGAAGGAGGAGTACATTGGAGTTAGAGATGTGAAGGCCTTGGTGGGGGGACTGAAAAATTTGGGGGTAGGGAGAGATCCTCCCCCCCCCATTTTCTCTGAAGGCTTTCTTTCTTTCTTTCTTCGTTTCTTTATGAAAAATTGGGGGGAAATGATTTTTCATTATTAAATATTTTCTTTTAGAATGTTTGTGTTCATATATCCCTCCCCCCCCTCTCTATATACGTATATTTCTCGCAGTGTGTAACAGGGATACTTTTACATGAGGTTATGTACAGTATCATATCTTTACAATTCCAATATACTGAGGAGAAGCAAGTCCTGAGCTGTTGACTGAGAATACAACTCTCAAATGCAAGAACAAGATGCATTTCCACCTCTCGGATGGCACTACCATCGATTGATCACCACAATTCTTCCATCTCTTTTGACAAAGTTGCAACTCTCCATGGTTGCAAAAAATGCAGCAAAAAATAAAAAGGAAATCCAATCACGGGTCCCCAGCATAATTTGATGCTCAGAAAAGGAGTGGAGCAGCAAAGCAGGCTATAAAGCTGCCCAGCTGGTGCCTGATGCAACATCTCCTGTTATTCAGCTCAGTGTGGCTCTGTAGCTGGACAGCTCCCTTGCTATTCTGAAAGCCTTGCTTCTTATTCTGGTGGACAGCTCCTTAGCCTTGCTGGTAAAGTGAGAATCTAATCCATATGGTGTTGGTGATGTGAAGGGGACAAAAAACTGAAGAGCTCATAACCTTAGTGAAGAGATACACGCCATAGCAGATTTGTCCATCTGTTAAAGAATGTAAGCTTTCCAAGAAGCCACATGCTTCATTTGTGTAGGACTTATTTTGGCAGGGTTGAGAAGGAGCTGGGCAGCTGGCCAGGTGGAGCAATGGTGGCAACCAATGGATGCTGCCTTCTGCCACAGCCTTGGCTAGATTACAGACTGGCCACACATAGGCTCCTAGAGAAGAGCAGACTTCAGACTCATTCACACAAAGCCCAAACCTGCAGGAACCATGTTCTTCTGCTGCTCTTTCCACACTGCTCCCAGTGTCAGAGGAAATCTACACATTAGGTGGGAGACCTATGCTGGGCTCTCCCAACATTTTAAATGCTTACTTTGAAGCAGCAGTGGAGGCTGGTGCCCATTGGAACTGGTAGGGCGGAAGGCAGGGAGACCAACAGTAAGGTTGAACCAGAACCATTGACAAATAGAGCTAATGAATGCTAGTTATCTCTCCATCCTCCTCCTTACAGGGGCAGCAGGGAGACTAAAGAGGAGTTAGCTGATGGGGAATTCCACACCCTGGACTGGCTGCAAGTAAGAAGGCAGGCAAGTGGGGGCTGGCCAAGGGTAGACTGAGGGTGGTGGAGCAGAGCTCCATTTGTCCTTGTGGACTAGCCCCACTGAGTGGGGAGCTCTAGCTTTTAAAGGAAGAGCACTGCTGGGAAAGTTTGGTTTTGTTGCTTCAGCACTAACAGCAACTAGGTGGGCAGCGTTTAGATCACAGAAAGCTGTGTGGAAGAAAAGGTCCTCCACTCAGATACCACTAGTCAGGTCAAAGTTGAAACTCCCCATGATTACCTTGAAAGCAAAAAATAAAAAGGAAGTCCAATCAGCATAGTGTGTAGTTTGGCTCTCAGTGTGATGACAGTTCTATGGACTTTGTTTGTTTCATTACACACACACACACACACACAGTGGTACCTCTGGTTATGTACTTAATTTGTTCCAGAGGTCTGTTCTTAACCTGAAACTGTTCTTAACCTGAAGCACCACTTTAGCTAATGGGTCCTTCTGCTGCTGCTGCGCCGCCAGAGCATGATTTCTGTTCTCATCCTGAAGCAAAGTTCTTAACCCGAGGTACTATTTCTGGGTTGGCGGAGTCTGTAACCTGAAGCGTCTGTAACCCGAGGTACCACTGTACACCACTTGGTTGTAAGAATAACCTCAAAGCTAGTTACAAGAAGATAAAAAAATAAAGTAAAAAAATAAAATACAACTGTACTTTAAAACATATACAAGTTAAAATGCTAAAACAGATTGAAATTACCTGCTCAATAGCAGTTTTAGAAGTAGAATCTCCGAGATCAAATGCTTTCTTCTTCAACGTGGAACGTCTTGGAGATGGTAAAGATTCCGGTGCTAACCTTAAACATTTGCCTTGTGCTTAACTAAGACAGATGGAACAACATTGCCAATACAAGTACATACTTTTTAACCTTCCTTGCCAATCTGCCTTTCTTTTACCCATATGTCATTAGGCATTCAGGTTGCCAGTTGCCCTAACAGCTTGAGAGTGTTCATGGACCAGTGGCTGCTTACCTGTATGTCTGTGCAGCAAAGACGTAGGAATAAAGTCACATGCCACCTTGGCTTCAAAGCTTTCCTATGTTGAAATGTAAATAGAGGCAATAAAGTTCCAACAACATATAAAATTCTCCACCCTTCCCCATTCAGTTCTGACCTACTTTGGAGGTTGTCAGGGGAATTCAGATAGTTTTCTGATGTCTGTGGTCTTTTCATCTCCTGGCACTTTGTCAACACAAATAGAGAAGCATGCTGAGGATTTTAACCTTTTAAAATGCATTCTATTATGCAGAGCAGGGGTAGGGAACATTTGGCCATCCAGGTGTTGCTGAACCACAACTCCCATCAGTCCCAGCAAGCATAGCCAATGACTAGGGGTGATGAGTGTTGTAGCTGAGCAACATCTGAAAGGCTGATGGGTCCCTACACCTGATGTTGAGTCTCCAAATTTAAGTGCTCATGTATTGGATGCTGATAAGCACCAGCTTCCTTAATTGGACTGTGCTTGATTAGATGTTCAGATTACAATGACATTGCATTATGGAAGCATTAGTTTACTGAACTTCTGAAAAAATATGAGTTGGATTTATATATCATTTGCCCAAGAGTCATAGGATTATTTGATATGCATGTGTACAGATCATCACATTTTTAAGTAGCAGTTTATTATTAGCCACTACAGTAGCTGGAGTATTAAATTGCAACCACTTCCTCTTTCACGACAAGGGCTTGTTTTTTTTTTTTTGTTTTTTTTGTAGAGAGTTGCAACCTAATTTAAAAGACAAATCTTACTGTGCAATTTTATGCATGCTTACTGAGAAGTATGTCTCCCTGAGGTCATTGGGGCTTATTCCCAAGTAAGTAGATATTGGTTCGCATTGCAACCTTGATAAATTCATCATGACTTCAAATAGCACCTCCACATGTCTACTTAGAAATAAGTTCAATTGATTTCACAGGTAAATGTGAAAAAATGTATGATTACATCCTTTGGCACTTAATCTGATGGTTAAATTTTGCAGCATTTCTTAAAGCAAGAATTATACTTTGATGTCTTTAGATTGTTTGCAGCTGGGTCCTAGAAGGTACCATCTTAAAAGAGGCATCCCCTCCAATGTGAGATGAAAGTCAGAATGGCTCTTAAGATGGCTCTTAAGGTGGTGCTTGCCATCTCAAGTGTTTTATTAGTTTTAACATATATATCAGCCTTTGCCAACCTGATGTTGGCTATTAGTCAGGCCCAATGTGATTGGGATGCTGAGTAATCAATGCAGAAGTAAAGTGGGTCACAGCCAAATAAGAGAAGCCTCTCCCCTATGGTAGTTAACCCAAGGAAAACAGGAGGCAAAACTTCCACTAAAGCTGCTAAATTTCACTAGCCATATCAGCAATAAACAATGGCTGAGTGCTTCCCCCCAACTGCTAGCTTCACCTAGCCATGACAACAGGAAACTGCCTGTTGATCGGTTGCCAGGCAACCTGACAACAATAGCGGTGCTTCGGCTGCTAGAACAAAAGATAACACTAAGAGAGCAGCTGCATGAAATGTCTCACAGCAATAATGGCCCTCTTACAACTGTGAATGCTGAATAACAAAGCCCCCAAGCACCGCTCGTTAGCTGCTGAGCTTCAAACAGCGTTTCTATAGCAGCACCGTGAGAGGAAGACAAAATCAAATTCCCCAACTCCCTTTACCCCCAGCGAGGAAGAAGCGGGGGGGGGGGGG